>NC_056739.1:1772874048-1772909729 GCF_019279795.1 Protopterus annectens | reverse complement strand
CATGTTTAACGTGTAGAACTTGCAGGCCCTGTCACACTGGTACTTTCTAGGCAATGGTTTGGAAACCATCGGTGTATTCTCCTTTCATGCATGTCTGTCTGTCTATCCATATTAGCTATACCGTGACCTATTTATGTACATGTGTTATATGTACAGGGACATATTGTTGTAGTGTATATATCTGTTCATATATTGTGTGTGTATAGATATATATATATATATGTACATATATACATATGTCTGTACATTCCTCATGTCGTAATTTGCTTTGGATTATGTCTGTGGATATATGTGTATATATATCTCCATATCATACCTTTCAACTGTACAGATTTCCGCTGCATGTACAGCTGTTTGCCTCTTATCTTTGGTCCATTTTTCATAACCTTGTGTCTCTCTGGCAAGTTAGTGGCATATCATTAAAGACTGACGTTGATAAATAATGACAAACATTTCAGGTTACAACTTCATACCCTTCAGAGAATCCATGCTAGTGACACACCTGTTATTCTATCCACTTTCTATGTTTGTTAGGGCAATATCTGGGGATTGTCCCTATTTGTACCAGTTGTTGTTATGGCTTTGTCTGGTTTCGTACTTTACGGGTTTAACAGGTATGAGCCATGTACATAGAACGTGGGGGAAAACACCATTCATTTTCTATTCTGTGAGCAGATTACACACGCGCAGGCGCACTTGCATATCCTTATTGTAGGTTACATATGTTTCATAGATAATTGTGCTTCCGTGAACTTTCATAATTCTGACCGTAACAGTTACATATCTGTATTCCAGTTTATGGACTACTGCGAAACACACGTTCACCTTTACATATTTAAATGTGTGTACTGCACGAACGCTTTCATTACACTTTCAAGTTATATGTGCAGTGGTCGTAGGTCAACCGGGACTGCATTCATGTTGGCCGGATACCGGAACCACTATTCTATTGGTGTTCTCCCTCATTGATATGTATACCCATAGTACATAGCTACATCAACATACGCCTCACCGCTTCACCTACGACACAGACATCCATTCTCCTGCTGGGAAAAAGGCGGTACTACATATTACACATTCCCTATTGCCTACTGCTGTGGACTCCGGCTGCATTGTTAATCACTCTGAGGATATGCAGAACACCAAGGCATATAGTCCAGCCACACACAGGTCTTTGATTGTCAGGGTGTTCATGTAGTGATCTGGGTTTCGGCTTGTCCACCTGGTGAGCGGAACTTCCCTGGCCGAGGTGAAATGTCAGACGAAGCATATGGACAGGGATTATCTCCCTATTTTGAAGTTTTACCAGTGTATATAGACACAGGTGTTTGGGCACCTGTCAGCAGCTTATTCTTTTGGCATTACATATTATGGATGTGGTTTTTACAGTCCATACTCCACGGTGAGGGGTGTTCCCATTCACATTTGACTATTACCTGTATACAGTCATACGGGGATTATTATTTTTGGACATGAAGTGACTACAGGTATGCAGTTGTACATTACACAAGTGTGAAGTGCTGTTCCTGTAAATATGTACGGACCATACCTCTCCACCTCTTAGAGCACCGAACCTGTGCAAAACCTACACGATGGGGGGACAATTAGGGACACATTTTAACGATTGCTCTTACAAGCTTAGAACGTTGATAGAATGCTAGGTTTTGCATTAGCATGACTTTTCTGCAGGTTGTGGAGTCTTATACTCAGGATATTTCTCATTATTTAGTGACGTCAATCCTCAGCTATTTACCACACCGGTGCAGATTGTCGGAGGCACACACCAACACTATGGGGCAAACCTGTGGTCATTCTTAGGGTTGCCACCTTTTCGACTGCCCAAAGTGGGACATGTTCCGTAGAGATGTCAGATTTTCCAGGACAAAACATACCTACAGCCGTGCATAGTACTGAACTTTAACCTTTTTTGTACATATAATAGCTTATTCTAGTAACATTTGAATTGCTTATGCTACTTCACATAACATATTGAGGATTCATATATAAAATAACCATTTTATGCAACTATTAAAGTAAATTAGGAAATAAACTCTCAGGACATTTGCTATGTCTTGATATTTTTCACAGGACACAACTGCCTACAGAGGGATTGTTACTCGCAAAGTGGGACAGGTGGTGACCCTAGTCATTCTGTGAATATCCGGACAGTTGAGTGGTATGGCACGGACCTCTGTAATATGCTGTTGTGTTCTGGCACAGCAGTAGCTCAGCATTAAAGACTGCAGTCAGAACGTGCTGACAGACAGTTGGGTTTCAGACTTCATACTCCAGACATTAATGCCAATGTGCAAACTGTTATTCTATCAAATTCTGTTTCTAAGAGATATGTTTACAGATTGTCCCTGATTTTGGACCTTTGTCTCGCTTATATTCACGGCTCTGTCCAGATATCTTGCTCACACAGGTTGACAGGTATGGTCAGTCACGACTGCACACAGTCAGTGTCCCTCACACTTGATCAGGGTTGACCTGTTTACGTAGTGTCTTCCTCGCCCTCATGCCATTTTCCACTTTGCAAATGTGTGCATTATATTCTCCCTCCTATTTGTGTCTGGACACATGCATCACGGGAAGGTATTTTATCCTGGGTGGTAGGTTATGCATGCCCACTTAGGGCTGGACAGTGTCATGGACCTCCACTGCACGTTCTGACTTGTGTCCAGATATCTACTGGATTAGACATCATGTCGTCATACCCATTCTACTATTTACACAAGTTGGTCATCCTGTGAGGGATATCCCAAAAATTGGTCAAGACCAAAACAAGTTAGATAACGAAGATTTTTGTGGGTGCACGAAAACGTGCAGGGAGCTTTACCTGCAGGGGATACATGGTTTGCAATCCTGACACTGCCTAGGGTGACAATACCTACTACATATGTGTAAGGGTCACTGTGTGTAGCTGTTTCTGCAACAAACCAGTGGACCAAGTATGGCTGGATTTAGTAGACGTTCTGATATGGTAGCAGGTTGTGTGTTGTGGAGGGTATGCTGGGTAGGCTATTATGCATCCAGGTGTGTTGCATTTGTTATGGCCAGTTCCATCAGGACCCATCTGTGGGTATGTGATGGTGCGGTATCTATACATTTGTCTTGCATATTTCCATATTCATATGTTTGTGGGATTGTGTTCTACACTATGGCCTGTCTGCTTGGCTTGCAGCTGTTTCTGCATGAGGTTGTGTTTCTTTCCACTTCACCCGCTGCCCCCTCATACACCTCTGGTTCACCTTTTCTGCATACGACACAAGTATCGCCTTTGAGGAATTTACCATTAAACACACACCCCTCACACGCGAATTACTCACACCCCATAGAGCACTACTTTGGTTGTTGGCCCATGACACGGCCAGAGTTACACATTGACTACCCTACATGTGTCGGGTACCTTTATGGTTGTGTGGACTACCCTGCCATGTTTGCTTTCCACATGCTATACCTCACGCACTTAGGTACACGCCCTTACTTCACTTTCATTACTTGGTTGGTGTATCCGGGTACTACCCGTTCGACTGTGTCACATACACGTTCGGATTATACAGCTGCCTTCTGGATTTTGCCAGCCTGTTCTACTCATTGGTAGGATGGCACCTTTTCCTATGTCCAAGCTATTCCTTACACATGTCCGACTGTTGTGGACATTGCCTCCCCACAGTCAACGGTTGTGTTTCCACCTTTTCAATTGGCCACTGTCTGACATAGGGTTACCACCTGTCCCACTTTGCGAGAGACAGTCCCTCTTTGGGCAGTTGTGTCCTGACATGTAATTGTCAACATGGCAAATGTACTGAGATTTTAGGACAAACATATTTCTTATATTTTATGTGATAGTTGCATTAAACAGTTAATTATGTATCTGAAATACCTGACTGTTATGAGAAACAGAATAAGCAACTAAAATGCTACAGGAATACGCTTTTCTGTAGGCAACACAGTTATGTTCTGTCCTTTGTACTGGCCGTGGGTATGTGTTGGCCTGTACAGTCTGATGTTTGTACCAAACATGTCCCACTTTGGCCATTTGTAAGGGTGGCAACCCTACTGTGACAGTTGCAGTGAACGCAGCATATTTTACAGGCCGACACATACCCACGGTCAGTTCGGCAGATCGAACTTACAATTCTTGCCTATATCTAAGCTTATTCTTGTAGCATTTCGGTATCTTATTCTGTTTGTTATGACATTTATGTATTATACGTCCAGTGAAATATGTTTAATGCAACTATTGCATGACATCTACGGAGGAATTATGTCCTATATTCTCTGGACATTTGCCAGTTTTACATGTTTGTGTCAGGACACATCTGCCCACAGAGGGACTGTCACTCACAAAGTGGGACAGGTGGTAATCTTGGTCGACGGTACGGATCATACTGTTCCTTTTGGCCTACATGTGTCCGTGTTGTTATGGCTCGTTTATATTCTACTTCTGTTTCGTTTACATGCGTATGCTATTTCCTATCACATTTGGTATGTGAAATACGGACATACCTTTTGTATGTGACTATTACATGGCTTGTGGGATATGATTCAGACATACGGTCACTACCTATATCTACATTTCTCCTCATGTATTTTGTTATGGACACATCTGCACAGCTATGTTCCCTCCCTAAAATTATGGGTCGGCTGGTGACCCTCTCCGTTGGACTGGACGTACCTACTGGCGGCGCGCTAACATCTGATACATCTCACTTCCACATGGTATAGCTATCAACACTACGTTGGACTACAGGCACACGGTTTTCCTGTCATTTGTTCATGGGTAGGGACCCATTATTCCCTACCGTGCATTTGTGTTTGAGTCTTCATTTTCTGTTTGCAAGGACTCTGCTTTGCATATATTTCAGTCTCCACGGACACTGATAGGTACGATTACTATTGCTGGTGGAATATAATATTCAGCAGTTTAGGTTGCTCCTCGAAAGCCGACATTGACATGCCTCCCTGCACAACTTCGATACGCCCCTTGCACTCGTGCACATTTCCTATGCATGTGGCTGTGGCGGCTGTGCGCCTTCATTAATATGCATATGGCACGACTACTCCACATCTATGCCGCATGGCTGGTGCAAGCCTTACACCGGACTTGCGCCGAGCTTCATGAATCCGGAGAAACATTTATTACATGTATAGGTACCTTTATTCACAACCATTTCACTATAAATTATAGCATTAGGTGGAACAAAATCTTTGTGTATTAACGTCGGCCAAACTTCTACCTTTCTTATCAGATATTCGAACATTATTGGGCATTATTTCCTTCAAATCCTTATCTCCCGACAACATTAGCCAGTGATTTTTAACCTCTCTAATAATTCTTTCAGTTAAAATATTATAAGTTGTCACAAAGTGATACTGGAGACAGGGATGACATTTCTGAGGGTGTGAATCAGATTCTTACTGTTCTGAAGGTGGACATAGGTGCAAGTCTGATGTCCCGTACCTATCTCCAATCATGCTGCCCCCCCCAACATTTTGTCTCCATCACTATCCCTGTCTTGTACATCCTGTATCTCAGCACATGCTCCCTAACTTATCCTATTTATCATGACCTCTCATTCCTAAGCACCTGCCACAATATCCCCCCCCCCGCAAAAAAAATTGGGCACTTGTCCCACAAGAAAATAAAGTCTCTCTTTCCCTCTCTCGCTCCCTCTCTCTCTATATATATATATATATATATATATATATATATATATATATATATAGATATATATATACTGTATACATGCCCCATAAATATAGCTCTTCACTTTGCTTATCTGTAATCTTGACACACTTGATTTGGTCCAACTGGCCATACAAAATTATTCTTTTGTTGTTACCCATCACTGGTGTGATGATTCTCCAAAGTCATGAAATTGTGTATACAATTGTACATTTATGATGTGAAGAAGTGGATAGCTATAGTGCTCTCCCAAAACCCTCCTACAAATTCCTGTATTCTTTCTTTGTGTCTCCTACCCTCAGCTTTCCAACATCATTTTCACCACTGTCCTATCCACCCATTTTTAACACAAACTGACTCACACAGAATATACATGGCTAAAAATGCCACATGGAAAAGCCTTCATTTTATTATGCATTTGTCACCATCATTTGCAGAGAGGTTGGCATAGAACCAACAATGCTAAGTGATGCTGAACATTGTTTAACTTTCTACGGCAAAAGCTGAAGTTTTTAAGTTCAGACACAATATTCACACAGATGTGTTTAAATCTGCTGTGCTTTTGGAAAAGAAAGTAAAGGCAGTACTATGAAACAATTACTATGACAGTTATTAGGCTGCTGGATGTAATGAACTAGAAGTTCCAATGCAGTATTTTTAGATAATTACTTTGTTAACAGACTGACTGTGGTGGTGGTGCTGCGGTAGCGTTGTCGCCTCACAGTAAGGTGTTGTCCTGTTCAATTCTCAGTTAGAGCATCTTCTGTGTGGAGACATGCGTGAATGGGCGTACCTTCATTGAAGGTTGTGTGTCAGGGCCGGCAACTCGGCACGTAAAACTCTACTGCCAATCATTAGCAGACCTGAGTTCCGCTGTGGCGAACTCTAACCGGGAAAAGCCGAAAGACACAGCAACTTTGTTAACAGGCTGATGTTTTTGTGTAGTGCCATGGGTTCAATTACAGTTGTAGGTCAATTTATTAACTAATGACACTGCATATTATTAGCATATATTTAACTTCCAATATTTGTATTTCTCTCCATGTACAACAATTCAGTAGCATACCATTTGAATACTGCAGCAAGGCATCATTTGCAAAAACATTGCAGCACCATCAGGGGCATTTATTAGGCCAATCCTATCCTACTTATGTTTTCATGGTTGTTGTACTCTCCTACCCATTTCTTTTGTCCTTAATCAAGCACTGTATTGTACAGAGCATGACAGATTAATGATAATTTATTAAGTAAGATTAAAACACCATGCAGATGTTCCTACATGTCCCACAAAACATAGTGTTGCTATTCCTGTCTGTATCTATCTCTACCTGTCTCTGTTCTCCCCCTTCTGTTTCAGTAAGTTGTGTTATTTAAATGCTTAAGTAGAAATTTCTTTGTGGTGTGATGGGATATTGCTCACATGTATAAACATATTTTAAACTACTGTCAAGGGTTGTAATCCAGCCATTAGCTAAGTGTTACTGACTGTTTATAATACACTAGTTTATGTGTATCTGTTGGCTACATACTGCTATATGTCACCACGATCATTCTTCCATCATAAGCCACTTTGTCCCTGCCTCCATTTCACCCTGTTGATTTATCTTCTCCCTTCTGTATCATTATTCTTCCACTTCTACATTTGTGCAGTTTCTAGCACTGGGCAACAAATGCAACCAACACTAAATACACAGCTTGTGGTAATATCTTACGATTTTATTTTTTTGTTTTCGGATGCATTATTCTGCCACATTTTGTGCCACTGTGCTTCACTATGTTTATTCAGCTTGTTATAATTTTACAACAACCTGAAGTGCTGGATTTACAAACTGTAGTGATCAGTAGTGTAATGAGGATGAATACATACATGCATACATTCATTAATTGCTGAAATCTGTTGTCTAATGTTAACTATCAGAAGTATGACTTCCCATGTGGTGTTTTTAGATAATATACAAGTATAAATGTTTTTCGCAGAATGCTTTAAAGGTTCAAACCCACATGGATGAAAATATCATTATCCTGCTGCTATATTAATGTCTCTGCTTCCTATTATGAAGCCTGTCTTGTACAGATCTCTGTGCATGCAGAAGTCAACACAGAGCAACATAGAGTCCAGCTAATTCCCATTTCAGGTTCAACATTTCAATATATGATTACACATGAATTAATACGTTGCCACTAGCAGCACAATTCAGCTTGGCAGCACTGCACTTCTGACAGAGAGTAAAATAAAAACAAGAAAATCAAATAATTATTGTTTTAGGTTGCACAACATTTGTATGTCTCTATTAATTTTATCAACAGGTTATCTTGATTTTAGAGTAATGTTGACTAATTTAAGTCAGTTAATGTATATCTGGTTACATTTGCAACTGTGTAAAGATTTTAGTTAGCATATACACATAATCCATCACTGTTATTCTGCAGTGCAGTGTCCAGTGTATAACTTCTATGTTTATCTTGCCAATGCACATTGTATGCAATCATCCCAACATGAAATTGCAGGAATGTTTGAGGGATGCTCTACTGGTTTACAACTGCAAATTTCTTTGGCATCCCATACAGTGAAACAGGTAAATGATCCCCACAGTAGCACAATATACATGAAGGACAGTATCTAAATGTTAACAGAGAAGTATGTAATTACAAGGGACAGTTACACATATGTATATGCATTTGTTCTACAACCTGTGAGGCACATTACTATCTGTTCCAAACAGTGGATTTTCAACAAGTACAGATGTGTTTTTTCACATCCTTAAAGTCAAACTACTACTGAAGTGCTTGTGAATAATGCACTCTCTAGATTGTGTAAATAGGTAGGAGGCCCAACGCATAACAAGAGAAACGTGTGTGTGTGTGTGTGTGTGTGTGTGTGTGTGTGTGTGTGTGTGTGTGTGTGTGTGTGTGACACCTGGTGTTGTATACACTTCCTGTGAGGAGAATTAATTTAACTTTGCACACAGCTTCCTTATCCCAGATTTACAGAAACAGTCCCAGTGCAACACACTGATGAGGTTTTCCAGTCAAAAGTGCACTCTCTCCCCTTAAGAATCAAACTTCTCCTGTGATGCTTGCCACTAATACTGTGTTCCCTAGTCTGTGTAAAAAAATGTAGGTAGGAGGTTCTAAGCTCAATATGGGAAATGTGCGCTGTGTGTGTAATGCCTGGTGTTGTATCCACTTCCAATAAGAAAAATACATGTAACTTTGCTCATAACTCCTTTATCCCACGTTTTACATAAACATCTTCTCTGCAGCACACTGATGAGGTCAATAGGCAAAAGTGCACTCTCTCTTTCTAAGAGTCAGACATCTTCTTTGGTGCTTGCTACTAGCACGGTGCTTTCTAGATTGTGTAAACAGATAGGATGTTCTATACTCAACATGAGAAACTTGTGAGTGTAACACTTGGTACTGTATCCACTTCCCATAATGAGAATACATTTAACTTTGCTCACAGCTCTCTTATCCCACTTTTACAGAAACATCCTCCCTGCAACACACTGATGAGGTCATCCTGTCAAAAGTGCAGTCTTTCCCCTTAAGAGTCAGACTTCTCCTGTGGGTCTTAAAATTAATACAGTGCTTTCTAGATTGTATAACTAGATAGGCATGAGGCTCAACGCTCAACATGTGTAACTTGTGTGTGTGTAACACTTGTTGCTGAATCCATTCCCCGTGTAGAGAATACATTTATTTCTGCACACAGCTCCCTTATCCCACTCTTTATGGATACAATCTCTCTACAACACACTGATGAGGTCATTCTATCAAAACTCTCTCTTTTTAAGAGTCAGTTTTCCTATGGTGATTGCTACTAATACAGTGCTGTCTAGATTGTGTAACTAGATAAGAAGGTTTAAGACTCAATTAAAGTGTGTGTGTGTGTGTGTGTGTGTGTGTGTGTGTGTGTGTGTGTGTGTGTGTGTGTGTGTGTGTGTGTGTGTGTGTGTGCATGTGACACTTGTTGCTGTATCCACATCCTGTGAGAATGCATTTAATTTTCCACACAGCTCCCTTATATCACTTTTTACAGAAACACCCTCTCTGCAAAACACTGATAAGGTCATCCTATCAGAAGTGCACTCTCTCCCCTTAACAGTCAGATTTCTTCTGCGGTGTTTGCAACTAATGCTGTGCTCTTTAAATGTGTATATAGATAGATAGTAGTTTTGATTCTGAATATGGGAAACTTGTGTAGGGGGGAGGTTTACAATCAGGTGAGCATGGCTTCCAACACAGCTGTGTCTAATCAACTTCTATTCTGGTTAAATATTTTAAACTGCTACATTCATAGATTCATACTGCTACTAGGCCAATGACTCGGGGGTCTTTACAAGCCTAGCCAAGGTTTTCTGAAAGAAAAATTATGTCCTGTATCCAAATAGGACATTGAGAGCCAGGCATTTATAAGGCCCCATCCATCATCGCCTTATCTCACCTTTCACAGCACCATCTTCTTTGAAACAGAAGGGTGTAGCTAGGCATACCCTTTGTACTCTACTGAGTACAATTTTCTAGACATTACTTAGAGAAACTATGGCATTTTAGACCATACTATTTCCACACCTGTCTAAACTATGAGGCCTCTAATAACAGTTACATAGACTGATAAGCTATTTACTTAACTCTTCCAGACCTATGTGGTATGGAATGTCATACCTTTAGCAGCCTACACACATCCTTGCATTCCAAAGAATTTTTTGAAAAATCAACTTAAAATTATAGGATATATATGTGTAAGTATTTTATGAACAATAAAAACTATTAAAATTGTTAAATATTAAAAATGTTAGCATTAAGAAACATCTTTTACAGGAATAACAATCAAGGCAGTCATAGTCTTTCTTTAAACACTATAACACTATAGTATGTTATAATGTACACAAACCCGGAGTTATATTTTTGCTAAACTTTCATAAACAAAGTATCATACCTTGCAAACTATGCAACCTAGACTTATACTGTTAGAACACTTTTGGTAACCAGGCATAAACTTTGACATGAAAGGAAGAAATCCCTGCCTAGAGGCATGTTTACTGAGATACTTACAGCAATATGAAAGCATATGATCATATAATTAGTAATATAAAGAACACTGAATATCTGTCAAGATATGCAAATTACCTTGCGTATATCAGTGGCAGTTTTATTTAACAATATATAAGGTTTTAACTGGTACCATGAAATACCATGAAATAGTTTGCAAGTCACTTGTTTTTTAATATTAAGTGCATATGGAAATATTGCTTATTGTCATAATTGCTAACAAAAACCTACAGTATCTCCAGTATACTGTGATATGAATGGACATTGGCAATGACTTTTCTTGTTTCCTACCATAGCACTTCATACCATATCCTTCAGTAGCATGTAGGTCTCTCATTTATGAAAATATGAACATAAATATGAAAATATTAATGAGTGGCAAAAAGTGATTAATATCTCTACTGTGGGATACCCTATATTAAAACTTTTAGTGTCATTCTGTTTATTATTCCTTGCTCTTTCTTATACTGCCTATAATTAGATGTTAAGTCTCTTAGTTAAAGAAGCCAGTCCCCAAAAAGGCCTGGATGCCTATAGTTGTTAACTGGACAAATACAAAAAAGGTGCTATAGGCTTGAATGAGTTAATGGTTTTAGAGAGCAATTAATACAAACATTTAAGTACTTGGGGGATGGGTCAAATTGTTAACTGACAGATGAGTTGGGGCAGCAATAACAGCTCACAACTGCAAAATTAAATTCTCTTGCTGCACCCCTGGAGCAACACAATGATGATGTCATTCCTTCTAAAGTGTATTCTTGCACTTTAAATATCAAACTTCTCTTGTGTTGTTTGTATTTCTTACACTATTCTCTAGAATGTGTAAATGGATAGGTAGGAGGTTCGAATACACCATTGGTTAACTTCTACAGCTGTGTGCGTGAAACTGTGAATGAATTCAGTATTGTTTTACACACATTTGCAGTGGCAGCATTTACAACCCCAGATGGCTGAACAAGTCATATTACTGCACACATATCTCCCTAGCAATACATTGCTGATGTCATCCCTTCATAGATTCTATATGCTTCAATTGTACAGAGAATTCTCCTATGGCACTTGGTCATTGGTAATGTGCTGCATATATTATGTAATTAGATAAGTAGGTGATTTGAGACAATCCCTGCTTAAATACTGTGACTGTGACTTCTGTCGTATATACCACTGGCCATCTCACAACCACCTTTGCGTACATTTCCACTTATGAGATGGATTTACAGAGGCACAGTGTTACACTAGCAAATCCTAGCATCCCCAGGAAAAATAAATTTTTGTCCACACAGTGATAACATAATGGTACCATAACTGCAGTATCTCACAGTTGTAGTGAGAATTCCCCTTTGTTGTATGACTTTGATATTGCCTTTTGTACAATCTATTACTACATATGTAGGGATTTTTAGGCCATCTGTGAGTGTGCCTTTCAATCTCATACTTTGTAGACTGGTCTTCAAATACATATCTGGTATGTAGCTGTACAGTGTTATTGTGCCCTTTGAACACTTTTTTAGCATAAACAACCAGCTAATAAACAGTGGTGATATCATCAATTCATCTATGCACTTTCCTAATTGTACCACAACATGTCATGTGGCACTTGCAATTCAGGCACTACTCTGTAGCTTGTGATCTTAGGTAGTTAGTTAAAATCCAGCCATTACTGCTCAGACTTCTTTGTGTCAGTCTTATTGTGACTGTATTTGTCACTAAGACTGTTGTCAAACACATCTGCTGATTGCACATATAGATATTGAGTCCTCTTACAAAAACCTATAATTTCTCACATAGCAATGCTTTTATTCAGAGTAATGATGACATGTGATTAAATTTTCCTTATATAACATATGTAAGAAGCATTATCCTCTGGCAAGTGGGAATGAAATGACATTCTGTATGTTGTTTTCTTAGTACAGCAATTACCTGCACACATATCCCTTGAAGCAATAATATGATGCAAGGCCATAACATACCAGCATAGCTCACAATTATTGTGATACTTCTACCATGATGCATTCATTCTCTACACTATCATGGATTTGCTGTAGTCAAATGATAAGGTATTCAATATCCACCATCAATGACTGTTAGCATTGTCTGACCTTATACTGTAATGCATGAATGACATCCACTACAGTTATAGTGTGTACATTTACAGTGAAAGAGGCCTCCACCATCCCTCTTATACCAAAGTCATTGCTTATGACACATACATAGGATGTAATTTACCATAGGTGAGTGTCACCCATATGTTAAGACTATCACTGTGGTGTTTGTGGTTCATCCATATGTCATTTGTCAAGAGAGTCACATAGCTTGCTGTTCAATTTCTGAAATGGCAACATTATATGAATGTAATGATGTTATACAATCATTATTGTATCTAGTCATCCTTATCCATTTTTATTTTGGACAATGCTATATCATTACAGGTTGCGATTCCATGGCATTGAGATTATTATTTGGGGTATATAAAGTTGTGAGTGCTCCTGTGGCACAAGCATTGAATACTGGCTTGTATAACATACCTACACAGATGGACTGTGGTTCAGTTCTGAGAAAATGTGTGTAGTACACAATGGAAACAGCTTCCTTGTCAAAGAAGTATTGATATTGCATTGCTCAACATGTCTAGATCCTTTTCAGCTTTCAGACTAAATCTGATTGTTCATGTTATATTTGTACAACCATTCTTAATGCAGACATTAATTTCAGTTATTTGTGACAGCCTTCATTGTTATTTGCTGTGGCATATGTCAATACAGAGATCTGTAGGAAGCCTAGTGTCATAGGCAGGGGGTTGAATCTGGTAACATCTGTCTGTTAAACAACTGTGTCAGACATCAGTAACTTACAAACAGGCAATAGTTATGGCACAGCCAGAAGGCCATCTTTTTTAGATTAATATTCTACAAGGTTGGGCAGCTATACCCCTTAAAACAGAAAAGTGATGTAAGCCATTCAAGAGTGTTCTTCATGACATAACCAATATGTTTATTGCTGTAGCATCCATGATTGGCATGAATCTCTCAGACATCTGTCCTGGCATGTGTTTGAAAACAACATGATGCAAATGTTTATTATATCATTTATTGCTTACAGGTATTATCTATTTTAAAAGTAATTACAGTCTGTATTGCACGTCTTCATTTGGACATTTCTTTCTTTATTACTGCAATTGTTTTGTCACACTACACAGTTTAATGGCAGATGAGGGCTTAACATGTCTTCCTGTATAGCAGGCTACCAGACCATCAGAAACTTTGATTGGTCCGTTGTTATGATACTTTCTGGTGTGTTGGTGCTGTTGTATTGCTCTTATGTTAATGTTCCCTGTAATTCCATGTGCACATGTTTACTATAATGATGTCTGGGATAGTTGTAAATTACCACTGGAAGACTTTAAATCATGAAATGTCATCTATGTGTTGTCATTTGTGACTTATGTATGTTGAGCATTATTATATTACCATGTAGCATTTATATGACTAGACAACACTTGCTTGTCTATTACATTTTTATATGTGATAAACCCCATTCCTATGGGTGCCAGTAATAGTTATTTGCAAAAACATGTCCCTTTCTGATGTGTATGATGCAATGGCTGTAAGATGCATTTTTTCTTTTGTACACATGCTGAGGTGGAGACTACAGCACTGGTATCAGCTTGCACATATAAATTACCTGTATATACTGTACATTTCATATGCAATAACTACAGTGCATACATTCATTCATAATGTATCTGCTGTTCTTGCTAACTATTATTTCAACTTTTCATTTTATTATGTATATCAAATTTTAACTCCCCTTTGTTACACCATGGCTTCATAGCTCTATCACATCCTTTGTTAGCATATCCAGTTTTATGTGCATAAGTCCAGTACTGTCATTGACATGAATTATTATTACATCAGGATTGCAGGATTTATGTTAGAAATGTTTCTTTGACATAATTTACGCATTGCTTGTGATATTGCACTCTTGCTGTTAAAATTAGTATTGCACTCAGTCTGTAGTGTTTCTGTGCGAACCTCTGCGTAGTGTTACAGCACTCTTTACACTTCCAGCAATAATTGTTTGCCAGATAGTATGTCATATAAAATGTGCCTTAACCAAAACTGGAGAAAGCTTTACTTTCAACTGTAAGTATGCTGACACCGCTCACCTAAGCAGATGCGGAATAGCTCAGTGAACAGTAATTATCTTGGTTATTAGTGGCAGTGAACTAGGAGCACCGAGATTACACCAATTAGTAACTGCTCTCTAAATGTTCCTATAGTATAGTTGCTGTATCTGACCCATAGTCACTAAATATTGCCCCAGTTCAACTGATACTTGTATAGTCCCATAATAGATATACAACTATAGATAATTATTTTCCTATACTGTTTACTTTTTATGCCTAGATAATACTATTCTAAAGTGTAAGCTGAAACTAGGTGACTGTAAGTTAATCATGTGTATTAACTGAGGCCTGAGCCTAGACACATTTATTTCAAAGTTTAAGCTCAAACTGGATGACTATTTGGTGTAACATCTGAGCTCCTACTGCCTAGTTCTTAACAACTGGATTAAGCACTGTTAATTACAAACCTGGAAAATCTGCTTACTCCTTTCTGTAGTAGCCTATTGATAACCTGCTTTTACCTCCTATCATAATTTTGCATTATTCCTCCTCAGGCATTTGCATGCTGTAGGCCTTTTTACATACCCTACAGTCACCCAGGATACTCACCCTCTCTGTCCATCCAAGTCCAACAAGACCATTATCTGTATTTCATGTAGTTAACATTTTTTTTCTCTGCCCTTATTAGGAGGTACTCCCACAACTGTGCTCTCCCTTTACCATGGTCTTTCCAGTGAATCCCGAGCCATATCCATTCCCTGAGAATCCACTGCTCTATCTGTTGAATCCTGGACCTTCCAGCCTGGATCCCATCCTTAAACAGCGAGTGTATGTGCATAAGTTTCTGGTCTAGCTATTCTGTGACTCTGCACCATAGTCTCTTACTCCTGATCCAATTTGTACATCACCCCTCTTGTCACCCAACTCCTTCTGCTCTATATTTGTCTTAATCTTCTCTATTTCTTCAGTCCTATTCCTCCTCCTCCCTCTAACTGGTAGCTATCATTAATAGTTGGTTCAGCACTTGATTATACATTACTCCTACCTCTACCTTTATTTCTCCTCTGCTTAGGACATCTTAGTTATCAGATGCTCTTGTCTCCGAGCCTAGCACCTAGTCTGTCTTGCCCTACTGTCTCTTTCCTACTAAAAACTACAAAGTCACTCCTTTCTACTCTTTGTTATCCAACATTTCAGCTCAATCTCCAAAGACAACAGATTCTTGTAATTAATGTTGAATGTACTGTTTGTGTAAGTCTTCTATGTGGAGCTTTTCTCCCCGGGCCTCTACTGAAAATGGACATATATCCAGCTAGACTAGCCCGGTCAACAAATGTAAAATAAATAAATAACCCACCTTATTGATTGTCTTTTTCAGTGCTGTACAAAGGTCTGGGCCAGCCTGCTCTATTCCCCCTCACTTCCCTTGGGCTCATTCTGCTCCCTTACTCTACCCTCATTCTCACCCATCCCCAGGCCAATTACATATATAGGTAATCACAACTCCACCCACAGTCCACTTACCAATCAATACATATCCCAGTCAGTACATTTAGACCCACCCTCCACATTCTATCCACTCAGCAGTCTCACTTATCAGCTCAACCACACATACCTACAACCAATTTGCCTAATATTTCCTCTATCAGCTTGCATTTTCTCCTCTTAATAGGCATCTGTCATGCATTACTGCAGTGAAATCGACTCACAATGTCACTACTAACCACAGCAATAGCTCTCCTTCCTCTAGTTCTATTTCTTCTCCTCCTTCTACATCTTACACCTCTACATCCTACATACAAATTATCTATTACCACATCCATTACTCCTACCCAATCATCTAATTACAAATCTTACACTGAAATATCCTCTAGCCTTTATGCTACTAATATATTGCTACTTCTTAAACCTATAATTGTCTTACAAAAACTCCAAGTACAACATCTCACAACACTGTATAACTCTAAGTGTAAACCTCCTTCTATACTACTACCAGGCACTGCTCCCACTTTACCTCAATGTGGGGACATCCATCCCAACCCCAGACTCACACCCTCTGCATCACACTCCACTAAACCTCTGAAATCACTGAATATCTTTACCATTAATATACAAAGTATCAGAAACAAGATATCAGAATTCCATGCCAGGATATCCCATTCTAAACCTGACATACTTGCTGTAACTGAGACATGGCTAAAACCATATATAAAATACACTGAATTCCTCACCCCTGGCTTCTCCTGCTTAAGAACAGGCAGACCACACAAGAAAGGGGGTGGAGTTGCACTTCTCTACCCCAATACTTTTAACATACTTCCCTGCTCTAGCTCTATTCCCCAGTTCTCTACAGCTGAACTCATTATTGCTCATCTAAAACTGAACCATTTCAAAAGTCTTTGCTTAGTAACCATATACATCCCACCAGCAAATAATATTCCTATAGTAGAAGAAATCTTAGCCTGGACCTCAAATAATATCCACAATGACACAATATTTCTAGGTGACGTAAACATAAACTGGCTAGATCATATAAATTCCTCACCAACTGTACCCATTAATCTTTATAACTTCCATCAGCTCATTACTAGTATAACTCAGCCCAAGAAAAAAACAATAACAGTGGTTCCATTCTAGACTGGAGTTTAGTGTCAGACCCTAGCACAATTTCCTCAGCCAGAATTCTGCCTTGCAATATTAGTGACCATCACCCTACATATATAATACACAATACACCCACAGCCTTAAGCCAACATCTGTACAAACCCACTAGAAATCTAGCTAACTTTAACCCTATAATCTTTAATGAAACACTGTGTAAAATTTATTGGAGCAGTCTAAAATTTCTACCCCTCGATGAAGCAGTTGAATTTTTCAATTCAGCATTCTTAGGTATACTCAATAGAATGGCCCCTCTCTGTAACAAGAGAATAAAAACAAACTATGTTATCTGGTTATATAGAGATCCCAAAAAACTCATGACTACCAGAGATACAACATGGAAAATATGGCAGAAAAATAAAAAAACCTTCAGACCTCCAGCTATGTAAACAGCTCTGCAATCAAGTAAAATGTTTAGTTATAAAAGATTTTAAAAAACTACTAACGATCATTCCAAACCAATTGCAGGTAAAATCAAAAAACATTCTGGAACTCTGCCACCACTTTCTTAAACCCTGGCACCAAGAGTAATCCATGTCCAAATCTTGACAAAACTCCTACACAAATAGCCACACTTTTCAATTCCTATTTTAATGAGACTATATCCAAACTTGCTATCACTTTTCCTCAATCTAGTCATACCCATAATCCAACTCCAACTCAGCACCCCTCAATAAGCTCTTTTTCCCAGTCTTTTTCCTTCTCTCCTCTTCTTACCACCACCATAACAAAACTTCTGCTTAAGCTCAAACCTGGCTGCACTGCCACAGACAACTTACCCTCAGAGTATCTACAAATCTCAGCTAGATCTATAAGTTATCCCATTAGTACTCTCATAAACAGATCTGTCCGAGATGTCTATGTACCCTCCATTTGGAAACAAGCCTACATCCTCCCCTACACAAAGGCAGTAACAACACTGACATCTCCAATTTCTGTCCCATAGCCATACTATCTCCCATCTCTAAAATTATGGAAAAATGTATTCACATGCAACTCATGTATTACCTAATCCAAGATCACCTTCTTTCCACTACTCAACATGGCTTCCGGCCAGGACACATCACCACTACTACTCTTCTATCCTTCTTAAACACCGTTAACCTTTGTCGTAATGAAGGTAAATGTCTCTGCACTCTTCCTTAATCTCTCAAAGACATTTGATATCATCTTCTATTCTCTTGTTCTCTCAAAACTATCATACATAGGCATGTCCACTCCTGTTCTAGACTGGTTTGCAACTATCTTACAAACAAACAATAATCAACAAAATGGCTACACACTCATTCACCTTTTCTCACTACTCCTACTGGTGTCCCACAAGGATCCATCTTAGGGCCTCTACTCTTCAGCATTTTCATTATTAACTTTCACACTGCTCTCTCTCTCTCACTGTACTGTTGTTCAATATGCAGATGACACTACAATCATCTGCTCTGCCTTCTCAGAATCAGAACTTATTTCTAAGACCCAAAATGCTTTCTCCACTACTGAATTATAGATGTCCAATAACCATCTGGCTCTTAACTCTAAAAAAACAAAGATCCTTCGTTTCAACCCCCCCCCCCCAAAAAAAATACCACTATCAACAAATCCATTTTATCATCTTCTCCTCTAACAAAACTTCCATAGAGTTAGTTCCCTATACCAAGCTACTTGATGTTATCATAGATAAAAAATGTATTATGTGACCACATCCACAACAGCATTAAAAAAACTTACCAAAAACTCGGCACCCTTTATAGACATAAACACTTTTTAAACTACTCTACCAGAAAAACACTGGCCTTAACATTCCTTCTTCCTTCTCACCTATACAGCGCTCCCATTGTGATAAATATTCAATCCAGCTTAAAAACAAAGATGAAAACCTACTATAATAAAATTGCCAAGTTTGAAACTAATGCTAAATATTCATCCCATCACTGCTGCTCGCTGCAATCCCTGAACTGGTTAGAACTCCCACAATATCTCTAACATATACAACTATCTACAGCACACAAAATTATCTATGAACCTTTTACATGACCAGCCTTTCCTCCCTTTTTGATACGTTACCAACCAAATAGGCACCTCAGATCTGAAAATCAATCCCTCATCCAAGTGAGTAGGTCAAAAACTCCCTGCAGGTCAACATGTCTACTCATTTACCATAGCCATACTCTAGAATGCTCTCCCACCTGACCTGCGGACCATTACTAGTGCTCCCTTGTTCAAAAAGTCTTTGCAATAATATCTTTTTACCCAATGGCTCTGTTCATGCACCATACCCCAATCCTCAGTTACCTGATTAGACTTTATCCTGTAAAGACTACCTAAAGCAAATTCAAGCTCATACATCTTCTCCTCCATAAGAACAATTGTATAAATTGCAAAAATACATAATATGTATGACCTGACTGCTAAAAAAATATGTAATGTTTACTTTACCATAATTCTAAAACTGTATATTCTTTAAGTGAGATTTAAGTCTTATTTATTGTAATCTTGGTATAACTAATGACTATTAGTTTGTGCAATGTTTTGTGGAGATTTTCTCCCCAGGCCTCCACTGAAAATGGGCTCTTTTCAGCCCAGTGGACTTTCCTGGTCAACAAAAGCAAAGAAATAAAATAAATAAATAAAACTTCAGCACATTTGCCTGCAATATGAGTACATCTTATCCATTTTCCCTTCCCTATTAGTTAATTATGCAATACAAACCATTATTTGTGTACAGTTCCCCCATTTCACTTCCCCTCCTTCAGAATTTTTTCACTGTACTTGCTCTTAATATTTTGTGTCTACAGCACATGCTCATGTCTTAGGTCTGCCTATAGGCAAGTTATTTTGTTTACATTCTGTGTTCATGCTTGCAAGTACCTTTCCATGGCTGTACACTATGAATCAGATGAACATGATGAACACTATTACTGGCCACAGAAATGTGCTTGCAGATACGTAGACATGATGGGCAGCCTGTATATTCGATTAATGCCTTAGCTCATTGTGCCAACAAGCTTAAATCATGTAGGCCTAGCATGAGGCCTGCACAACTGTTCAGGTTTGCAGGTAAAAGCTTCAGCAGGAGATGTCTGTCACTGCATATGGATAGGTTTTATGTTGAAACTACCCCTTGCACATAAATGGCAGCTACCTTTGCCTGTGGCACAAGGTTAAGTGCAGTGATCATAAAGACCAAAGATAGATGATGTAGGTTTCGAATCTAGTTGATAGATACTTTGGGGTTGGGAGTTGGTATGATGGCTAAGGTGTTTACCTCATATATAAAAGGAACAGGGTTTGATTTTTGGGAAGCATAGCCATGATTAAAAAGGTCCCATGGGGTCATTAGCTTTGTAGTCACCTATGAGCTATCATCTGGGTATTACAATCTTATAAACAGCCAAGATCCACCAAGGCAGCTCAGAACAGAGTAGATCAGAATAAAAGCTGGCTGAAGAAAGAAAAAAGATACACTGAAACATTTGGCCATAAGTTGGAGAATGTTTGATTGACTGCTTGATTGATGGACTGATTGATTAACTGGAAAGTCCATTGAGCCATACCAATTTTTTGTGTAGTTGAGAGTACAAATCCTTTATAGTAACACAGATGGCATGCTGACTTAAGAAAATGCAGTCAAAATTGTTAATGTAACTTTATATGAAGATGACAGCATAGTGAAAAAACGTAAGGGATCATATTGGTTACAAACATTTCAGTGGAATCCATATTGCAATATGTGCAGAATTGCTTTAGAATGTCCATACTAACTATTTTAGAGTATCTTTGCAAGTAATTTAAATAAACATAAACATAAACAGTAATAATCATAACCATAATATTAAACATTAAACTAAGCAAGTGGACTATATGAAGAGGGACATGATTGAACTCGCTGAATATGTGTCCCAAGTGGGTATGTCCTGAGCCATAAGCAGCATTCTAATGTCACCCAGAATGATGCCTCAATACAAACGGAAAATGATTGACTTTTACAAATGACTTAGTTTCTTTCTTTCATTCCAGGGGGATCCAGTACCTGACAGTCTGGGAAGATATGATCAACAGACCACGATGCTTTGCCAGTGATGGCCTGCATCTGTCTCACTTGTGCTTCAGGCTTCTAGCAAAGGTTCTTGCCTCCCCCATAGTGCATTTTTTAGGAAAAGTGATGATGTTAGAACTAACAACATAAAAATTTCAATAAAATGCAAATTAAAGGTCATGCTGCTAAACACTAGGAGTCTAAACATGAAACTGCACTTATTGCAAGCATTCTTAACCCTAGACAATGCTGACATCTGTGCAGTCACAGAAACATAGTTCAAAGCTGTGGAGAGCACCCCAGCCTTACCTGGTTACTCATCCTATCATACATTCAGACCCCAAACTGTGGGTAGTAAAGCCAAAGGAGGTGGAGTTTCAATATATATTAAAAACATACACACCTCCAGGCTGGTCAAACAGTATGACACACAGGTGACACTCCAGGTGCAGTTAATCATTGATAAGACCCCATACAAATCATAGCTAGCTACCAGTCCCTAAATCTGACTGAAGATGCCCAATCTTTCTCTCTGGACCTCTTCAAATCTATCGAGATTCAACCCCTTACCCTGATCCTGGATGACTTTAACTGGCCAAGCATAGACTGGAAGAACTACTCGTGCCAGAACAGAAATGCCCAGAGATTCCTCAATTTTGTCAATGCAAATGCTTTGGAACAGCTAGTCAATATCCCCATAAGAGGTGATAATATGCTGGACTTGATATTAACCAACATGAGTAACCACTGCAGAATCCCTGCAGTATCATCCTCCTTGGTAAGATCTGACCATAAATTGGTCACTTTCGAAGTCACCATCTCCTGTGACCCCCCCAGCTAGGGTCAAACAAAAAACTTCTCTAAAGCTGATCACAGCCTCCTGAGGGATGGTATAAACTGCTTCCCAGCCCCTCCCCCTCTCTAGGAACTGGCACCAGTATCCAAAACTATACCAAAGCATTATACAAACATTTATATAGATGCATGGAATCAGGAATACCCAACAGGACTAAATCATCCTCTGCAAGGAAGAGTAAACATGTCTGGTGGACAGCTTTGATAAATAAACTTTATAACAAATGGAAAAAATTGCTGTCCAGGACCAAGAAGGAGCAGGTGCCCAATTGGAAGCAATCTCTCCTTAACCTAAACAAGCAAATAAGAGCACTAGTGAAATCCTCCAAAACAAACTTCAAGTCCAAATTGGTCACATCTACTACAGACAATCATAAGGCCTTCTTCACATATGCCCGCAATCTCAAAGGAAGCATCCAGATCTGTTCAGAACTGGTGATCAAGGACACCACATATACAAATGCTGTAGATATATCAAACTTGCTGGCTGATAGATTCAGTGAAAATTTCACCCCTGTGTCCCCCCATCAGTAAATCAGGACACTCCCAGTACCTGCCCCCTTCCCCTTATATCTAGGGAACAGGTCATCACTGCTCTCACAAAGGCAAAAAATACAGCCTCCATGGGACCCGATAACATCCCAGGCTGCATCCTACATGAACTCAAGCAGGAACTTGCAGCACCATTGAGTGCCCTGTTAAACCAAAGCCTGAGTACCAGCTTTCTCTCAGCTGAGTGGAGGACAGCTACTGTCATCCCTTTGCACAAAGGTGGAGCATCCACTGATCTGGGAAATTATAGACCCGTCAGCCTAATTAGCCTTATCTGCAAGGCCATAGAAAGGATTATCATGGACCTCATTAACAGGGACATTGTCAACCTCAAAACACTTAATATCACACAGTTTGGTTTTGTCAAGGGGAGGTCATCTCAGTTAAATTTGTTTTACGTCTTTGAGACAGTCACCAAAGCCATGGATGAGGGGAAGACAGTGCACACTACCTATCTTGACCTGTCTAAAGCCTTCAACACTATTCCCCACTTGGCATAATAGATAAACTCTCTCAACTAGGCATCAATCTATTTGTTACCAGATGGGTAGCTAACTGGCTCACTGATAGAACCCACCTAGTCAGAATAGGGGAAACGACCTCAAGCAGTAGACCCTTAATGGGAGGCATACACCAGGGTTCAGTCTTTAGGCATATGTTATTTGGGATATACTTTTCTGAGGTGAAGGCCAAAACCAGTTGGCTATGGCTGACCAAGTTTGCAGATGACTGCTAGATGGGTACTATCATCAATTCCCCTAGTGATGTGGACATCCTCCAAGACGGTCTCACCCAAACAAATGACTGGTGCCAGAAACATGGAATCTAGCTGAATACCAAAAAATGCATCATCATCCCCTTTGGAGAGAGTGATGTATTCTTCCCTTATAAGGCCCATTATTGAATGCAATGCCCCCATTCAGCATGGACCTCGCAAAGCACATGCAGC
Organism: Protopterus annectens; assembly: GCF_019279795.1. Lineage (NCBI taxonomy): Eukaryota > Metazoa > Chordata > Ceratodontiformes > Protopteridae > Protopterus > Protopterus annectens. Next base: position 1,772,885,809 of record NC_056739.1, on the reverse strand, counting down.
AGCTGGAGAGACCATAGAGGTTCCTCACCAGGAGAATCCAGGGCCTCAAAAATCTACCATACACAGATAGGCTAAAAGCCCTATCCCTCTACTCAGTATCATACAGACTCTGCAGAAGTGACTTCTGTCTGGCATACAAGGTGATCTTGGATGCCACCTTGATGGGACTGCTGCATATCCGCAAGTCAAGCTCCACTCAAGTAACCCACACACATAGCCTCAACCTGGTCTTTGACATCAGTTGGACTTTTTGGTGGGACAGATTTGTGTCCCAGATACTCCTCCATCTGTGGAATAGACTCCCTCTCCACATTAAGCAGAGCACTTCTTTACCCCTTTTTAAGTGCAAGCTGGATAACTGGATGGGAAATAAAAAAGACATCCCTGGGATTCCACCCATGTCCCCGCTGGACAGGGGCATTGGGTGCTGACTTGTCTAAACATGGGCTAAACTTTTGGCTAGACTTATGAGGGCCTCAGGGAGAATAGCCTAGTAACCGCCTATGATCCTATGAAGTGAAACAAAGCTGGTGAAAGAACTTGAGATACCAGTGTCTTAAATACAGTTTAAAGAAAACAAGCAACTATAATGTAGGAATAATAATGGAAGTGAGAAACTGAATTAAAATGGAATATGTTCTATATGAAGCCAAAAGAATACAGTTGTAAGTGGCAATATTGCAAAATAAACAAAGCAAAGCTTTATTAATAAATAAACAAATAAATAAATACATATTTATTTGTTTTATTTATAATTATGCTATTCAAAATTTCAAACATAGGTAATGGGAGGCAAGAGAGAGATGTAAAGTACAGGAAACAATGAAAAGCAGAAATGTGAAGCCATTATCCAAAGCGAAGGTAAGAAGTCAGTGACAGCAAAAATCTAAATAAGAGGAATGGGAAAGAACAATGCAATGTTCTTTAGGAGAAAGTGGAGGCTGCTGAAAGCTAGATGTAAGTTTAGAGAGACTGAATGGCAGGGAAAGTTTATAGTGATTGCAGAGTAAAGAAAAATTGAGGTGTAACACATGAAAATATAGGTTAGAAAGATGAATGATGATAAATTGAGATGACTGAGTTATACTGAGACTAAACATTTTCAAGAAAAGAAAAAAACGTGTTATGCCAATATTCCATTAAAAATCACATGATTTTTGAACCCATAGCTGACTGAGATTGCAGAAAGGCCTTGTCAATGGACCTAAGAAATTCGATGATTTTAGTAAATCATATATCAATTTCATGCATCTCCAAAGACCAAATATCATGCAAGCATATTAAAAAATAGCAATAAGCCATCAGTGTCACAGGTGTTTTACAGAGTGCCAGACTGTTCCCAGTATTGACTGTGTGTGACCTTGTTGCTAATCAGTGGCATCTGTTACAGCTGTTTCTACTGAAACTATATTATTTAGTGCCTTGTCTACTGTTATACTGTTCTTTGACAAAGGCCTCTCACCATTTGAATATTTTCACAACACATTCAACATATGTGTTTCCAAACAGGCAGTGTGTTCTGTTAGCCTTTATTTTGTTTTTGTTTTTTGTTTTTTTTTTTGCAATATACTAGGGTATACTTTCGGATATCTTTTGATTTCTGTGATAAACATTAAATTGTTCTTTAATGCATTCATTGAGATGAATTTCTTTCTTTTGTTTTCATGACTTCATCTTTACAGATGTTTTATGGCAATTTCAGTTCTTTTGTTTCCCAGCTTATAGTGGTAGGCACTGCAGAGTCTTTGCAATGTTTTTTTTTGCTTTTGTTATTCTAACACGTGAAGTTGATTTCACTGGTGTTGGTAGACTGACACAACAGCAGCTCTAACATTTTGCTGCTAATGCAAGAAGTGCAAAATTGTAAAATTAAAGCTGTTGTCTTAGATATACATAGATATAAAACAATGAGTAAAAAGGCCGCACAGAAAAAACAATCAGTAAAAACTAAAATAAAATTCCTTAAACATCTTGTATTAGAGGCACATGGAATACATGCAAAGGACCCTTAAGAACATCAGGTGTTTCAGCTACATGGCAGTTCTGAATGCCCATGACTTTTTTTTTTAAGTCATTCAACGGACAAATTCAGGCCAATAAAGCCAAACCTCACTAGCTATGGACATTGGTCCCCCTTGAAACATCAACTTAGCAGAATGTCAATATTCAAAACAGGAGACCACAATGTTGAAACTTCATAAAGCTGAACTCCTGGAAGGTCACAAGTTAACTCCGGGAAAATAACCACTGGGCCACCATGGTGACTTTTGCCCTGTTCCCCACTGTAGTGAGATCTTGGAGTTGGTATATTTAGTTAGTGGGGGCCACAGCCCCCCACTTTGATGGGTTTAGATTGCTTCTGTTCAAATTAAAATGATTGGTGGCCCAGTGGTCCTTTTCCTGAAGTTAAATTGCAACTTTCCAGGAGATTGTCTTTATGAAGTTTCAACATTGCAGTCTCACTGCTTTGAGCATTGATGTTCCAGTAAGTCAACATTTTAAAGGAGACCCGTGGGCATGCATGTTTCAGCCATATTATGACCTCATCAGCACAGAACAAGTGGACTGTTAGAATAAGCATTAGAAACACAGGGCAGTTATACTCAGCTGATGTCTATTACTATTAGGGTGTCTGCAAAATATCCCAACTAATGCATTAAAGCAATGAGTAAAAAGGTCACAATGAAAAAAAAAATCAGTAAAAAGTAAAAAAAATATAGCCAAGCTAGAATTTCCACTGTCTGATTCCTCAAACCTCATGTTTTAGAGGCATATGGGATGTATACAAATGATTCTTAAGAACAGCAGGTGTTTCATCTATATGGCAATTCTGAATGCCCATGTCTTTTTCCTTTCAAGTCATTTAATGGACAAATTCAGGCCAATACAGTCAAATCCCACTACCTGCGGGCATGCATGTTTCAGGCTTGTTACAACCTCACCAGCACAGCACAAGTGGACTGTTGACAAAGCATTAGAAACACAGGGCTGTCATACCCAGGTGATGTCCATTACTGTCAAGGTGTCTACAAAATATCCCAACTGACAAACTAAAACAGCGAGTAAAAAGGTCGCACAGAAAATAACAATCAGTAAAAACTAAAAGAATATTGTAGCCTACTAGAATTTCCACTGTGTGCGTCCTTAAACTTGTTTTATTAGAGGCACATGGGATATATGTAAGTGACCATTAAGAACATCACATGTTTCAGCTATATCTTGATTCTAGATGCCCATGACTTTTTTTTCTTTTTAAGTCATTTAATGTACAAACACAGCCAAACCCCACTACCTGTAGGCATGCATCTTTCTGGCTTGTTATAACCACATCAGCACAACACAAGTGGACTGTTTAACTAAGCAGTAGAACCACAGGGCTATTATACCCACAGCACAAGTAGACTACTGGACATCAGCTGGGTATAACAGCCCTGTTTTTCTAATGTTTAGCCAAACAGTCCACCTGTGCTGTACTGCTGAGGTCATAACAAGGCCAAAGCATACATGTCCACAGCTAGTGAGGTTTGGGTTTATTAGCCTGAATTTGTGCATTAAATGACTTAAAAGGAAAAAAAAATCATGGGCATTCAGAATCACCATAGAGCTGAAACACCTGATTTTCTTAAGGGTCATTTGCATATATTTCATGTGCCTCTAATACAAGAGGTTTAAGGACTCACACAGTGGAAATATATATACATACATATATATATGTATATATATATATATATATATATATATATATATATATATATATATATACACACATAGATGTTTGTAATAGAATTTTTGCTGGCTGACTCTTCCAATTATCTTTCATTTAAATGCAGTGTATTTAAAGAGAAGACTTTCAAATATTCTGTGATTTTGTTGACCTTCTCTAGTTATACTTTTGATGGTTTTCCTTGGATAACCGACTGAGAATTATTCTGATTATTCCAATTAGAGAGACATTTTATCAATATGATTTCATTAATAGCTATTTTCAGTATTTTTCAGCCTTAATCTTACTGTGACTTTTTAAGAGGCCCCTTATTACCTTCTGGCCTTAGTAAATCCACTAAGACATCAAAGCAGTTTGAGGAAAAACTTTTATTATCAGAATAGAGTAACAGCACAGCATGAACTTTAGCAGATTAACTAACATGGCATACACCTATAATCGTTTTGTACATGAAACAGTATTCTGGAAAATTCCTTCCAATTCAACATATTCTCATTACTATGCACTTTCTCATGGCTCCATCCAAGCAGTGCACAAACAAGACTCTCTCCATTTGTAACAGGACAAAGTCAAACTATAACATTCCCCTTTTCATTACAAAGCAGTACTACAAGCCTTATCTAGCTTTGAGCATACAATTGTTGTAAACATTTTTCTAATCTGAAATGCTGAAATCTATTTTGTCTGATGTAATGTCAGAAATAATTATGTTATTTCAATAATATACTCAACAGTTTCCTATTTGATGTTTTATTTATCAATGAATCAAACTTTTGTCTACTTAAGAAAGTGGGCATAAGAAATCTGAATCTAAACTAACCATCTGATCATTCTATCTTTATATTTGCACTGAGAAATAACTGAGTAGGATAGAATCACACCTGCTGGATGAATTGCTTGAATGGTAACACCCACTTCACATATTTATATGCACACTTTCTCTGTCATTATTATTATTAATATCACAGTAACTACCTTGCACTATTTTTATTAACATTCCACATGTAAAGCAAGGTTAACATCATAGACACTACAACTAAGAGCTTTTTGAAAAAAAATCTTATTTCACAACATGGAAACAGATTGGTGATATGCGCCTTAGTGAGCCATCAACCCCTTTGGCATATAGAACTTCACATCTAATAAGGTTCTTTAAGTCTCATTTCGCAACCTGAAATTATTGCGCTATATCATTAGCTCATGTATTCCCCCATTTCTCACTGAGAATAAATGCATTTTCTTTATCTGTCCTAACTCTAGAAATACATGTCTATTCAACTTCATGTCACAAATGTCAGGACTTGAGCTCCACGAATCCTACAACATATAACAGCCATTTTGCATTCAACCCACATCTGCTCATATCTGCAAGCAACTTACATTTTTTCCTCTTTTTATCCTCACGTGTATTAAAATCATGCTGTCTATATCCTGTTGTTTTTTTAACCAAATTTGCAACATCCTGTTAGTATTCTTTTATTTTACATATCCCATTGTATTCACCCATTAAAGTTTGGTTGACAATATTCTTAATTTTATTAAATAACAGTTATGGCTTGTTTCTTCGGGCAGTAATAACACCTTTTAATCAACATTTTACAATGAACATGTCACCTTACCCTTCAAATTTATGTTTGAATACTTTCAGCTATGAAGCTGTCTGACCACATGTCCCTGCTGTGCATATCATGAAAATGGTATACATATATTGTTCATGTTGTAAAAATCATATATACCGTTTGTACATGTTGGAAAAAATATACACGTAATGTGCACATTGTGGAAATTATATGCACATAATGTGCATTCTATGGAAATTATATGCACATGCTGTGCATTTCGTGAATACTGTCTAGTAAATCTAAACATGAAATAACTGTATTTACTATTAATAGAATTCCCAGAAAATCTTGTTGTGCCCTGATAATGCCCATTTGTTTATCAGGTAGGTTCACTGGAGACACAATTTCTTTTCAGAAACAATCTGAAAGCAGTATTTTATGTGACTTGCTCAAGGTCACAGGCAAATGAGAACTAAGGGAATCAAATCTATCCCCAAAAAACTGTAGTTCACAACTTTAAATCTACAACTACTAAAAGTGCCTCACACTTCCTAAGTAGCTCCCCTGATGCATAGATGCAATGATCTTTATGCTATCTAATGCATAACTCTACAAGTATTCTGCTACTTTTTGTCACTAAATTTATAATGCATCTTCCACTATTGTTTCTAATCATTTTACATTGGTTACCCTTTCTACCTTCTTCCCTAATTAATCAATTAATCAACTAATTAATTAGCAATATTTCACTTATGCTTTTCTTAAAAAAATGTGAATTACTAATAACACATCACTAAACTCATGCAGCAAAAAAAAATAACATGAAGACTGCCTTTATAATGTTATTTAGTTTCCTGCAATTTCAGAAAAAAACTATTTATTTATGAAAATTCACACGTGCATATGTGTAAGATAAAAAATAAAGTAATCCAACCAAGAATCCAAATGAAGGAGGCAGAAGTGAAACCAAGATTCTTTTATTCCACAACAATGAGCTCTTTCATCCAAATTACATGGAATTCATCAGAAAAACAACGACATTGTGCACACAACATTTTAAATAAAAGTAACAAGCCACATGGTACATTAACAAAGAAGCTAGTTATGTGTAAGATAATTTGGACATAGTTACAATATATTAGGTACCATTGATTTGAAACAACTACCAATTTTTGTTGTTTGCCACCCTCTGCATCAGTAAAGGTTTGAATATATTTACTCACAATTGTAACAATGTTGAAATCCTTTTGCAAAACTCAAGTCAAATTTTCTTTACAAACCATGAAATACACATGAAAACATTGCATGTGGTTTTCTGACACAAAATAAATACTTTTACTGGAACTTCCTATACAATAGCAAACATCTAATTAATATGCGACAGATTAGCCATTACTGGTTAGCCAAGAACTGAACCCTGAACCTTCTAATTTTACATAACTTGATTATTTCACTGGGTTCATACTATAAACAAAATATTTGTAGTTTTAATCATTTCAATCATATAACAGCATATTCTTGTTTAACTACCTAGGTAGATCTTAACTCTAGCTAACAAACAACAGCAACAAGTTTCTTCCTGTTATATCCCTTTGTTTTTATTCATTTGTTACTGATTCATTTAACTGTTGTTAGGATTTAGTATAGTGATGATTTTCCTAGCCTATTGTCTGCATCATGTGTTAAGCCACAACTGCTTCTCACTCCACCCAAAAGTTAGTGAAGTATTTCCTAAGATTAGTAAGTAAACACCTTTACATGTGAATGAACAAACTTGCCTTTGTCATAATGCTGATAGATTAAATATACTGCTGATTTCACTTTAGCTATGATGTTCACCTTGTGGCAATAAGAAAATTATGAATTTAGTCAAAACAGCTTTTGCCAAAAGAATTTACACGTGTATATTTGTGTCAGCCCTACTGATAATGTTATTTTAAACAATTTGGTATGTGACCATAAAAACTGGCATAATTTAACATTGTTGTGCTTTAAAACTCACAAATCACCCTCTGTGTTTCTACAGTATCTCATTAAAACTTCAGTGTAGAACATATAACCCACTTGTTGATTATTTTTCTGCCAACATACACAGTATGTAACAATCATATGTAAGTAAGAGCTTTGAATACTCTTGAGTTTTGTCTTCACTGGAAATGCAACAAATCAAAATCAAGCATGTCTTTGTATTATCCAAAGCACTATTTTATACACCCAAAACATTTATTTTTCCATTTCGCATCAGCCAGCACAGGCAAACATTTTTGATTTATTGTTTAATATTTATGAACTCTACATTTTTTGCATGTTGCAGATGTTTATCAGTGAATCATATTTTAAATATGCCTGAATTTCTGTTACCAATAACTTGGCAGTCTTATGTGCATTCATTTTTGCAATTAAATTCTGTGGTTTAAATCTCATTGCAAAACATAAACCTATTCCTTTTTTGCTACATTTTTGCTACATTTCCTTTATGAAATCTTCTGCTTCAAAAAATGTAATATGAAGAAAAAAACAAAGATGTCTGCATAAACCTCTGGTCATCTCTCTCTCATTCTCTCTGTCTGTCTCTATATGAGGGTGGGATGCACCAATACAGATAGAAACATTTTGGAATAGTCTGTGTATGTCCATGCAGGTTCTACTATAGCAATAACCCACGCCTGGGTGTGGGTAATGCTGGATTTACCCACGGTTGGCGTGGTTTGGTCCCGGGGGCGAAGCCCGAGGGACCAAACAAAGACAACCGTGGATAAATCCAGCATTACCCACACCCAGAAGTGGGTTATTGCTATTATACAATGACATTATTTAAGAAAAGAAATAATTACTTTTCTTAAATAATGGCATTGTATAATGCCTCTTTGCTGCCCTTCCGCAGCTGTCTGGTGTTCCGCGGCAGTTCTGATGTACTGCGCATGCCTACGTAGTACATCAGAGCTGTGGGCAAAAGCAACGGAGAACGCAAGATCTCCGTTGCTTTTTACTGTCTCGCTATGTTAAATGGGTTTAACATAGCAAGACAGCTTTAAAATAAGCAACGGAGATCTCCGTTGCTTATTTTAAAGCTGTCTCACTATGTTAAACTCATTTAACATAGCGAGACAGGTTTAAAAAAAAGCAACAGAGATCGCAAGATCTCCGTTGCTTTTTACACACTGTGTTGCTATGTTAAAGGAGTTTAACATAGCAAGACAGCTTTAAAAAAAACAACGGAGATCTCCATTGCTTTTTTTAAATCTGTGTCGCTATGTTAAACTCTTTTAACATAGCGAGACAGTGTTTTATACTAACGGAAAAATTCCGGGCGACCGGACCTTTTTCCATTAGTATATTGAGGGATTTACAACGGGCACGCTGGTTGGGCTGGCCAATCAGCATGCACGTTTTAGAGTAGGCATTGTATAATATGAAATACTGACTTCCTGAAAGTCAAAAGACCCCCCCCAAAAAAGATGCCTGAAACCCAAAAGGATGAAAAAAAAAAAAACAAACTTATACATATCAACACAGAGGTTGCACCTACTCAAAGAAGGGAGAAATATTCCTAAAACTGAATCTTTGCTGGTGCATAAATCATATTGCCAATGATTTAAAATGGAGAAAACTGTTTGGCCTTTTGTCATTCAAGTTTTCCTTATGCAAGCTACCAAAGCTTGAGGAATTTCTCCTTGAGATTGAGTAAGGAAGCCTCTGCACGTGTGTGTGTGTGTGTGTGTGTGTGTGTGTGTGTGTGTGTGTGTGTGTGTGTGTGTGTGTGTGTGTGTGTGTGTGTGCGTGTATGCATGCCTGCTTGCATCTATGATTACTTTTATAAAGTTCTGCAGATAACACATACAAACAATTCTGTTACAAGTATTAGAATATATCAGTTTTCATGCGATAAGCATTTTTCCTGTGACTGAAATTCTGTCATTGTAACATTATCACTAAATAAAGATCTACACTGTAACTTTGTAGAAGTATGAGAAATTATGTTTAACATTTTTTAATGTCACATTTACAAACCTATGAGATTCATTTTCTTTTAATCTCATGAAAAGTTATTGATAATTTATAATTGTAAAAACATCTGGCACACTGTCCACAGCTGGAAATCATTGCATTGAACCAAACTATCATTGCTGTCTTTAGTTTGCATACCAACACACTTAGAATGAAAACCATTTTTAAATATGATTGTTTTGAAATGCCTCTGCACATTGAATCTGTGAAAATAAATTAAAGGTTATTAAAATCAAAGTCTTTTTCTATGTGGTGCATTATCTCTCTCTCTCTCTCTCTCCTTTCTCTATTGTGTCTAGTAAATGGAATGTATTCTGCAAAAGATTCTTGCAACTGTGCAGAGCTTTAGGATTTATGGCACATAGTCTACCTCTTGCAAAAGAAATGCGGAATAGATTATTTTCTTTGTTACATGCCCAAGGAAAGAACCTTACAATTCAGCCTTAAGGCATCTGGGAATAGAAGTGCTGGAAAATATAGGCAGGCAAAATACTGTCTGTTTTAATGTATTGCATATTTCCATTGATCTTCTTTGGATAGCTCAGAATAACAGAGAACATATGACAAACTCAAATGTGCTCTACTGCTTAGTGGCTTTTAACCAGTTCATGGCTAAACTGCATACTGAAAAAAAAATAAACATTAAAACTTTTTTTGCCATAATAGCTGCAATGACAGAGTTCTGTCTTTGAATGACAGCTTCTTTAAATACTGAGAACACATATTCATCAGTGTTCTTTGTGCTTTTGTATATCCTGTCTACACAGCAGTTAATGATTATCTTACATATTTTCTCTCATTCTTCCAGCTGTTTGGCAAATATTATTTTGCCATTTACTACTAGACCATACACATGTCATTAATGTTCTCTAAGACTGAAAAGTATAAATGAGGCCCATTTTTTCTTTCCATTTTGCCACTGCTTTGTTTTCTTCTTATCTGCCTTGTTGAAACAGGCAGATTAGATAGCATGTTAGCTTCTTTTCATAAAGTTGGCTGAGTACACCAATAAGAGGTTGTGTAGTCAGGATCTTCCATCATTAGTAAATCCACTATGACATAAAAATAGTTTTAGGCAAAATATTTATTATCAGAATAGATTAGTAGCACAGATTGAAGTTTAATATATACTAACTAGACTAACTAACATGACAGAAAGCTACAGCCCTTTTGTACATGAAATAGAATTCTGGAAAATTCCTTCCACTGCAACACATTCTCATTACTCTGCACTTTCTCATGAATTCATCTGAGCAGTACATAAACAAGGCTGTATCCATTATGGAACATGTAACAAAACAAGGTCAAACTATAATATTTATATTATATATTACTATAATATTCCTTTTTTGCTACATGTGTTATGCTACATTGTTAATTGCAAGCATTTCAAATTTGTGCATGTAGTCTTTACTGTCCATTATCTCAGTGACAGCTCGTTCTTCAATAGGGACCAATTCATTGCTCTTCCCTTTTGTCCTATAGGGACTCTGTGTCTCTGTATTTTCATATTAGTATTCCTAAGAGCTATAAATCATGGTTAATAGGGAAGCTGAGAATGTGTACTATAAGGTGAGCAGGGAAATCCTGGTAAGGGTCACACTTTCATTCTCTGTGGTGCAACTGTTCTTAGGCATGATTCCTTCCCATATGCTTACATTGACTAACTATGTTGATTAATGCAAGACCAACATGTCTTCCTTCTGGTAATAGAAGACTATAATTTTATTCTGAATGTCACCTCTTGCATTTATATAGTGCAATATTTTTTTGTGATTTAATTCTTCAACCAGGCAGCCTCTCTACTGACTTGGAGATGGAAGAGATTTTTTGTTTGGGTCTTCATATGATCTATTTAATGCGGGGGGCAATCACTAATTATATTGACCAGTACTGAGCTGAACTAATTTAGAGATTTAATAAATATGACTGACTATGACATAATGCACTTGCTAGATCAGTTCCTTCAGGAAATCGGTGGACATGAAGCAGAGCATTTGCTGATGTCATTTCATAAAACTGTCACTGATGCACTGGACCAACTTGCCCAAGTTCATGTATATGCATTCTCAAGTTATACTCATGAATAGCGCTAAGATTTATATGAATTCATAAGGGTATGGTGAGGGTCAAAGCAAAACTAAAAGGTGGTCATATCTGTCGGAGCATAAACTTCAGTTATCCAACTGTTTCTTAATCTACTAGTTAGGATTACAGAACAGTGGGGTGAACATATATATACCTTTGGTAGCTTTGTGTTGTTGTTTAAATAACTTGTGCGTTATAATATTTATAAATGACTATACCTAGGCCTCTACTGATTTCTGAAAGAACAATATGTAGATGGGATTGATTGCCAGTTGTGCTTCAGAATCCTCTTTATAAATATTAATGTTATTTTCGTCTGTAATTTCTGCAACATGTAGTCATTCAGCTAAAATACTCTAAATCTAAAATACATTGATCT
>NC_056739.1:1772844048-1772866548 GCF_019279795.1 Protopterus annectens | reverse complement strand
AAATTAGTAGAGGCACTCAATCGACAAGCATGTAGAGCTCTGAATCAGAGTGCATGGTCTGGGGTTAAAACTGCTCTGCATATGGATGAACTTCATTCTGGTGCTCCTACATCTGCTTTGTCACATAGTATGTAAAACTACTTCACACAAACTTCATAGATGATGTGAAGTAATTAAAACAGGTATTCGACTTTGTCACAAGAACTTCCTAGCTTTGACTAAATGAATAATGTGACTGTAACGTGTATGGACAACAGAAAATAAGTTATATTTGTTTTCATTCTATTTGTTAAAAGTGTTTTACTACCAAGATCACAGAGTGCACAAAGCTCACCATTTCAGTTAGGTGCCTTGCATCTTTAACATAGAGACAATTTGTTTAAAATGAGTGAGGAGTTCACCACTTTACAATCTTTAGAGCTCTCTGTTGGACTGTCAGTTGTATAGACACTAAAATCTACTACCAAAGAATGTTCCTCGCTGGTAAACTTTGAGAGAATTTTTCTTTTCTTCTGCAGATTTTGTTATTTAAAGCACAAGGGTTGACTCTGGGCCAATTGATTATAATAATGAGGAGGATGGTGTACTTAAGGTTTGCAAAGTATCCCACAGATCAGGACTGCCCATGTAGTTTGGAGATTGCCCTGCTATACTTATATCAGTATATATTTATTTATTTATTTAGTTATTCAACCATTGTTGACTGCGTTAGTCTCACTAGACTAGTAGCCTCTTTTCATGATAGAACTAAGGTGGTATTTATACTACTAGGGGAAATTTGGCCAGGAAATGTAGTCTTTTTTATAATTGCTAAGGGATCTTTTACATCCACCTGAGCTACCACCAACTCAAGCAAATAAGGCCTCAGTTTAACATCTCATCTGAAGGACGGCACACTCAGGTATGCAGCATCCTCCTTATGCTGCACTGCAGAGAAATAAATCGATGTACGTAGTGTGGGAATAGAAACCACAGCAGTCTGCACCAAAGGCAAGTATGATTTGTATCTTCTTTTATTTTCTACACTGAACCTTTAGAACCTCAGACATACTTCTATAGACAGCATCATACTCTTGCAGGATGGCATCAATTAAGAAATAAATTAAACTAAGAATTTGGTGTTTGGAAACTATGACTGGATATAAAGGAAAATGGCTGCATGCTAGTATGTTATAATTTCTGCCATCACTCTGATCATGTCCTGTACTTCAAGCCAGATGACTAGTTCACCATTGCATACAATGTGTGACAGACATTCAGTAAGCATTGCTAAGGGCATGGTACTGTTTCTTCATGAAGGAAGTTCCATGATATCTAATAACAGTGCCACCAGAAGAAAAATATAGAAGTGTGGTTCAGATTCTGCATGACACCATAAAAATAGGCTTTGCTTCTGGTGAGTGAGTGAGTGAGTGAGTGAGTGAGTGAGTGAGTGAGTGAGTGAGTGAGTGAGTGAGTGAGGGAGTGAGTTGTAACTCAGAGATAAGAAAAATGTCAGTGGATGAATTGCTTATCATTTGGCTTGAGAACAGGACATTTCCTTATGGGACACATCAGTCTCACTGGGTGGCCATTGTAGCTCACACATCAGCTTTCTCACTTATTTCACTATTTAAATCATTGTCCAGAAATATATGGCACTACATCATGTACCTCATCACTGTGGAACTTTAAAGACAAGTAATTTGTTTTCCTCTGCTTCATTTAAGCTTGCACTTTACAAGCAAAGTGAATACTTTGCTAGTGTTTATGCAGAAAGAAAATAAATACAATTGACCATTGTCTTTTGTTATATCTGATGCCTGTAAAGCAACCAGCTGCTGGGAGGTCCCAGCTGTGCCACTTCCAGAGCTCCAGCTGTCTTAGTTAAGTTTAGTTTCCAACATGAAATAACAACTGAATGCAGTATTGATGCTGTTTGTGGTGGGCAATATCTCGTGTCCCCTTCTAATTTTAAACATCTTAAGGTTGTATTGGTGCAGTAGTTAAGTATAGTTTGACTAAATGTTTTAAACTCATCTAATGTTGGACTCATGTAAAGATAAAAACACTGTGTTCATCAGTGCAGTCAAAGTCTAAGTTAATTTGATAGACTGTTTAAAATAAGGGTCTTAATTTTACAAAATATTAAATTGCGTATTTTAGTGGCATATTTTAATTGGCAACATCATTTCTAGGGAAGGATGAGTGATTGGCTGGATACTATTTCAATGTGCGCTACTTACATTTAAACTCGACCATAATGCAGCATTGTACTCATTTGATGAATGGTGGCTCACATTACATGGCACAACCAAGAGGAGTAAGAAACTTTACCAAGCCCTGCAACATCCAGAGCTTCACTTTTCTTGGGATTTGAATGTTACGTGGCAGCCTTGACCAGACTGGAGTGATTCCTACTTGTTACTTGTGAAGGTGGGAAGAACCATTGTTCTTGTCACCAGCTCAAGTGAAGTGTCTTCCACTAGAATCTTTCTAGAATGGCTGGCTCTTGTTTCACTGTGTGCTGCTTAACACAACTGAAAAGGGGAAAAGAAGAGAGGAGTGAGATAAGTTGCCAGGCCTTGCAACATCAGGGACAAAACTTTCTGCAGATTTGAGTTTGTGACTTGATCTTCCTCGAATGATTCTTATTTGTTCCTTGTGAGATTGGAGAAAAAAACATTATTCCGTTCATCAACTTAAGTGAGGCAAATTCTGCTTGGATCTTCCTTTGACTGGCTTGCATTTTATTGGGTGCTGCGTAGATTTAAATGTGGCCCATTATGCAGTGTGGATTTTGTTTTAGCTGAACTGTACATTATACTGGACTCTTTAATGCAGTGCAAATAATGTCCTGGAAGCCGTTGAAATATATACCTTTGTTTAATGTTGCAAAAGTGTTGTCCCTGGAATTAGGTAAATTCTGCATTTAGGTGACCATCTTCTCTAGTACAACTTCACATGGTGTATGGCAGTTTCAAGTCTTTTATCCTGAAAGTAGTTATTGTGCAGCTGCTGAATCTATTTGATGTAGTTTATTACTACTATGATTCTGTTGTACTGAATATATCAACTTTCTCAGCTACTTTGTACGACTGCAATTCTGTTGCAATGAGCATATCTCCATTCTCAAATATTGCTGTAGCACATTGGTATAGTATTGCCCATGTTTGCTCACATTGGTATTGTATTGCCCATGTTTGCTCACATTGGTATTGTATTGCCCATGTTTGCTCACATTGGTATTGTATTGCCCATGTTTGCTCACATTGGCATTGTATTCCCCATGTTTGCTCACATTGGCATTGTATTGCCCATGTTTGCTCACATTGGTATTGTATTGCCCATGTTTGCTCACTTTGGTATTGTATTGCCCATGTTTGCTCACATTGGCATTGTATTGCCCATGTTTGCTCACATTGGCATTGTATTGCCCATGTTTGCTTATATTGGCATTGTATTGCACATGTTTGCTCACACTGGTATTGTATTGCCCATGTTTGCTCACATTGGTATTGTATTGCTCATGTTTACTCACACTGGTATTGTATTGCCCATGTTTGCTCACATTGGTAATGTATTGCCCATGTTTGCTCACATTGGTATTGTATTGCCCATGTTTGCTCACATTGGTATTGTATTGTCCATGTTTGCTCACATTGGTATTGTATTGCCCATGTTTGCTCACATTGGTATTGTATTGCCCATGTTTGCTCACATTGGTATTGTATTGCCCATGTTTGCTTATGCTGCTTCCTTGCTTTTGAATGTTTCTGTCAGAAGTTCTAGTTACTGTTGCTATCCCACTGTTTTTTTTTATTGAAGTACCTTGAAGTAATGTTACGATTTATCTAAAACTGAAGAACTAGTAAAATTCCTCTATGTAATTATACGTAATTCATTTTATTATTAGTTTTAAAAATGTATGTATCTTTTTACATATATAACTGGGGCTGTTCTCCCTGGGCCTCCACTGAAAAAGAGTTTCCACCCAGATGGACTAACCTGGTCAACAAATGTCAAATTACTAAATAAATAAATAAATACTGGATTTAATTATTATAGCTGTCTCATTGTAATTACTATTTCACATAATTGGACTATCATTCACAAGTGCTGTTTAAAACCGAAGAAATATTTGAACAAGAAGCACTACAAGGATCCCTCATAAGTAACTAACATCTGCAAACGTGAGCAATACATGAGTGATACAATAGTCTTATAACAGTACTTCCCATTGAGTCATCAGGTTGGTAGATGCACACATTACTGAGCCGAGAGACCATGACAGTCAAGCATCATGTTGATATATTGTAGACTGCTCATTAATGTGCTGGCTGTGTTGGAGCAATGGCTGATGGTTCCATCTGCTGCACCCCAGACAGAGGCAGAGAGACTGTGCAGTCCCACACTTTTGCAGGCATGGAACATTATTGAACATGTGTTTGGAGTGCAGAAATCTCATTTCCATTGCCTGGATATATCCGGTGGTGCACTCACTATGCTCGCAAGACATGCAACAAGCTATCTATGCAGTATACCATGCTACACAACATGGCACTATATAAACAGTTACAGCAGGGGGTGACGATAGCACTGGCCAGCACTGGTGTGCCAGCAGTGAAAGAGGAACCAGATGAGGAGTTGGACAATGATGCATCTGCAGCATGCTTCCATGTAAGGCAGAAGTAGGCACAATATGTCATGGTACTGGTAAATATTCAGAGTCTAGTTAACAGGTGTCGACCATGGAAGGATAAACTCAGAACAAAACTGATGCATGTATTCACACACCCAGGCTATGCAGTATAGTACATGGATTGGCCAAGTTATGCATCAGATGTCACCTAACCCATATGAGCCAGAGGGTGGTCAGGCTACACACTTCATCATTTGCACAGGTTGGGGGTACAGTGGCATGGTACAACAGCACTAGCATGGGGAAAGTGTCATGGATGGGGCACCCAGTACCTGAAAATAGCTGTGTGGTTTATCAGGGGTCATGTCCTCAGAGGGTAGTGCCGTGCTTCAAGGTGTGGAGTGCTGGTCAGGTGTAGCAGCTGCCTCTGCAGTGGCAAATGGGGAAGCATGTGTTTCAAGGAAGGCCATAGTGTGTGTGGGCACTGTATGTGGGATTGTGGCTGTGTTCATACCTCTCAACTGTATAGAATTTGCAGATTGTCCAGATTTTTGCATCATGGTCTTGGTCTGTTCTTTATAAAAATTGTGTTTTTTTGACAAATCACTGGGATGATCTAAGGATTAAAGTCACTAAATAATGATATGTATTTCAGTTTCAGACTTCGTGTCCTTTCAGAAAATGCATGTTAACACAAATCCTGTTAATTCTACCAAATTTCTAAGTTCATAAAAGTGGTATTTAAAATGTGTCTCTATTTTTGGGCCATTGCCCCCCCCCCCCCATTATGTCAGGCTTTGTCCAGATTTCTTATGCTAAAAGGTTGAGAGGTATGGCTGTGTTCCCTACTTAGAAGTCGTGGCAGATGTCTAGTTGTCAGTACAGCCTATCCAGGTAGGGGTATATGTCATTTGGAGAAGGCATCTACCAGGGAGTGGAGCACTGTAGAACACTGTAGAACCCTGGGAATCATTGCAGTGTGTGGTGTAAGGACTTAGTAGAGCTCGATAAACATTGTGCACATGTACAGAATTTTCAACAGCCATGGATGGAGGCAGTGGTGCAGCCAGGAGATTGTTGTCCATATCCACTTGAATGGCCACAGACAGGGTTGGAGGCAATGGTGGAAACAAAAGAGTCCCATCCATGTCCATGTGTGTGGAACCAGCAATGTGTGCAGAGAGGGCATGGTCACATGTAAAGTACAAGTGGTCCTTTTATAGTTAATCTACTGATAAAAAATGGAAATGTGTGTAGGTTTAGAGATTTATAGGTAAGGGACGCTAGGGGGTGGGTACCCCTTCTGTTTAATTGAAAAACATTATGACATACATTTTGACTTATTAACTACATTGCACTGATGTTCTTTTTGTGGGCCAGGAAGATAAATTTACAGATATTGCTAGTTATGGTTTGGGGAAGTTCAGATCTTTCTTTGGATTCACTGACTATGACTGAGAGACCATATTATAGTGTTGCCGTCAGAATCCCTATGCCTGTGACTGCTTTGCTAGCAAAGCAGTGGAAGTTGGAGATCTTTTCATACTATAAAAGGAGTAAGTTGACTTTTGGTTACCTGTTAAGCAGAATGGCCCATTGAATGTGACTAAGAGATCATAGATTCTGTCTTCTCAGTATTGATTATGAGTTTATTTCTGAGTAGGAGAATGGTGTTTTTCAAACTCTCTGTTTTGATGGTGGAATGGGAAGTATTGGTTCTGGATGTGATCTGGTCATCAACGTAAAGAATAATACTGAGTTATGAGACGTCTTTGGGTAGGTGATTAATAAATAGAAGGGAAAAGTAGGAGGAGTAACATAAGTTGTTGTGGTTCACCTTTGATAAAGAGAAAAAAGAGAGAACAAGGATCCAATCTGAACTAAAGTTTCTGTAGTCCAGGAAGTTTCTGGACCGTGGAAGACAATCTTGATTAACTCCAGCTGAGTTAAGAGAACTTAATAGAAGATGACTGTCCGGCAGGTCAAAGGATTTTGTCATGTCAGTGAATATAGCACCTGTTAAAAGTCCTTTGTCTATCTTCATGACAAATATCCATGCTGCTTTGGCAAAAAAAGGCTCTGTGTGTGTGTGTGTGTGTGAGTGTGTGTGTGTGTGTGTGTGTGTGTGTGTGTGTGTGTGTGTGTGTGTGTGTGTGTGTGTGTGTGTGTGTGTGAGTATACAAACAAAATAAAGTGGGGGGCTTCACCCCCATACCCCCTGATGTAGGGGCTGTGCCCCCCACACACCACACACCCCCAACTTAAATATACAACTCTGAGATCGCACCACAGTGGAGTAAACAGTGAAGTCCCGAGAACGGTCCAGTGATTTTTTTCCCTGGAAAAAAAATCACTGTTCCATGACTTCGACATTCTCAGCTTTCCAATTTTACAGTTCGATAGAAGAGTCTTTGCTATTTTCAGCATTCGCTCTTCTGATAGGGAACCAATCTTTCATAGTACAATAAACCAATGCAGATGTCTAGCTAGACCAGTGGTGACAGTTGTGGGATTTTTGTCAGTTCATTTCTAAATGTCTGTTTCCCAATTCTTGAGGTAGTACACAGGTGTGAAAGAAGGGATGGTCTGATTTGAGGACTAGGGGCCTATGTGCTTTGTGGGGAGGAGAGTAGGGAAGAGAATTAATTTAAGAGGTCTAGCCCTGTAAATTGCCTAGTGGAAGACTTTTACATGGAGTGCACTTGCAAGGTCATTAGTGAAGTTCTAAATTTCTTCAGGGTACCGTGAAATTTTCAATGGAGTGAAAAAAGTTAGCTTGATATCTTTCAGAATTTGACCAGGTTTTTGGTTACATAAATGTAAATAAGGATAGATACTTTTTCCATCTCTCACTTTGAATAAGACTTTAAACTAATTTGTGAACCATTTGTTATGTATTTATCCAGGTAGTTTGGTCACTCTGAAGAAATATTTGTCCTCTAGGTTGAGAAGTGTAGCTTTTAGTAAGGTTGCAAAACTGGCAAGGTCCATGTTTTAATAGAAAGATTGCCACTTCATTTGAGATAATACCTATTTTAAGGCTGTAATGTTCTTGAAGGGCTTGAATACAAAGGTGTAAGTTTGGTAGGGGTCTTGTTATTAGATGAGACACAAACATCCACACACACATACACACACACTATATATTAAAAAAAAAAATATATATATATATATATATATATATATATATATATATATATATATATATACATCTTGCACACATATTCAGATATTTGGGTTGTGATGTACAGACTAATGAATAAATTCTAATAAAATGAGTAATGTGTGTAATTAAATCAAGAAATACAAGTTTTCTGTGAAATGTGCATTCCTTGTCTGTGACGTATGAAAGAGCAAGACTGCATAGTAACAAGGCAAAAATAGTTATAAGGGCAAGTGAGGCTAATGATGCAAACAGTTCATATAGGGACAATAAAGCACCAGGAAATAAATGAAAGGCAGCTCTTTGACATGCAATTTGTCTTGAAAATATGAAGTGTAGTTGTTTGTAAGAAATGGATTAGTCAACATTATGCATGGCTAGGAAGAAAGACAAAACAGTAATGTATGAGTAATGGAAAAACAGAGGTACGCTAGTTAAACAGGTTTATAGAAGAAGCAAGCATAACCAATAATTTTGTTGCCATCCCTTAAAATAAAGACATGCCCGTAAACACCTGCAATGTTAATATCCCAGTAAAGGGAACCCATACTAGAGAAGCAGCACATAGAGACAGCAAGGCAACGTTCAAAATTATATTTACTAGTGAGTCACTACTTAGAGACACAGATTCCTATTATATGGCAATCACAAAATGGGATTATTGTCACAGTTATATTTTTATTTTATCTATTTATTTTACATTTGTTTACTGAGAAAATCCGACTGGGAGAACCCATTTTCAGTGGAGGCCCGGGGAGAAAAGGTCCACATAGTGACAGAACATAATAATAAACAGTAGCATAATAACAACGTTCACGTAATGATACTTTTTTTAAATACACTAATAAAAGAAATTGACAGTGCTTTCTTAGTATAAAGTACATAAACAGGAGAAGAAATTCAGATGAGGTTAGCAAACAATCACCGTAAATAATAATAATAATACAGGAGTGCAACATAGGAAAGTCTGATTATTTGGTCCTTATTGCTACTCATGATTTGACCTATGCAAGTTTAGTGAACTTAACTATGCAGTCTAATATACAATTTGGTGTAAAAAAATAAAGAATAATATATTTTGTAAATTTAAAATTAAACTTAGATGTAAAATTAAATTTTGTTTTGGAAATATTTTCAGGTTTGAGGAAAGTAGCTATGAAACTCCTAAAATAAAATGAGTTGTTTTGATGTAAGCACAATAAACTGTGACAGATTTGGTGAAGGTAGTACAGTAAGATCAAAACTGATTCAACATATCCTCTCTAATAGCTATAGTGTCTGACAACAGCACAATATGCACAGTTAATAAATATCAGTAAACAATCTCTTCAATAGTAGGCAAGATTAGGTCCCCAAGTATAAATCTACAATATGAATAGGATCCACATTTCAACATACCATTTGGTTTCTTGTATACCTAAAGTTCTGTTCTTTGTTTAACAAAGTTTGTTATAGCAAAACATTTCCATTGTGATAGCCAGTGAATAGTGCATATTGCTGTCTGACATGTAGCTGTTTCTATGTAAGAAAAACAACCAGAAAATTAAGATTGTTTATTTATGAGCATTTATATGTATGAGAGTGTCCAAAGACAAAAACCACTTTGCTCAAATATACATGCTTCACTTAAAAAAAAGATTCCCCCCGGGATTCATGAAGCTCAGCGCAAGGACGGCATTAGGCTTGCGCCGACCGTGCGGCATAGAGATGAAGCAGTAGCGCCATATGCATATTAATGAAGGCACGCTGCCACCACATCCATGTGCATAGGAAACGTGTGCGAGTGCATGGGGCATGTCGAAGCACTGCACGGAGGCGTGGACATGTCGGCTGTTTATGTGCAACCATAAATGCTGAATATTACAGCCTGCCTCCAATAGTAATCACACCTGTCAGTGTCCGTGAATACTGAAACGTATCCAAAGCATGCAAGACAGTTTTGCAAACATAAAAATAAGAAGCAAACACAAATGCACGTAGCTAAATACTGAGTCCCCATCCCTTGAACAAATGACATTTAAAACCCCGTGCCCGTATTCTATTGCAGTGTTGATAGTTATACCAAGTGAAAGCGAAACGCACCGTGTTAGCTTGCCACCAATAGCTAAGTTTAGCCAAATGGTCAGGGTTACCACCTGTCCCACATTGTGAGGGACAGTCCCCCTCTGGGCAGTTGTGTCCATACCTAAACCATTATAAATGTAAAATATCCTGTGATCGTAGGACGTAATTATGTCCCACATCTTATGTAATAGTCACATACAATAGTTATTTCCATATGTAACATACCTACATGTTACAAGAAATAGAATAAGCAAGCAAACAAAACAGAAGAAGCAGCTAAACAGCTACAACAATAAGCTTACATTTAGGCATAAAACAAAAGTACTATCCATTGTACTGACTGTGGGTATGTGTTGGCCTGTAAAATCTGATGTGTGTCCCGAATATATCCCATCCTGGCCATATGAAAAGGTGGCAACCCTACCAATGGTCAGAGCATTCAGCCAAAATCTGCCCATTTGCAGTCCAAGGCGTCCTTGTCAGGATGGGCCAAAGATGAATGGGTATTACCCGGGTCTATCTACCATGTCATGAAAGATAAGTATTTACGTGTGATGTACAGCATGTGGAAGGTGAAAAATGCCAGGGTAGTCCACACAACCATACAGGTACCAGAGATATGTAGTGTATGCAATGTGTTCCTTTGACCGTGCCATGGGCCATCAACCAGAGAAGGGATGGATGGAGTGTGTGGAATATGGGTGTGGGGGGGCGGATGATGCAATCATTTGCAAAGGGGAGACTGTGTTGGATGCACAAAAGGTGAAATGGAGGTGTATGAGGGAGCAGTGGGTGAATCAGAAAGAAACACAAAGAACAAACATACACATCTGCAATACAACCTGGCAGGCCATACTGTATAACACAATCCCACAAACATATGAATATTAAAATGTGCGATACACGTGTACAGAAACGTCACCGGCATATACCCTCATAATGGTCTGGACTGAACTGAGCACACACACACATATATATATATATATATATATATATATATATATATATATATAGATGTATATATGTGTGTGTATAGATATATATCCACAGACATGAAATATATATATATATATATATATATATATATATATATATATATATATATATATATATATGTATATATGAAGAATGAACACCGTAAGAATAAAGCATGCACAAGGGTTGTGAAGGAAATCTAGAGCAACTAAGGTATTATATAGTGCTTGCAGCGTATGTCAGATAAAACTGCCCAAGAGTGAGCAGAGCACCGCTATTCAAACCAGAGGCAGGGTTCTACCAGTGGGCATAACATCGTTGAACTGCTACTCTACATAACACACAGATGGAATGTAGTCCATGTTGGGACCACCTACACTTGTAAACCGCAAATTGCCGTAAATCCATAACACCAGGAAAGGCACGTATGTGCAAATATAAATGGTGGGAGACCCTGTGAATACATGAGGCAGTACTAAATGTGTGTAGGGCCCCAAACGCTCTGGAGAGAGCAGTGTGTGAAGGTGAGTTATGGCTGCGATACAAGGTGGATAATGGCTGTTACACATGGAAACTCAACACGGGTGGAGTGGAGGAACTATAGGTATGTGATTATGGATCCAGGAGTGCCAGGGTTGGTTGGACCTGTTCCAATGGACTGCCCCGTGTAGGTCAGCTAGTACATAATAGGTATATATGCATACGCACATGCAGACAACAATATGTTGAAGTACATTCTCTGTAACACATGCACTCCATTTATTGACATAAATAATATGAATACGCACAGACAAACAAAGACAGTAGCTGGAATAATAGGCTGTGCAGACGAGGAACAGGTCAAATGACACTGTATCACATCCCAATTACCATTGGTAATCCATACATGAACATATTACAGCATCTGTCCGCTGTATAACGTGCTAAATACTGATTACAAGATAACCGGAGTGAAGTGTCGGTGTCATAATGACTAAGGCAATAGTATGCTGGTGAAGCATATATAAAACCCAATACGCATGTGTAAGTGCGTATGAGTGGGAAATGTATTGGTCAACGGACACACAGATGTGTATATATATATATATATATATATATATATATATATATATATATATATATATATATATATAAATATATATATGTATATATATATATATATATATATATCTATATATATATATATATATATATATATATATATATATATATATATATATATATATATATATATATATATATATATATATATAAATATATATATATATATATATATATATATATATATATATATATATATATAGATATATACACACACACACATATATACACACAAAAGAATGTATATACATATATATATATATATATATATATATATATATATATATATACATATGTTACTGTAAATATACACATGTACATACCTAGGTTACGTTACAGCAATTACGGGTAAAATATGGTCAGAGCGGGCATATGTTAGTGGGAGGCCCAATAAACAAACGTCTACATCCTACAACCCCCCCCCCCCCCAGCTAGGCCAGTGAGACATACAGACACGCAATAAAGGTAAATACACTGCTGCTTTCCAGACCTCTGGCAGGAAACTACCAGTGGGAGAGATTGGCAAGGTCTACACTTTAAACATGGATCACGGTGTCTCTTGCAGTACACCAAAAATTTCCCTTGTAGGCAAACCAGTAATAATTGACACGACCAGGATGTAGCTGTACACAGTACTGTAGGTTGTGCAAGTCTGATAACACATGGGTTGACAAAGTGTATGATATGTGTCCTGACATGGGGAGAGTGGGCAGTGTGTAGGGGTGTGTTCATACCCCAGCTGCGCTCACAGTAAGGATGTGAGTGCTGTAGAGGGGTGTCAGGTAGGGGAATCATGGGTATGCAGTAATGGGCCTAAGTGTGCAGGTGTTGATTGGCAGAGATGTATTAGGCCCGCCCCGTGGAAGTAATTAATATTCCTATATGGGTATAGCAGATGCCCATTCCTCCCAAAGCTTAAGAGAACATCTACTGGATAGTCTGTAAACCATTGGGGGAACACATAGGGACTATATCAGTAAACTGTACCCGATTATCATGGACATCCGTGATTGCGAATCAGAATCTAACGCAGTCCCAACTAAACCCTTCCAGAACTAGTGATATTAGGTGGACAGGTGGCAGAATACACATAATGACTAATGGCAACATGTATGAGTCATAAACAGCATGTACCTCGACAAATGTGTATGAATACATATGCTCTGGGACTGTCATTGTGTCAGGTTAATAGTACCAATCATCTAAATGTGTCCCTGAGGTTGTTATGCAGTGTCCCTGATTCAGTGTTTATTCTCCCCCATTCGTATGTGAGGTCTGCTAGTGATGGAAAGCGCATATTCCGATGACTACCTTAGGTAGATGATAGCATAATAGGTTGGGGTTACCTCCTGTTCACCTTTGCGAGGTACACTCCCCTTTGGGCAGTTGTGTCCTGCAAAATAAATGTTATTATGGCACATGGCCTGTGATTTAGTGCAAAGAATCCATATATTGTCTGTAGTGGTTGCATAAAATGATTATGTTATATCTGAAACACCTAGATGTTATAGGAAACAGTATTAGTAACTATAATGCTACAAGAATAACCTTTACTTATGCAAACCGGTGAAGTAGTCTATTTTCTACTTGCTGAGGGTATGTGTTGCCTTGCCAAATCTGACATCTCTACATATAGGTCCTATAGAGCTGCCACCTTTCCAAATGGCCAAAGTGGGACCTGCTCTGTAGAAATGTCAGACATACCTGGTCAGAACATACCTACAGCCATGCATAGTACGGAACTATACGTATTAGCACAAATAAAAGCTTAGTCTAGCAGCAGTCCATTTGCTAATGCTACTTCACATAACATATAGAAGTGTCATATATACAATAACTGTTACATGCAACTACTAGAGAAATGTAGAATATAATATTGTCCTGTAATCAGGACATTTGCTATGTCTAGATTATTTTCGCATGACACATACGCCTAAGGAGGGACTGTCCCACGCAAAGTGGGACAGATGTTAATCCTAAAGTCTCACCTCGGCCAATTTAAAAGGTAGAAAACCTACAATAGGTATGCGGTAGCATGACCCGGCAGATGGATGTGGGTCCCAAAACATATTTACTTGTCTGCATTACAGAGTATCGGTTCCCATGTATCAGCCAGATGGGAGCAGATTGTATGAGGAACATGCATATAATATGATTAACTCACTGGACAGGCCGCCGATTCCATACAGTTGAATGCCATGCCATCGCTTAATGGTCAGCCATACCCAATACTGTAGTCATGTAGTCCAATATAATAGGCTTCACAAGGGATTGCACCCACCCAGCGTGAGTGACACATGCAAGCACCAATGTTGGTGCATGTGCAAGTGAGGGAGCGAGCGGGTCTAAGCGTGTTTGGCTACCAGTATGCGAGTATTGCACTGGTAAAGAAATGTGGAGTCTAAACAAGTGTAAGAAGCTGTAACCAGAAGTCAGCAGTGCTTAACACCATGCAAACACATGCACAACCACTCCCAACTGCTTCAATGTCCGCATCCAATGGCCTTTCTCTGGCCGCAAACAAATAACCATCCTTTGCAAGTGTTGGTAGCAACACCTTTTGCACACAGCTAATGTGAATTACCAATACACCATGGCAAATATACAGACAATAGACAGTACCACACACATACCATACAGCACAGTCATCCAACAGAATAGCAACGTACTGGCAGATATGTCCGGACCACTGGTGTTTGCAGACCTGCCCGTCTTGTGTTTATGTGTGAGAGCATGCCCAGTATGACCATTCCGCATGTTGTCGACTGACATTGCCATCATACCTTCATGTGTTTGAGCATGCCCAGTATGGTCAACTGTATCGCATGTGTTACATGTCCAGGTAGTCAGTACTGTGGTGCCAGCCTCTGCGTTGTACACTGACAGGTGGCATGCTGTGTCTGCAGGGTATCCATTGGTCATGTGGCATTGACTGTTGCTACATTTCTGCACAGCATGGGGGGACATCCGACTGTATCCACATTCCTACACAGCACCGGGGGGGCGCACCTGACTGTTACATGTACATTGGAAGGGGGGCACAGCTGACACTTGCACACTTTTGCTACTACTGTACAGGTATGTCAGGTGCTCCATTTCAGTGCGTAGACCTACCTATTCTGCTGGCTAGAGGCATACCAGTGTACTCCAGATCTTAGCTTTAATTACCAACATATTAGTTTCAGACGTCCTAGCCTTCACAACCTACATCCAACTGCCTGCTGTAGTCTGTCTGCGTGGGTCTGTGGGGGGGGTCATCCAGTGGGCATATTCAGAGGCCATAATACAGCATTTGTCTGTGTTGGTCTACACCTGTCCAGCTGGTTGAGACTTGTGTGGGCTGTATGGACACACATGATGCTCAGCCCATTACCCACAGTGGGTTATGACACCCTGTGTACTACTGGCTACTATGGTGACCCCGGTATGTGTTACAGATGTCATGGTGCCACTATGGACGTCTACTGTCTGCTGCCTTAACATTCGGCCACCAAATTCCCTTGCATGGGCACATCCATACCATAGCTACAGGTAACAACACATTCTAATACAACTGCCAACTGGTAGGTTGATTGACTTACCTTGAGGGTGTGCCAGACCTGAGGATGGTGCTGGAGGGCTGCCTATGTTGGATTCACACAGTGCACTTCCTATACATGGCTGAGCACAGCTAGTGTCATGTTTGGCATCCCTTTTACTGTCTGTGCGAGTCAGAGAGGGTGACATTCCCTGGGTACCTACTGTGTCAGTGCATATGCTATGCGTGGCCTCTTTGCCAAGGCCATGTCATACTGGGCATGCCTTCTTCTGGCTCAGGTTGTTCCTCCTCTGAGTCACTCTGTGCCTATACAGGCCTTGGCATTGGTGGGGGGCTGTTTGGCCCTGCCCCATGCTCTTCCTGCTGCAGCTGTTTCCGCAGGATCATATTGTGTAGTATAGCATATACCATAACAATTTGTGTGCATGTAGCTGGTGAATACTGCAAGGCTCCACTGGATGTGTCCAGACACCGTAACCATGACCTGAGCATCCCAAACACACGCTCTATTATATGCCTTGCCTGTGCCTCATTATGGCGTAGTTGTTGAGGTGTGTGTGCATTTCTGATGGGTGTCATTAGCCATGGCTCCGGTGGGTACCCAGCATCCCCCACTAGGTGACCATAGGGGATGTCCATATTGGCAAAGCTGTGGTACAGCTGCTTCAGATGCCATATATCGGAAACGTCATAGCTTCCAGGGCAGCCAGCACACAAATTCAGTATAATGCCCTGGGAATCGCATATGACATGGCACTTGATGGAGGGGATGCCCCTGTGGTTAATGTAGGCCCTATCCTGCTCACCGGGTGGTGCTTTGATACATACTTGCATGCAGGCTATAGCACCCACTACCCCAGGGTAGTCTGCCATTTGGTGGAAGAGACACATATTGCTGGTCAACACCTCATGTGTGTTGAGGAAATGTACATGCGCACTGGCATGTGGTGACATGGCATCCAGGAACTGGTGGAATACTCTGGAAGCAGATGCCTGTGACATCCCCATGATATCCCCAGTTGTGCTTTGGGAGGTACCTGTGGCTAGTATACCTAGTCCTACACATACCTTGGTATCCACTGGAATGGGTTTCCCTCGGCCTGTTTGATGTGTCAGGTGTGGCTGGCACAGCTCAACAATCTGCTGTAGGAGGTCTCTGTCCACCCCATAGCGCTCCACTATGTCCAGCTCATGTAGCCCCTGGTATGTTACCCTGGGTCTGTACAGTCTTCTCTGTCTCCTCACTGAAGGTTGTTCGGCAGCATTCACATCCTCACCACCCTCAACCTCCTGCACATGTTGGTCTATGTTGCCTGCTGCAGCTCTTCTCATTTTGTTGGATTGTTTTGTAAAATTTCCCCGCATGTATACATCGGTGGTGTAGAGTATGGAAAAACCCAAGGATATGGTGCTTGCTCACTTTATTGTAGTGTTCTGGGCTGGGCTGGGCCTGTAATCTGCTGATTGTGATAATTATCACCTGTTTGCCCAGCTTGTTCATCTTGACTACTCTCCTACTGCTGTTGTCCCTCCCAATTGCACTAGGCAGGTTTAGACACACCCCTAGCTTAGGCATGCTAAGCCAGGAGCAATCCCGAGACACAGGAGTCCAATGTACGTACAGTATGCCTGACACCCCCCCCCCCATGCTTTCACCTATATTCGCGTCCTGCACCCGGCTATCTATACACATACACTCTTGGGATCTGCATTACACCCTGGGGATAAACGGGATTCACTATTTTACACCTCGTTTGCATAGTATTGTCTTCTAATGCATAGTTACATGACCCATACTGAGCCTGCCCAAAAGTAACCACTGCTTACTGTCATGCAGATCCGCACACAACTGGTTAAAAGCGCCTTACTATCATGGTATTCAATGTCCCTTGTTCTTCCCAGCAACAAAACAACTGGTCTCTGCACGGCTCAAACCCAGGACCCTGCACATCACAGATGATATACTTTCCCACTAAGCCATGGCAGATATACATACTGCTGCAGTTATCATGTACAGATCATCCAGCACAGGCATTCAACAGTATAGGACATGTATTCCATCATGTAGATTTATGTGTGCTAATGTCCAAAACACACACATATCTATCTATCTATCTATCTATCTATCTATCTATCTATCTATCTATCTATCTATATCTATCTATCTATATATATATATATATATATATATATATATATATATATATATATATATATATATATGCATACACACACACATATACTTATACACACACATACGTAGATATAGCATATATATCTCAACAGCAGACCACATGACACCAACGCATTAGACAAGAATGAAAAAGAAGCCACATGCGCCTCCTGCATTATGTACTGGTGTTAATATCAAGGCAAGTGTATTTCTGTGCATCACACGGGTACAGACTGTATTATGGGTAAGATTAGGGCTGCTGACATTACTCACCAGACCTATTGCCGAATGTATGTATATGTCTTGCCAACCCAGCCTCTTGGCCGATTGTGACATTTATGGCCACTATATAGGAAAACAACAAAACATGCTACTCAGCACATCCTAGAGCTAGCCACTCACAGACACCAGCACATAGGATAGAACTGCCAAACACACACACCTGTCATGCCTTGGAATAGAACACCTACCTGTTTATTTTACCACACTACAGCATTATGCAATTACAGAACATACTACTGAGATTATTGAGTCGCAGTACTCCCAGTGGTGTACTTCTAGCTGGGTGACATCATCAGCAATGGAAGAGCCGGCGATAGGGATCGTATGGAGTGTGAGCAGTCTAAAAGCATTACTCTGTCCTAGGGCAGACCGACACACACTCACAGTTGGCATGGCTGGGATTAGAACACAGACCTAACTACCTTATCACACTGCAGCTTTATGCATTTACAGAACGCACTACCAAGATTACTAAGGCACAGCACTCCCAGAGGTGTACTTCTAGGTGGGTGACATCATCAGCAATGGAAAAGTCGGCAATAGGGATTGTATGGAGTGTGAGCAGTCTAAAAGCATTATTCGGTCCCCAAGCAGATGGGGACACACACACACAGTTGGCATGGGTGGGATTAGAATACAGACCTAACTACCTTATTACACTACAGTATTATGCAGTTACAGAATTTGCTAGTGAGATTACTGGAACACAGCACTCCCAGAGGTGTACTTCTAGGTGGGTGACATCATCAGCAATGGAAAAGTCGGTGACAGGGATTGTATGGAGTGTGAGCAGTCTGAAAGCATTACTCTGTCCCCAGGTAGATGGCGACACGTACACACACACACACAGTTGTTATGGGTAGGATTAGAGCACAGACTTATCTACTTTATCACACTATAGTATTACGCAGTTACAGAACACACTACTGAGATTACTGGGATACAGAACTCCCAGAGGTATACTTCTAGGTGGGTGACATCAGCAGCAATGGCAAAGTCAGCGATAGGGATTGTATGGAGTGTGAGCAGTCTAAAAGCATTATTCTGTCCCCAGGCAGACAGAGATACACACACATTTGGCATGGCTGGGATTGCAACACAGACCTAAACACCTTATCACACTACAGCATTCTGCAGTTACAGAATGCACTACCAAGATTACTGGGGTACAGCACTCCCAGAGGTGGACTTCTAGGTGGGTGACATCATCAGCAATAGAAAAGTCGGTGATAGGGATTGTATGGAGTGTGAGCAGTCTAAAAGCATTATTCTGTCCCGAGGCAGATGGAAACACACACACACAGTTGGTACGGCTGGGATTAGAACACAGACCTCATTACCTTATTACACTGCAGTATTAGGCAGTTACAGAATGCACTATTGAGATTACTGGAGCACAGCACTCCCAGAGGTGTACTTCTAGGTGGGTGACATCATCAGCAATGGAAAAGTCAGTGATAGGGATTGTATGGAGTGTGAGCAGTCTGAAAGCATTATTCTGTCCCTAGGTAGGTTACTGGAACACAGCACTCCCAGAGGTGTACTTCTAGGTGGGTGACATCATCAGCAATGGAAAAGTCAGTGATAGGGATTGTATGGAGTGTGAGCAGTCTGAAAGCATTATTTTGTCCCTAGGCAGATGGCGACACACACACACACACACACGCACACACACACACACACACACACACACACACACACACACACACACACACACACACACACACACACACACACAGTTATTATGGGTAGGATTAGAACACAGACCTATCTACTTTAGCACACTACAGCATTACGCAGTTACAGAACACAATACCGTGATTAGTGGAATACAGAACTCCCAGAGGTGTACGTCTAGGTGGGTGACATCATCAGCAATGGAAAAGTCGGTGATAGGGATTGTATGGAATGTGAGCAGTCTAAAAGCATTATTCTGTCCCCAGGTAGAATACACACACACTATTGTCATGGCTGGGATTAGAACACAGACCTAACTACCTTAACACACTACAGCATTACACAGTTACAGAACACATTCCTGAGCTTACTGAGACACAGCACTCCCAGAGGTGTACTTCTAGGTGGATGACATCATCAGCAATGGAAAAGTCAGCAATAGGGATTGTATGGAGTGTGAGCAGTCTAAAAGCATTATTTGGTCCCCAAGCAGATGGGGACACACACACAGTTGGGATTAGAACACAGACCTAGTTACCTTATTACACTACAGTATTATGCAATTACAGAATGCGCTTTTGAGATTACTGGAACACAGCACTCCCAGAGGTGTACTTCTAGGTGGGTGACATCATCAGCAATGGAAAAGTTGGTGACAGGGATTGTATGGAGTGTGAGCAGTCTGAAAGCATTATTCTGTCTCCAGCCAGATGGCAACACTCACACACACAGTTGTTATGGGTAGGATTAGAACACAGACTTATCTACTTTATCACACTATAGCATTACGCAGTTACAGAACACACTACCGAGATTACTGGGATACAGAACTCCCAGAAGTGTACTTCTAGGTGGGTGACATCATCAGCAATGGAAAAGACGGCGATAGGGATTGTATGGAGTGTGAGCAGTCTAAAAGCATTATTCTGTCCCCAGGCAGATGGAAACACACACACAGTTGGTATGGCTGGGATTAGAACACAGACCTCACTACCTTATTACACTGCAGTATTATGCAGTTACAGCATGCACTATTGAGATTACTGGAGCACAGCACTCCCAGAGGTGTACTTGCAGGTGGGTGACATCATCAGCAATGGAAAAGTCGGTGATAGGGATTGTATGGAGTGTGAGCAGTCTGAAAGCATTATTCTGTCCCTAGGCAGATTACTGGAACACAGCACTCCCAGAGGTGTTCTTCTAGGTGGGTGACATCATCAGCAATGGAAAAGGCGGTGATAGGGATTGTATGGAGTGTGAGCAGTCTAAAAGCATTATTCTGTCCCTAGGCAGATGGCGACACGCACACACAGTTGTTATGGGTAGGATTAGAACACAGACCTATCTACTTTATCACACTAAAGCATTACGCAGTTACAGAACACACTACCAAGATTAGTGGAATACAGAACTCACAGAGGTGTACTTCTAGGTGGGTGACATCATCAGCAATGGAAAAGTCGGCGATAGGAATTGTATGGAGTGTGAGCAGTCTAAAAGCATTATTCTGTCCCCAGGTAGATGGAGACACATACACACACACTGTTGGCATGGCTGGGATTAGAACACAGACTTAACTACCTTATCACACTACAGCATTACACAGTTACAGAACATGCTCCTGAGCTTACTGAGACACAGCACTCCCAGAGGTGTACTTCTAGGTGGATGACATCATCAGCAATGGAAAAGTCGGCGATAGGGATTGTATGGAGTGTGAGCAGTCTAAAAGCATATTTCTGTTCCCAGGCAGACGGAGACAAACACACACCAGTGGTGTGATCAGGACAACTGCCTATCTATGGACCACTATTACAATACTACATAGATACGAGCCGCGCCACAGACACTACACCTTTCAAGACTGTCAATATGACCTTCTAGGAATGCGGACATCGACATGGATGCTGGCAGTTATGATGTACATACCTGTGAACCAGTCTGTTCAATGTAGGAATCCATCCTGAAGTGGGGTATGGCCATCTGTTGCCTGGACGAGTACTATCGCTATACAGGGTTACAATGGCCATGCCCATACCACATAGAGGCACATAACCAACACAAGGTGTCACTGGGCATGCTCACACACTTAGTAGCACACGGTCATTTGGAATGCACTATGTGTCCATATACAGAACGTTATACTGGGCATGCTCACACACATAGTAGCACAGGGCTGTTTTGTATGCACTCAGATTCTAAACACGGAAGGGCACAGTGGCCATGCTATTACAGTTAGACATGAGCAACACATTGTAATGGACTCCGGTGTTGATAGTTGTCATTGTTAGCAAGAACGCTGCACTACATATATCTGACACCGGTCTTCTACACAACATCTGCTGCTGTCCATCACCTTAGATGTACCAGTCTAAACCTGGCACACTAATACCACCCATGGTGATGTCCTGCCAGGAATGGCTACTTCGCCCATATAGTGCCATTCATAGATGACTGTCCTGAGACCAGGTTAACACCCTGACACCTAAAGGACAACTGCATTGTATGTGTATTCTAAACGGTGCTAGATGTGTAGCGTTCGTAATCACAGCTGCCCAATGTAGATCCAACAATGGGGAATACTGACATCTGTGCAGTGAGGAACACCTGGCTGAAGGCTCAGTTGTGCACATTAGCACTACCACCATATACCTCGGATACAGACATGTGGGCCATAACACCAGTACGGACCGCTCCAGGTGGTGGTTTCCCCACGTACATGAAGGCCACTCACATGTACTGACCAGTGCACCCTCAAAAGACATCACAGATGTGTCAGGTGCAGATCACAGTGACAAAAGCCACATTCTAGGATGTAGCCCTCAGACATCACCATGTCCTTGGACCAGCAACACACATCCATACATGTGGTAGAACATATATTAGTACAACAGTATAAAAACCAG
>NC_056739.1:1772819812-1772843548 GCF_019279795.1 Protopterus annectens | reverse complement strand
GCCTGTGGGGACCTTGGCAATGGTGGGGGACTGTGTGACCCTTCTCCATGCTGTTCCTGATGCAGTTGTTTCCACAGGATCATATTGTGTAACATGACACATGCTATGAACACGTGTGCACATGTGGCTGGGGAGTACTGCAGGGCTCCACCAGATATGTCAAGGCAGCGGAACCATGACTTGAGCATCCTGAAACATGCTCTATAATGATCCTGGTTTGTGCGTGTGCCTCATTATGGCATTCATGAATGGGTGTGTGTGCATTTCTGATGGGTGTCATCATCTATGGCTCCAATGCATAGCCAGCATCCCCCACCAGGTGGCCATACGGGATGTCCCCCCTGGCACATTCCTGATGCAGCTATGAGGAATGCCAGATGTGGGAGTCATAATAGCTTCCAGGCCTGCCAGCACACACATTAATTATATCTTGGGCATTGTGCACAACCTGGCAGTTGATGGAGAGGAAGCCCTTGTGGTTTCGATAGACCCCACCCTGCTCACCAGGTGGTGCTTTGATGTGGATGTGCGTGCTGTCTATGGCACCCAATACCTCCAGTTAGTCTGCTACATGGTGAAAGAGGTACATATTGCTGGTCCTCTCCTCACAGCTGCTGGGAAAGTAAATGTGCTCACCGGCATGTGGTAGCATGGCATGCCGGAACTGAAGGAGTAACCTGGATGCAGATGCCTGTGAGACCACCATGATGTCTCCAGCAGTTCTTTTGTAAGTACCTACAGCTAGTATTCCTGAGGCTTCACATACCTTGGTATCCATTGGGATGGGTTTCCCTCTGTTGGCTCTGGGTCTAAGGTGAGGCCGGCACAGCTCGGCGATTTGCTGAAGTATGTTCATGTCCACCCTGTAGCGCTGTACTATCTCCAGATCATGTAGCCCCTGGTAGGTTACCCTGGGTCTGAACACTCTTTTCCTCCTCCTCAGTCTGTGGAGGTTGCCAACATTATCCTCCTCATTGCCCTCAGCCTCTAGCACATACTGACGTATCAAAGATACAGCAGCTTCTAACATTTTATCAGTTAAAATTCCCCTGAGTGTGTACACCAATGGTTTAGACTTTGTGTGAAAAACCAGACTGAAAGGTGTTTGCACAGTTTATACTGTTGTCCTGCAGATGCTGCCTGTATGATTGAGTGGCTATGATACAGTCCACCTGCCTGCTATTTTATTTGTACTTGATTGCTTTTATTCTGCTATTTACCTTTTTTTTTGTTTTCCTTTCCCATTTCTGCCCTTTTAAGCCCTGAGGTGCGCTGTGCAAACCTGCTGCCCAAATGCAAACAGTTCTGCTATTTCCATTTATTTTAGACCTGGTGCATGCCGTGCAAACTCGTTTAGCTAAAAGTAAACACTTTGAAGCAGAAATGGCTCTCCCCTGGACGCGAACACATTCTTCATTTCATGGAATAAGTCAATACAGCCTCAGACATACTCCCTTTGTTAGCTCTGCTTAGCTAAGCTCAAATGGGAATGATGGAGCTATAATGTGCTTCACCAAGCAAGACACATCCCCTTTTCATGTCAGCTGCTTCTCCTGCTTACACCACTACCTTATAGCTCCTACACAGTTAGGTGCAGCCATAGAATGATCTCTCATTTAGTGATTCAGTAAAATTTGCTCATTTGCATACCCCACTGCCTTAGTCCCTGGTTACACCACTACACCACAACTTTCTTCCTTAGCAACAAGTGTTATCTGTTATTGTTTTGCATGCCATAACAGTATAATGGCAAAATACAGATTTCATTTAAAATTGTCTTTTCACATTTTTTTTGGCACAATCCCACTTGCATGCTACTGCCCTATGCTTAAATGGCCGAAATTTTTGATTTTCATATTTGTAAAGCATGTTTCCATGCAATGGGCATATTTTTGGCCATTGACATGACTAATGATTATAACATGCTTTACTTTGAGCTGTTATGCCTCCGTTTTGATTGTTGCAGAAATGTACTTGGTTAGTAACTGAATACATTTCTGCACCTCACACTGTTCTTGCAAGGATGCCTGCCTGTTTACTGAATTGCTAATTCACCTCATTTGCATGGTTTTCACCAGCAAATGAGGTAGTTAGCATAATTCAGTGGTGTCCATGCAAGAATAGTGCTAGCAGGCTCATGCATGCCGTCAGCCTTGTTTACTGGATTGCTTGGCAGCCATATTCCATGCAGGAGCTGCTGCACTACTCCTGTATGGAAAAAATGGCTTATTGAATCCTGGGGTATTTCTCCCTACTTTCACATCCCTAGAGGTGTCCTACAGGGCTCAATTCTAGGACCTCTCCTGTTTAATATATACATAAATAATCTACACAAAGATATTCCAAACTCCTCCCTAGTCCAGTATGCAGATGACTCGACTATAGTCTGCTCTGCCCCTAACCCAGACACTCTACAACAAATAACCTAAAACAGCATTTTCTATAGTAGAATCCTGGCTCCACAAAAATCACCTCTCTCTTAATGCCAAAAAAACTAAGCTTATGCTATTTACCCCCAAAATAAAAATACTATTCTCAATAAAGAAGGTTTCAACATAATCTCACTAAAAAACTTAGAAACGTAAAACTGATAAAAAATTAAATAACAACACGCCACGAGTACGAGAGAAGGTTTAATGGACATCCACAAAAAACTTAGCGCTTTCACCCGTTCACATACAGGTTTCATCAGAGTTTAGTTGATTGTAAAAAACAGCTGATTTATATACTCTCAACAATTGACAATTAAATTGTGTTCAATTCCAATTAAAGCAGCCTGTAATTTAAAAAAAAATCCAATAAATCTAGTTGCACAAAATACAATAATAAATACAAAAAACAACTCATGAAAACATATACAATAAAAGTGAAAATAGTAAACAGTAAAGTACTACATATAACTACCTATGTTACGTTGTTATAAATTCCTATTCTATTGTTCTTATTGTTAAAATTTAATCTATTAAGAGTTCCTGCTATAAATAAAGAGTTAGAAATGTTAGAAATGTTTTATAGTTGATTCATATAGTATATATAAAATAAATATAAATATAAATATTAACATACATATATATATAAATATTGATATTATATTATGACTAAAAAAAACATTTGAAAAATGAATTATTACATAAAAAATAAATAAGTATAAAAATGTGTATTAAATTACTGTTAAAACTATACCATACTAGATGTTGTATGAATTCAATTTCAAATAACTTGCTATTGAAATGTTTTCATTAATACCAGGCTTGCTACAAGCATTTAACCTAAGTTGCCAAAGACACTCTTTGTACTCTAATATGGCATTAATATCACCCTCTTTTTCCATGTTTTGAGGAATCCTGTCTATGACAAAGAACAAGATTTTTTTAAAATCCTGACAATTTAAACTATGCATGTACAAAGCGTTAGTTTCTTTCTTATTTCTAATATCTCTAATGTGCTCCCCTATCCTGTCTTTTAATTTTCTTATGGTCTTACCAATATAAAAAGCTTGACAGGATAAACAGGTTGCAACATAAATAACTAACTTAGTATTACAATTTGCATGTCCTGGGCATCTAATAGTTCTTTTGTATCCTTTTATTACTACATTTGTACCATCCATAATATACCTACACCATCTACAAAATCCGCACTTTTTCATTTTTGACTCTCTATACAAGACCTCTCCTTCAAAGTAATTTTTTAAGTTTTTCCCTCTACTAAAAACTATGATTGGAGAGCATCCTAAATCCTGTATAATTTCAGTTTGATTCACAAACACCTTATCCCATACCTCTCTAATATTACTCACAAAAGTTGGCATGTAATCACTGTATGGCAATATCATTGCTTTAGATTTATTAGTGTTTTCACTTTCTTTGTTATTTTGGTTACCTAAACCATATTTCAAAATAGGCTTATAATCCAAATATCTCTTGATGGTTATCTCTTTTCTAATATTCAACAGCAATTCGTTAGGATAATCTCTCTCAACAAACATCTTGTACAAATTGTCCATTTCCTTACTAAACTTATCGTCATCAGTTATCATTCTCGAGAGTCTAACCATTTGTCCCTTAACTAAATTTCTTTTCTGAAATGAAGGATGACAACTTTTATAATGCAAGTGAGGGCTCTAATGGCATATGGAGAAAAGTGACGGTGATTCCTGGGATTAACGAACTGCTTTCAGCACCTAATTTTGGACAAACACATAACGGTCGTGAGACGGGTACATTAAATCAACAACTCAAGGACTTTGAAAGGGTATTACGGAAATCTAAAACTTTACAAATGGACAACGTTTTTTTAGAAAGGTCCTTGGAATTGAACCATGTACCAAAAGGTCTTAGAATATTTAAAGTTCCGTTTGGTATTGAGAAGAACAGTGACATTTTTGATGAACTTATAAAACTTTTTGATGACACAGGTAAAAATTTGATACGGCTTATTATTAAAAACAACAATGTAAAATTAGCACAATTGAGTGAAACTTTAACTGTATTAGACAGCAGTATAAGAAATGACTTACTATTTGAAAATAACAAGTTTAAGTTAGACAATATTTTAGTGGAAATTAACAAATATGTCAGTAAGGGGTTCTTGTTCTTTGTCATAGACAGGATTCCTCAAAACATGGAAAAAGAGGGTGATATTAATGCCTTATTAGAGTACAAAGAGTGTCTTTGGCAACTTAGGTTAAATGCTTGTAGCAAGCCTGGTATTAATGAAAACATTTCAATAGCAAGTTATTTGAAATTGAATTCATACAACATCTAGTATGGTATAGTTTTAACAGTAATTTAATGCACATTTTTATACTTATTTATTTTTTATGTAATAATTCATTTTTCAAATGTTTTTTTAGTCATAATATAATATAATATCAATATTTATATATATATGTATGTTAATATTTATATTTATATTTATATTTATATTTATTTTATATATACTATATGAATCAACTATAAAACATTTCTAACATTTCTAACTCTTTATTTATAGCAGGAACTCTTAATAGATTAAATTTTAACAATAAGAACAATAGAATAGTAATTTATAACAACGTAACATAGGTAGTTATATGTAGTACTTTACTGTTTACTATTTTCACTTTTATTGTATATGTTTTCATGAGTTGTTTTTTGTATTTATTATTGTATTTTGTGCAACTAGATTTATTGGATTTTTTTTTAAATTACAGGCTGCTTTAATTGGAATTGAACACAATTTAATTGTCAATTGTTGAGAGTATATAAATCAGCTGTTTTTTACAATCAACTAAACTCTGATGAAACCCGTATGTGAACGGGTGAAAGCGCTAAGTTTTTTGTGGATGTCCATTAAACCTTCTCTCGTACTCATGGCGTGTTGTTATATAATCTCACTAAAGTCTACAATAATTGAATTAGTAACCAATACCAAATTACAAGGTGTCATAATAGATCAAAACCTAAAGTTCGATCTGCACATCCAATCCAATATCAACAAAACTCACAAAAAGCTAGGGCTACTATACAGGCACAACAGGTTTCTCTCCTTGCCAACTAAACAAGCTCTCATCCTTCCCTACCTCCTGCCATCTCTAACCTATGGTGCTCCATTGTTAATTAACCTACAGACTTCTCTGAAACTAAAATTTGAATCCTGTTACAATAAGATTGGCAAATCTGCTACTGGCAGTCACCACTTTTCCCATCATTGCACAACTCTAAGAAACTACAGTGGCTAGAATTCCCCCACCACCTATTACTTATACAGCTAACCACCTCACATAAACTCATCCACAAACCATTACATTGTCTTGCTCTCAGTTTCCTACTCACCCCATACTCCCCCCTTCAACCTTTATGATCAGAACATCAAAACTTACTCCAAATCTATAAACCAAATCTAACTGCAAGTAAACTTCTATACTCTTGGACCTTTGCCAGATTTTGGAATAACCTCCCCTCCTCCATAAGTAGTGAACAACATCCCTCAAACTTCAAAATGGACCTTCATAATCATCTCCTCTCTAACTGGATATGTAACTGTATGCACCCCCTACTACCTATGATGCCATTACCTGACTTCTCTCACTATCAGTCACAATCTTGCTTCTAAGCTTTACAGTCAATCTAACTACCCTGTATTGTGTCTATACTCGCTAACCTCTCTAACCATTCTATCTCGTGCACTATTGCTGTAACTGGTTTCCCTTCTGCTACTAACCTCTTTAACCCTGTCTCTGCTTTAATCTGCCTCTGAAAATCTGTATTGCCTCTGCTCTTATTTCTATTTCCCACAACTTATTTACTAAAGGTACAAATATTTGGACCATTTGTCTTTCTAACTCGGGGCTATTTTTACTAATTCTTAACCTATGCCCATGGTTACTTTGAATTTCTTCTTTTTTTTTGTGGATTATACCATTACTCTGAAAATTGGTATAGATACTCTTGTTTCTTTCTTTGCTTTTTGCTGTTTATATTATTATACTTTGTAAATCTGTATTTTATATTGTTATTTTTTTTTTGTTTTAACATTGGAGCTTTTCTCCCTGAGCGTCCACTGAAAATGGGCTCTCCATGACCCAGTGGACTTTCCCGGTAAACAAATGTCAATAAATAAATAAATAAATAACCCCCGGGATTCATGAAGCTCGGCGCAAGGCTGGCGTAAGGCCTGCGCCGGCGGTGCAGTGAATAGCCGGCGTAGTAGCGCCATATGCATAGTAATGAGAGCGCGCCGCAACCACAGACACGTGCGTAGTGTACGTGAGCGAGCCCAAGTAGGATGCGTCCGGAGGCGTGGCTAAGCCGGCAGGTGGTAAGCAACCTAATGTGCTGACTGCCACGGTCCGCCCATAATAGTAATGGCAGCAGCCAGGGCCCGTGCAGAATGAAACGCACGTAGAGTATGCAACATAGTACCCATCCCAACTAAACGGAGAAGCAAATACAACCCACGAAGCCCTAAGTGTACCTGTCCAAGGAACAAAGGATACGCGTAACACCGTGTTTGTCCCGCAATGCACCGTCAGTGGGCATACCAAGAAAAGGTGTACCGCAGCATGTCAGCGCACCGCACCGACATAGGAGTAGCGACTAAGGTTACCACCTGTCCCACTTTGCGAGGGGCAGTCCCTCTATGGGCAGTTGTGTCCCGATAAAAAATATTAAAAACGGCAAATGTGCTAAGATTGTAGGACATAATGATATCCCGTATTTAATGTAATGGTTGCATGAATTGGTTATTTCTGTAACTGAAATACCTAAATGTCACAAGAAACAGAATAAGCAACCAAACTGCCACAACAATAAGCTTTTATTTAGGCAAACAAGTGAAGTTCTATGCTATATAGTGACCGTGGGTATGTGTCGGCCTGTAAAATCAGATGTGAGTCCCGAAAATATCCCACCTTGGCAACTGGAAAAGGTGGCAACCCCAGTAGCGACATGGGCATGGTCACCAGGGTTACCAGCTGTCCCAATTTGCCATGGACAGTCCCTCATTGGACAGTTGTGTCCCGGCAAAAATCGAAAAACTGGCAAATGACCTGAGATTCCCTGCCAAAAATATTCCCGCAATATACCTGTAATAGTAGCATAAAACATATATTTTGTATATGAAACACATACATGGCATAAGAAACTGAATAAGGAACCCAAATGCTAACAGAATAAGCATATATCATGGCAAACAAGTGAAGTTCTGTCAACTCCACTTGCTGTGGGTATGTGTTGTCCTGCAAAATCCGATGTTTCCACAAAACATGTCACACTATGGGCATGGAAAAGGTGTCAACCATAATGGTCACAAGCAGTAGTGAGAGTACATAGCCGGGTAGCTGTGTCGACATAACAACAGGAAGGAACCAAGATACCCTAAACACAGGCAAACATGTGCATAGCAACATATCCCACACCCAGCAACGTGTCTGTCGCATACACAGGATGGCGTATGTTTAAGTGTAATATCCAGAAGCAGAACCCATGCATGCAGATGTAATACACAATAGCCTCATTGTAGCATGTAAGTCCCACCCATGTATACCTGTGCACCCAAACCAGCTAGCATCCTTGTGCAGCTATACACCTACACACAATGTGCATACCTGAAATGTGGTAAGAAGTTTGTGTTAGGCAGTGCCAGGCAGGCAAATACCCCACATGTCACCAACCCACCTCAGGTACAGATATGGAAATGGCTGCATGTGAATGTGTCTGCAGAATGTGTACATCCCGCATGTGGTATGTACCCGTCCAAACCATATAGGTTTGCACACGCCACGGTGCACATAACTGTACACATGTGGACAAGTCGGGATGTTGAACCACCGCATCGATGATTAGCTATGCAGAGAAGTCAAACACATATAGCGGAACATGTGCCTACCAAACAGGACATCCTAACAGGGTGCTACAGGCAAAGAAGGGGAAGGTGGGACATCACATGTGGAGTAGCGTTGCCGGACGGCCAAATACACACGGTCAAGGTAAAGGACGGAACAACATGCATATGGCCGGATGGATGTTGTTAGAAAAATATATATAGAAACACATATGAAGTGCCAGTGTAGAATCAAAATACTATATAATGCATTGAATTGTACCGTATAATATGGCAGTAGAAGTGATCATGCATGTAATTGGTGAAGCTAAGCTGTAGTGTGATCGAATTCTGACCCTGGCAGTAACCAGTACAGCAGGCTTATGTCTCTCAGCATTAATTATCTGCTGGGTTACAGAAAAATAAATGTATGTACATGCATAACATCACCCCTTCCCTGAGGAGGATGGCCTTGTGAGCTCTATTGAAGATAAGAGTACAACTCCTTACCAGAGAGACAAAGGAACGATTAAGAAATGAACTGACTACTGTATCGGAACAGTCCAGGGTCCTTGAAACAGCTACAATTACAGAAGGACACTGTAATTGACCAGGTGCCTTGCAAGGCTGTGTTATTCTCATGGGAAAACATTTTAAAAGCACGACCTCAGCACCCACGTATGTATAGACTATTGCGGACCATAGTGATGGAAATGCCCTGTGACCGACCACGCCAGTAAGGTGGGAAAAGCTGATTGTAAACACTATATAAAGAAATTGCTTACTGTATAGAGTCAGACAAAACTCTCATACTTGGACTGTATATTATTTTGCCTGCCTGTGTACACTACTAAAACGT
The DNA here is from genome assembly GCF_019279795.1 of Protopterus annectens. Taxonomy (NCBI): domain Eukaryota; kingdom Metazoa; phylum Chordata; order Ceratodontiformes; family Protopteridae; genus Protopterus; species Protopterus annectens. Next base: position 1,772,834,385 of record NC_056739.1, on the reverse strand, counting down.
TGTGAACCCGAGCTTCCTGTGTTATTGACTGTCACTTAGAAAAGCCTACTCATTACTACAGTCTGGTTTTAACAACTTATTTGACATTGTGGTCCTTCTTAGCCGGAATTCCCTTGGTAAGCTACAGGTCAGAGTGCATGGGTGGTTAGACATCTGCGCAGGAGAATTTGCCTAAATGGTTCTTCTTGAATGAAAAGACCTCCGACTGAATTGTTGTGTGTAAAGAGGATGTCCACTGTCTGATCTGTGGCTGAAAAGCGGAAAACTGGATCCCAAGAAGAAAACGTGCAGTCATAAACAGGAGGCTCAGGTAAGGAGGGTTTGCCTCTTTGTCTCTATTGTAGATCAGGGACCAGACTACATTGTATTTCTGTTAACAGTTGTGATAGCAGGTCGAAGACCAATCCAAATAGTTTTAAATCTGGACATAGATCAGGGGAACACAGAGTAGAGTAAATAGTCATTTGTAGACACTACAGTGGATACAGGGAAGGAGATACCACGTGGTACGAGAGAAGGGTTACGTAACAGTCGTGTAGAGGATATGGGAGATTAGTGCACAAACAGATCATGTGATCCGCGTTTGACGGGTGACGTGAAGTATATGCAATCGCAGAGAGCACATAATGTGAGATATTCTGCAAAATGGGGTAATAAATATGACATTGATGGTATATTAGACAAAATATCGTTACTGAAACATTGGAATCTCTGAAAATGTGATGCAGATGTTCTAGGGTAACCACCTGTCCCACTTTGTGAGGGACAGTCCCTCTTTGGCCAGTTGTGTCCTGCAAACAAACCGAACAAATGGCAAATGTCCTGATATGTTAGGACAAAAAGATTTTTCAGATATCTTTTTAAATGGTAGCATAAAACAGTAATTTTGTATCTGGAACACCAAAATATCATAATAAACAGAATAAGCAAATGAAATGCTACAAGAATTGGTTGCTCTCCTGGCAAAAAGTGAATTGCTGTCCTATGTACTGGCCGTGGGTATGTTTTGCCCTGGCAAATTACACGTTCCTAACACTAATGTCCCACATTGTGCATTTGAAAAGGTGGCAGCCCTAAGATGTGCAGGCGACAAAAGAGCGACAATTGGGTATCCATCAAGCACATAGGTGGATTGAGGTAGTGAACCGAAGGGAACAGAACACTAGAAATGCAAAAGCATCATACGTACACAAAGAAGATCATAATACAGTAGTAGCGACAGCCCCCCCACCCCCCTACCACCTCCGATACCACATCCAGGATATGAAGCGGGAGGGCAGGCTAGTCCCCCACATGTTATCCTGTGGCAACAGAGGTATCACAACGACCAAATGTAAGAGAAGCTATTGAAACCACATCCCGAACTCGTAACATACCTAGGGACACTCCAGTAAGAAGACAGTCAGTAGAACAGAGTGAGGATATCTGTCAATTAATTGAAGTACCAAACCCTCATGCAGGACAGGAAGGCCAGGACCCAACTCCCTTAGTGTATAGACCGTGGACACCAGAAGATATCTGTAAAGTCACAGAGGGAATTCCCCATCTACAAAGTAATCGCTATTCACCATGCAATACCCCTGTATCTGCTGATCGAAAAGCAAAGGGGGAATGGCAGATGGTACAGGATTTACAAGCTGTAAATCATGTAATAATACCTAGGGTACCGATGGTGCCAGACCCACACACTATATTGAATGCTATGAAGACGGCACAGAAGTATCTTACCGTGGTACATATAAGCTATGCTTCCTTTGCAATACCTATACATCCAGATAGTCCGTATTGTTTTGCATTTACATTCAGGGTAACAGATACAGCCATACCCGGCTATCGCAGGGATACTGTGAAAGTACAATGATATTCGCACAGGAGATGGCTAGCAACATTCCGGTGTTTACTCCACCCGGGGCCAGTCAAGTTCTACTTTATGTGGATGATATTCTGCTTGCGGCCCCTACCCAGCAGCAATGTATGGAAGATACAATAGCATTATTGAGATATTCAGCAGAACAGGGACATAAATTAAGCAAGCATAAATTGCAACTACAGAGAATACAGGTCAAGTACCTGGGATATGTGGTATCCAAGGAGGGTAGAACATTACATGACGATAGGAAGGCAGCAATTTCACAAGCACCCAAGACAACTACCAAGAAGGGAATGATGTCCTTTCTGGGCCGACTAACATTTGTCAAAGCTGGTTACCAAACAATGCTTTGGAATCTGCTCTATTGTCTGCCTCAATCTTTAATACACCTATGGCAGCACAACATATACTACACTGGATTCCAGTAGCAGAAACAGCTTTCTGCAGACTAAAACGATTGATAGCTTCAACATCTGTATTAGGTCACCGAATAATCATAACACATGTTGTCAGACTGTAGATTGTAAGCGGAGATATATGACGTCAGTCTTGATGCAACAGCATGGAAGTAAGCAACACCCCATAGCGTACTACTCATCGCAGTTGGACACTGTGGCATGGTCAGTGCCACATTGTGTACAGGCAGTTGTTGTAGCACCCATGGCAGTACAGGCCCCAGCCTTAATGTTATTATTCCACCTCTCACTGTGAGAATGTCTCATGCAGTTGCGATCATTCTGCTGCAAGAGAAGATAGCATTCCTGACCCGTGCTAGACATCTGTCTTGTTTGACCATATCCCTGAGTCAACCTCATATGGTGATTGAACGTTGTACAACATTAAACCTATCAACGTCACGTCTGACACCTGTGTATGGCACACCACACAGTTGCCTATATGAAATGGATGAAATAACTCCACACAGACAGGATATCACTGATATACTCTTAGATGATGCAGAGGTGACAGTTTATGTGTACGGATCATGTAGACAGAGTCCTACAGGAACGAATCAAGTAGGTTATGCAGTAGTAATTGATAATGAGATTGTAGACGCCCAACCCCTGCAGCATAACGTGTCTGCTCAAGCAGCAGAATCGATAGCTTTAACACGTGCTTGTACTCTAGCGAAAAACTGATGTGTGGACATTTATACCGATAGTCAGTATGTTGTCTTTACAGTGCATGTTTATGAGCAGCAGTGGAAGAATAGGGGAATGATAACATCCACCGGTAAACCGATTAATCATGCGCAATTGATCTTGAATGCATTAGATTCCATTCAGTTTCCCACTAAAGTAGCTAATTGTAAATGTGCAGCTCATACAAACCAACAGGATAACAGTAGGAAAGGTAAGGCACGAGCTGATGCAGCTGCAAAACAAGCAGCCTCACAGTTGGAAAGTGTCTGTTTGAATGAGGAATGACAATCCTCAGACATTCTAGATGTAGAAATGTTACAAACAATGCAAACATCAACTACGAAAGCAGAAAAGCAGACGTGGGTATGACGAGGAGCAATCCTTGAAGACGGACTGTACATATCCACAGTGAGAAAGCCAATATTAACGTCTAATGTATTCAGATATGCGGCTTTGTTGAGCCATGGGTAGAGCCATGTCTCAACAGGGGGGATGGTACAGTTGGTTAACAGAATACCCCTAACATACGGAATTAGGAACCACATACAAACATCATGAGCAGCGTGTCACATTTGCAGTAGACATCATGCACAGGGAGCATTTAAACTGAAGGGAGTGAGTTTACCTACACCACCATAACCGTTACGTACTATTTGTATGGAGTTCATACATCTGAATAAATGTGAAGGGAAGAAATACTGTTTAGTGATTACATATATATAATCAAAATGGGTAGAAGCATTCCCAACCATGAATCCGGATGCAGCAGCAGTGGCAAAGGTGCCAGTAAAATAAAGTATCCCTAGATCTGGCATACTGTAAATAAGCTACAGTGACAATAGAACACATTTAGTGAAGCAGACAATCACGCAACCTGGGGGATTATTTTGTATTTCCATGAATATAAATTGCATGTACAAACCACAGTCAGCATGACTGGTGGCGCGGTACAATGGGATCCCGAGAAATAAGTAGAGGAGGTTGGTGGGTGACACCTAGATGAGTTTCATTTGCTGTCTACCTCTAGCATTGCTGAGCATGACAACAGTTCCAAATGTAAAGTGTTCCACCCCCTTCGAAGTAGTATGTGGAATGGCATATCATGTGCCAGAGTGGAAAGCTGTCATGCCTGCAGAGCCAGAGGTCGATGGCTCATTAGCAGGTGACATGAGAGGATTGTTAACCAATAACACTGTTTTGCAGTTAAAGTCTTTTACAGATAAAGAGCAAGCGAAGCTGGACGCATAGCTGACACCAGTATCCTGTGTGTATGTCACTGTTATCCAAAGAAGATAATTGCCAAGTGGAATGTGTGAAGGTCTGTACCAGGTACTGTTGGCAACGCCTACTGCAGTAAAGTTTGCGGAGAGGTCGTCCTGGGTTCACCCCACAGTTTTCAAACCGGTAAAGGATATCAAGTCTGATTTACATCTTGTAGCCGATATACCATAGAGACTGAATCACCCGGGCCAGACTGTATAACAATACAAAGCAACCCCAAAGACATTTGGTTTACTGTCTTACTGATCATACACCTATTAACCATGTTTGTGTTTACTTTACATTTGCTGGGACCTTACCTGCATATAACTACACAGATACAAATAGTGATACATGATGAACTGGCCACGGAGTGGCTTCCAAACTTCAACACATACCTAGGCATGACGCGTGTGCATGTACAGACTATGAACATTTTAAATTGCTGTGTTTGTACTGCCATACCTACATTATATGGAGGACTTCCGATGTATGTTGTCCCCTTGGGGATAGATTGAGACTTGTGAATATTTACACTTTGATACAGGTTCTGTGAGATCACAGGACAAAGTGGCACTGTACTTACCTGTTACACAAAAAGTAATTGTTTGTTGTCATAAACATGATACAGTTCAAGTTGGTGGGAGTATTTGTAACATAACTGTGTCTTACAAATGTCATATAACAGCCAAAGATCACAGTACTACTTGTAGCACCATTCATGATCTGTATTGAAGCTTCATGAGAACAACGTGGAAGGATGTGCAGAAACATCCAGAATTGTATAAACAGTCCTCTGTTATAGACAGGGAAATGTTACATGCAGAGGTAACCCACATCAGTAGTAAAGTAGAATATTGTTATTTTGTTTGTGGGAAAAAAGCATATCAATGGTTACCTGTGAATTGGTCCGGCAGTTGTTATTTGGGTTATCTGGCTCCAGTCACATGACATACTGCACAATTGCCTCTGGGTACGAAACGAACTATAACACATATAGCTCGAAGAACTGGGAACACAGTCGAGAAACCTACTAATCCAATGGGTGAAATGGAAGCTGTTCTGAAAATCCAGTCTTCTGCAAAAGATAAAGGAATATCGATTCATATGGACTTGAGTGACAGCGTCATAACCTGGGCTGGAACACTCCCAGCTTGTGGAGTAGTGAAATCAATCAGGGAACAGAGGAAGTTGTCAAAACCTGTCGGAGGAATGATCAATGTGACTTTTCACTCTTGAACTTGTGACTGATGAACTGGATGCAATGAGAACTGTTGTGTCAGAAAATGTAATAGCGCACGACTGCACCCTGGTGGCGAGAATTGGTATGTGCGCGCTTATCAAAGAAGACCGCTGTGTCCAAGTACCACATAATAAGACCAAAATCAACGCCCACCTAGAGGTAATACAGCAGGTGTCATCCATGGCGGAACCAGGCCCAAACCCACTGACGAACCATTTCCACAAACCATTTGGTGGATGGGGTTCAGTCATACTGAATATCTTGATTGCCATTTGTGTTGTTCTGCTCATATTGGGAGCATGTGTCTGTTATGGATACTTTGCATGTAAGTATTAGTCAGGGACTCTGTCGACGTATCTGTAACCGAGACTATGTATCAAGACCTGTAGTGGTATTTGTCAATACAAAATGAAATCATTTCTGAAATGTACAACAAATTACTTGCCTAGTTAAACGTTCCAGAGAGGAAGAGGCTAGGGAATGAAATAATGTTGTATATGTTTCTGGATAGAATAGAAGCAATCAAAGGAGGGAGAATGTTAGCAAAATATATATTTAAACATATATATGACGAGCTAGTTTAGAAGCAAATAGTGTATAATGCATATTATTCTATTTTACAATATGGCAGTAGAGCTTATCATGCATGTAATTGCCTGTAGTGTAGCTGCAGTGTGATTGAACCCTGACCCTGGCAGTAACCAGTGTAGCAGGTGTATGTCATTCAGCATTAGTCATCTGCTGGGTTACAGAATAATAAATGTATGTACAGGTATATCTGTCATCCTTCCACTGAGGAGGATGGCCTTGTGAGCTCTATCTAACACAGAGTACAGCTGCTCACCAGAGAGACAAAGGAACCTAGTAGGAAATGAAGTGACGACCAGATCTGAACAGTGTTGGAACCGTGACAGAGCAGAATTTACCGAAGTACATTCTAATTGACTATGTGGCTCGCAAGGCTGTGCTATCCTCATGGGAAAACATTTAATAAGCATTACCTTAGCACTGTTGTAGGAATACAATGTTGTGGACTATAGTGATGTAAATGCCCTGTGACTGACCACATCATTAATGTGTGCAAAAGATGATTGTAAACACAATACTCATACAGCTGTTACATGTATAGAGTAAAACAAAACTCTAAACTTGTACTGCATAGTTATTTGCCTCCTGCTGCACAGTAGTAAAACGTTGTTAATTCCTGTGTTATTGACTGTCATTTTGAAAAGACGAATGAGTGTTACAGTTTGATTTAAACAACGTAATTGACAGATGTGTATGTTCTAGCATGGGAATAGGTCAAGCCAACCATCACAATCACCATGTGTACCACATACAAACAGCCAGTAACACGCAGTAGTAGTGCATGAAGGCATACACGACTGTGGGAATAGTACAGGACATATGGCACGTGCCAAGTGCAGATGCATGACACAAACCCCAGGATGGGTGTCCCTGCAAAGAGGAACATGTGCCAACCACACCTCCCACAGATGTATCGGCAAAAAAACACATGCCAAACACACAGAAACACTACCGTCCAACACACGACTGCAACGGAGCCTGGTCAAACACCAACATGAAGCATGCACAAACAGGGACTTGTGTAATTGTTGCCTTAACACCCCCCCATAGGTCAAAGAAGAATAGAATGGACATATGCATGTAATGTTGTGAAGGATGTGTGGTAGTCCTCAGTATCACAGTGTTAGGGACACAGATACACTGTCATCAACTGTGACGTATGTGCACTGTAGACAGCATACCTGCAAGTAATACAGAGGACAATCATGTGCCTCAGAAATATACACTTGAGAAAGAGGATAGGGATAGACAAGTGTAAATGTGACAAACTATGAATATAGGTTCATACGTCCATAGGTACAGGGTAGGCCATCGTCCCAGGTTCAGCCATAACCCTACACCATAGTTAGGATGACTTTGCCAACCTTCTGTGCTTGAGATAAAATACTTATGATATTGCTGTACCTCTGTCAAGCAGTGATAATGATGTAATCCCTGGCCTATACCTGCAATTCCCCATCCAATGGACAACATACCCACGAACAAGGCTAGGAAGGATCTCTGTCTCACATGTACTGTGATGTAGATCCACAGCATTGTGAGTGTCTGGGTGATATATGTGTCACTCAAACACATCCCATTAATGACCATGACAAGGTTCATGTCACCTGCCCTTGTGGTTCTGAGGGATGCAGATACAGTAGGTGAAGCATACACATGACATATGGGTTGACATGGCCTCGTATGTCAGGCACAGGTCAACACTAAACAACAGGTATGTGACTGAATGGGGCAGGGGTCCTACAAGTGGGGCAGCATTACACAAAACAATGTCATCCTGCATCTGTACGACAATTAACCTATGAGAACTTCCCAGCTGCTGTAGGTGTATGGTCAGATACACTCCGAATGGGGCAATGTAGTAAATCATAGGTGTAACACGTTATGGGTACAAGGAGACAATGACCTACCCTGATGTAGATGTGAATCCCTGCACAAACAGGTGGGCAATGTAGAAGTCCCACGGAACCACGATAGCAACGTGTGTGTTGAACGAATAGTGACCGACAAACTCTGTCCCCTGATCCCTGGTAATCACCCCTGTGCTTAGTGGACAGCCACCTATATGCTGGACAGGGGTTACCTAGTACTCCTCGACAGGTATGATGTTGCATAACTTAGCATTTAGCTGTGGGACATGTCCCTGACAGCAGATATGCATATCTGGGAGGCCCCTTTGAAGGATATCTGTGTCAGATGTCCGTCCCACTATGGCACCTGTTTTGCAGTCATCTACAAACAATGTTGCCCATAAAACCCCTGTGTGTGCCTGTACTGTGGAAATGTAGATGTATGAGAGGAGTGGACCCAGGGAAGGGCCCCATGGGACACCGCTTGTGACAGGCAGTAGGTCTGACATGCTGCCAGCAACTATGACCGTGTGGGTTGTGTGACATAGACAGTTTACAACACATTCTGTGATGTACGTGTTCACATCCCAGCCAATGGGTTTATCAACGATACCTGAGGGGGGTAATGTGATGAAGGCCTTTGCCAGGTCGAGGTAGGCTGTATGGACTGCAAGACCCCCATCAATGGCCTCGGTGACTGTCCCGAAAATGTCAACCATGCTTTAAAGGCATGAACCGCCCCTGAACAAGACAAACCGTGTTGGATGCAAAGTATGCATGTCCCCTATGCGTTCATGTACGAGCCGCAGTATGATCCTCCCCATGTCTTTGCAGATAGGTCTCCTCATGGTAATGGGACAGTAATAACCAGGGTCAGTGGAGGCATTGGCCCTGTGACGTGGGACTACAGTTGCCATGCGACACAACCTGGGTACGTTACCTGAGGTGAGGCTACAAAGAAATAGCTGTCCTAACTGTGGGTCTAATTCCTCAATGAGATAGTGGAGTACACAGTCGGGTCACCAGCTGGTCTCATGGATGCTATGTCCACTACCCTGGAGAGAGCATGTCCCACCTGTGTGTCACAGAACATTTGGTGACCACAAACCGCTGGTACAGACATCTCCTCATGTGGGGGGAGGGTGTGGAGATGTCCTCACCGAACTTGTCAGCCCGTATTTTGGCAATGTGTGTATGTTGAGTAAACTCCACCTCTTTGTGAACCCAGTCAGAGCATATGTGGGAGTGACCTCCCAGGTGTCGAGCATAGCAAATGAAGGTGGTATGATTGTCAGCCAGGTCCATGTAGGTATATCTGTGGAATGTGCCCTGGACCATGGCATGACAGTGTGTAACTCTACACATATGATGACCAAGGGTGTCATACCTCACAAGGTGTCTGCTCCACCTTGTAGTAGCCACCTCCTCTTGTTGTACAGCCTGTGTATGGCTGGGGTACACCACACTGGATGCTTGGCATTGGTACAATGAACCACAGTTGGGTAAGGGAATGCCTGGTTCATGCAGTCCTGTAGGTACTGGTAGACAGCATATGTGATTGATGCAGTGGCTGCAGTACTGTTGACCACTGGCTCAGGGTCCTTAAAGGAGACCACAGTAGTGTGCAGAATTGTGAAGTCTGCCTCTGAGCAAGCAATGTGTATGGTAACTGGCAACACTCACAGCAACGGATGCCAATAGCAGAAGCCATTGTCCAAATAACATAGATTAACTTCGGCATGACAATATGTATTATCATACATGTATTGACATGTGTCTGCTAATTACAATTGCAAATGGCTGGTAAGACCGGTCTAAAGTTCCCGTGATGTACCTAGTCTGGAGGTGTTGTTCCGACAATAAAGTGGCGATACCTCCCAACCGTGACCTCTGGGGATTAATTAAAGTGGTTGTTAACCTGCAACATTGGATGTACACCATTGGGTTCTGGTGTCGGAAAACATGGTTCCTGTAGCACTACACAGTATGAGTAGTCAAGCAGACATCCGCGATTGTTGAACACACAGCATCAGTGAAACCCACTGGCCACAAGGACACAGTCCGACAAGCTCTACACTTTACATATGCACAGTGGTGTCCATTGTAGGACCCAAAAATTTATTAAAGGACAGCGTGCCCGCTTATGTCATCACCTACGTGAACTCATTGTTGTCACCACGTCACAGGTACACATATGCACCGCAAGCGTGTTTAATGTTGATGATAGCTGTCCATGAAATGCAGCACATATGCACAGAAATACCCAGGGTACTGGGTCCATAGAACTGCGTCCACATCACAGTCCCGCACACATGAAGGATGTGTAATGGGTACTGTCGACTGTTGCAGTCAAGGGATTCTGGGTATGTAGAACCTGGGCTCGGTGTTGTTTCGCAGGCAATCCATTGTCCCGCCCCGTGGGAGGGATGTGTGCGTAGCACCTGCCTTACTCTCCGCTAATAATGCAAACCATCCACCGGAGAATGCTAAATGCAGGTGTGAAATGTGTACAGCCCTATACTAGTGTCCAGTAGGCAATTCTCATGGATGGACAACCGTACGGCCAAGATGGCACACACAACTGCAAACCCGGGGAAATTACACAGCCGCGGTAAGGCAGAACACAGGAAATACACATAGGGACTACAGTTGACATTCCACATACAAAGTTGAACCGCTATCCCAACACCAGCGTACACAGCACTCAATCTGCCAGCAACAGAATGAGGAGCACCCGCTACCATACAGCGGAACAGATGTGCGACCTGTGGAACACATAGTAATGGCACACCCACAACGTCAAGTAGGATATGTAAACTATGGCGTTCCCACCTATGAAGACAACATGGTTAAATGAATACATAGGCGATCAACATGTTCCGGTGGTGTTATGTTGAAAATACAGTGACGGATATGTTCTATTGGGACGTCTGAGGTTTATATGAAGCAGTTGCTAACCAGCATCTTTGGATGTATGACATTTGTTCACAGTACTAAATCACCTGGTTACGTAGCACCATGTAGAATGGGTAGTCAAACAGACATCCGCGATTGGGGAACATACAGCAGCAGTGAAAAGCACTGGCCAGTTGGACACAGTCCAGCAACATCTAACTTGACATATGCACATTGGTGTCCATTGAAGGACCCAAAAATACATTGTCACAGAACCCACTCCAGGCGTGCCCGAACAACACATGATGATATAGCCGTGACTACGGCACAGTTAGACATATGCACCACCAGCGTGTTAAGGTTGCTGAGAAGAGTCCATGAAATGCAGGACATATGAACATAAATACCCAGATCGACGTGTCCATACATGTGAGTCCACATCCCAATCCCGCACGCATGAAGGATGTGTAATGGGTACTGTCGAGGGTTGCAGCCATGGGATTTTGGGTATGCATAAATGGGGCTCTGTGTTGTGTGGCAGATAATCCGTTGTCCCGCCCCGTGGGAGGGATGTGGGCGTAGTACCTGCCTTACTCCCTACGAATAATGCAAAGCATCCACCGAAGAATGCTAAATGCAGGCGTGAAAAGTGTACAGCCCTATACCAGTGTCCAGTAGGCAATTCACATGGATGGACAAGCGTATGAACAAGAATGCACCCGTAACTGCAAACCCGGTGGAATTACACAGCTGCAGTAAGGCATTACACAGGTAATACACATAGGGACTACACTTGACATTCCCCATACAAATAACACTGAGACCCAGATGAGAAGGTCCAAAGCAAAACTGAGGTACTGTAGAAACGGCCGGTGACCACTCAGAGCCCACCAGGAATTAAATGCAGTCACCATAGTTTATTGCAGCGCTTTTCGTCTGCTTCATAAGCAGACTTCTTCAGAATACATACAATGCAGTTAAATGTACTACATTTAAAACCCTTAATTGGGCAGTAAATAAGATGTGCTAAGTATTCATTAAATGCCTTAAAGGCGAACAAGCTAAAAAGTCTACTCGGGTCACAGATTGCACACAGTGAGTAAATCAGACATTGCTTCAACATGTACATTCTTCCGGGAAAATAATACTATATGTATTAATATGAAAGAAGACCCAACATAATGTTTTCCACATGTCTGAGTGTTTAAGCTACATATATATGTTCTAGGGATTGTGCCAATATATTAAAAGAACCACAGACACCTAGTAATATAAATGAACCATAATATATAGAGATAAACCTTATGATTATGACTAATGTAAAATATATCAATGAAATGTAAAGATTCACATTGTGGTAAAGTAAATATTCATTTAGAAGGTTAGTTAAATAAATCAATTCAGACATCCTTGTCAAAATACTAACACAAGGCCAGCGAGGTGCTCGGCCTCACATGTACTGGGATGTTGTTCCACAGCATAGTGAGTGTCTGGGTGATGAATCTGTCCCACCAGCACGTTCTATTAATGACAGTGTCAAGGTGTACGTCACCTGCCCTTGTGGTTCTGAGGGATCTAGATTCTTTAGATGAAGCATAGTCATCAAATCTGGGTTCGACATGGCCTTGTATGCCAGGCACAGGTCACCTCTGGGGAAGTGGTATGCGACTGAATAGAGCTGGAATCCTTTCAGTCGGTCAGCATAACACATATTCCTGAGACCCTGCATCTGTTTGTCGATGAACTGTTGGGGCCTTTCCAGCTGCTGCAGGTGTCGGGTCAGATACATTCTGAACGGGGCATTGTACCCAATCATAGGTCTAATGAGTGATGAGTAAAAGGGGACAATGACCTCCCCTGATCCAGATGTGAATCCCTTCATGATGAGGTGGGCAATGTTGAAGGTCTACCTAACTACGTTAGCAATGTGTGTGTCGAATGAACGGTTACCAACAACCCGGGTCCCCAGATCCATGGTAACTCTCTCTGTGCTCAGTGGATTGCCACCTATATGGTAGCTAGGGGTAACCTTGTTCTTCCCGAAGGGTATGACTATGCATTTCCCAGCATTTAGCTGTAGGCCATGTCTCTGGCACCAGTTATCCACATCTGTGAGGCCCTTCTGAAGGATATCTGTGTCAGATGTGTGTCCGACTATGGCACCCAGTTTGCAGTCATCTGCAAACATTGTCAGCCATAACCCCCCTGTGTTTGCTTGTACTTTGGAAATGTAGATGCTGAAAAATAGTGGACCCAGGACTGAGCCCCGTGGGACACCACCTGTGACCGGCTGTGAGTATGACATGGCGCCAGCAACTATGACCGTGTGGGTTCTGTGACTTAGCCAGTTTGCAACCCATCTTGCGATGTATGTATTTACATTCAAGCTGACGGGTTTATCAATGATACCTAAGGGGGGTATTGTGTCGAAGGCCTTTGCCAGGTTGAGGTAGGCTGTATGGACTGCTTTACCCTCATCAATGGCCTTGGTGACTGATCATAAAAAGTCAAACACGTTTAAAAGGCATGATCTGCCTTTGACCAAGCCAAACTGGGTTGGATCCAAAGTATGCAAGTCCCCTATGTCTTTATCTATGAGTTCCATTATGATCCTTCTCCATGGCTTTGCAGATAAGGCTTGTCAAGCTAATGGGATGGTAATTACCAGGGTCAGTGGAGGCACCATCCTTGTGAAGTGTGACTACAGTTGCCTTGTGCCACTACTTGGGTACGTATCCTGAGGTGAGGCTAAGATTAAACAGCTGTCCTAACTGTGGGTTTAATTCCCCATTGAGTTCATGGAGTACACAGCTGGGACACCATCTGGTCCCATGGATGCTGTGTTTACTGCCTTGGAGAGAGCATTTCCCACCTGTGCTTTACAGATGTTCCAGGATCTATAATCCTCTGGTATAGATATCTCTCCATGTGGGGGGGAGGGGGGGAGAAGTTAGCACCGAACCTGTCAGCCAGTATGTTGGCAATGTGTGTAGGTTCAGTCATCTTCACATCATTCTGAACCCAGTCTGAGCATATCTGGGAGTGTCCTCCCAGGTGTCCAACATAGCTAAAGAAGGCCTTATGATTGTCTGTTGAGTCCTTGTTACTTTCTCTGTTGAATTTCCCCTGGATGATTTCATGACAGCTTGTAGTTCTTCACATATAATGGGCAAGGGTGTCTTACCTTACAAGTATTCCGCTCTATCTTGTAGTAGCTACCTCCTGTCGTTGTAGAGCTTGTTCATGGCTGGGGTCCACCAGACTGGATGCTTGGCTTTGGTACAAAGAGTCTCAGTTTTGTATGGGATTGCCTGATCCATGCAGTCCTGTAGGTGCTGGTGGAAGGCATATGTACGTGATTCAGCGGTTTGAGTAATGTTTACCACTGGCTCAGGGGCCTTAAAGGAGACCACAGTAGTGTTCAGAGGTGTGAATTCGGCTTTTGAGAAAGGCATATGTATGGTAACCGGCACCACTGTACACATGGAACATCATAGCAATAAACCACGGCCAGATGTGGGTAATGCTGGACATACCCACGGCAGACGTGACGTGTTCCCGAGTCCGACGCCCGAGGGACCACACACATAGCCGGGCTTAGGCATAGGCCAACTAGGCAGCTGTCTAGGGCGTTGCTCTACTTGGGGCACCTTCCCAGCCTTTATTTGGTGTAGGTAGACCAGGAGGGTGGCGGGTGATGTAGGCGGTGGCACCATGGAGTCCTT
>NC_056739.1:1772800044-1772819312 GCF_019279795.1 Protopterus annectens | reverse complement strand
ACTTGAATATAAATACAATATTGGTCAATACAATCAGTATATTGAAACATAGTTGATAATTGTTGTGAGTAAACCTTAGAATGTAGTGTGTTGATCATGATATTGTATTTCAGTGTGTATAATTGTTGCATTACGATTCCAAAGCATGGAATCAATAAGTACAATTTAAGCATAGTTTGTATAAATATGAATGTAAATGAGTCACAATGTTACATATGAATATGACTGTATTATAACTATATCAATATGAAATGGAATAAACTGTAGTTGTTTACATCTTGTTTCCAAGTGACAAATCTATGTCCATGCGTCATATATACGGGCCGTCGGACTGCTGTGTGTAGATATACATGTGAACCCCTCGTTTCATACCTTTCTTTGTTACTGTCTGTGGATTACCTGTGTACACACATCAATTACCATGCCATACCTTTCCACTCTACAGGTTCTGGCATGGTGTACGGCTGGTTGGCCCTTAATCTTGCTGTATGTTACATTGACCAGTGTCTATCTGGCAATACGCTGGCGTGTCATGTGTGACCTTCTTGCTACTTTAGGGACCTGATCCCATAATTGTGACGTGCTTCCACTGGCCATATATCTGTCTGTCATCTGGGATCTGTGTGTAACCGGTCCTTTCAGGACACTTTCTATTGTTGTACTTCTTTGGTTACATATATGAGTACTTTGGTATGTTGTGCTATTATTGTGTGTGGAGAATTTCTCCACGGGCCTCTGCTGACACTGGACATATATCCAGCTAGCCTAGCCCGGTCAACAAGTGTGAGCCAACTGAACGCACTTGTACGGGGGCACCTTCTGACTAGTGGGTCGGGTTACTGATGCATAACCGTCATCAATCCATACTACTGACACATACGTTATTCTATCCACATTCTATGTTTGTCTCATCACATAGCGTGTGTTTCTCACTATTTCTAACGGTACTTTACATGGCATTGCCCGATTCCATACTTTCAGAGGCTGACATTTATGAGACATGTCTGGTTGACGTGGAGGACACATCCTTAACCTTCCCTGCTTCGAGTGGATCACACACGCACACGCACACTCGCATTTCCTAATTGTGGGTTACGCGCAGGCGCACATGCATATCCGTATTCTGTTTATATATGTTTACTGGGTCTGTGTGGTTACGTGGTGTGTGTTAGTTGTGACTATTCCGGTAACATATCTCTGATCCGGTTGACGGACGTGTGCAGAACGCACTTACACCTTTATACATGTAACAGTCTTTGCAGCATGGACGACACGCACACGCTCACATGTATATGTTCTATAGTCGTAATTCAAACGGGACTGCATTCACGTTTGCCGGTTACTGTGACCACTACACGTTAGCTGTTCGGTCTCATTAATATGCATACCCATGGTACTTAGCTACATTTACATATCCCCCCCCCCCCCCCCGCACTCACGCACGTCACAGGCATCCATTCCCCTGCTGGGAAAGGTGCGGTACTACATGTTAAACATTCCTTATTCCCTCCCGCTCATGGCCCAGGATGCATATGTCGTGACCGCAGGGATGTTCAGATCACAGGTGCTTATATCCCCTAGGCATACAGGCCTTCGATTGTCAGGGTGTTCCTGTGGTGCTTTGTGTTTGGTCTTGTCCGCCCAGTGTACGGAACTGCCCTGACCGTGTACGAATGTTAGATGAGTCACATGGGCACGGTTTGTCCGTGTCTATGGTACCATGCCCCCCCCCATTATTCCTAACCGTGTGCGCTGATTAGCCGGTGTACCCGTTGTAGATCTTCTTATACTAATTGCACACGGTCTGGTCGAACGGACCTATTTCCATTACTAACCCTCGGTATGTATAACCTGTGTCGCTATATTACATGGGTTTAACATTGCGTGACGGCTTTCACTGAGCCACAGACATGTCCGTTGCTTAGTTTGGGCCGGTTCCGCTCTGCTACACACATTTAACATGGCGGAACAGGTTGAACAGCTCAGCAACGGGGACATCGGGCTCTCCGTCGCTGTTTAGTATTGAATCGCTATGTTGACTTTGTTTCACAGAGCGAGACAGTGTCGACATTGGTAACGGACATCTCGCGCAGTCCGCACCGCCGCGGGTGCCGTATGTCTGCGTTTGGGCGGCGGACAGGCATTATGCTGTGCCATTATGTCTGGGAATATATGGTTTCTTTCCATAGATGATATGGCATACTAGCAATGACCCGCATCTGGGTGTGGGTACTGCTGTATTTACCCACGGCAAGAGTGGCCTTAGGTTAAGTGGTGCCCTAGGCAGAAGGACTCCATGGTGCCACCGCCACATCACCCGCTACCCCCCTCCTGGTCTACCTACACCAAATAAAGGCTGGGAAGGTGCCCCGAGTAGAGCAACGCCCTAGACGGCTGCCTAGTTGGCCTATGCCTAAGGCCGGCTATGTGTGTGGTCCCTCGGGCGTCGGACTCGGGAACGCGCCACGTCTGCCGTGGGTATGTCCAGCATTACCCACATCCGGCCGTGGTTTATTGCTATGATGTTCCATGTGTACAGTGGTGCCGGTTACCATACATATGCCTTTCTCAAAAGCCGAATTCACACTTCTGAACACTACTGTGGTCTCCTTTAAGGCCCCTGAGCCAGTGGTAAACATTACTCAAACCGCTGAATCACGTACATATGCCTTCCACCAGCACCTACAGGACTGCATGGATCAGGCAATCCCATACAAAACTGAGACTCTTTGTACCAAAGCCAAGCATCCAGTCTGGTGGACCCCAGCCATGAACAAGCTCTACAACGACAGGAGGTAGCTACTACAAGATAGAGCGGAATACTTGTAAGGTAAGACACCCTTGCTCATTATATGTGAAGAACTACAAGCTGTCATGAAATCATCCAGGGGAAATTCAACAGAGAAATTAACAAGGACTCAACAGACAATCATAAGGCCTTCTTTAGCTATGTTGGACACCTGGGAGGACACTCCCAGATATGCTCAGACTGGGTTCAGAATGATGTGAAGATGACTGAACCTACACACATTGCCAACATACTGGCTGACAGGTTCGGTGCTAACTTCTCCCCCCCACATGGAGAGATATCTATACCAGAGGATTGTAGATCCTGGAACATCTGTAACGCACAGGTGGGAAATGCTCTCTCCAAGGCAGTAAACACAGCATCCATGGGACCAGATGGTGTCCCAGCTGTGTACTCCATGAACTCAATGGGGAATTAAACCCACAGTTAGGACAGCTGTTTAATCTTAGCCTCACCTCAGGATACGTACCCAAGTAGTGGCACAAGGCAACTGTAGTCACACTTCACAAGGATGGTGCCTCCACTGACCCTGGTAATTACCATCCCATTAGCTTGACAAGCCTTATCTGCAAAGCCATGGAGAAGGATCATAATGGAACTCATAGATAAAGACATAGGGGACTTGCATACTTTGGATCCAACCCAGTTTGGCTTGGTCAAAGGCAGATCATGCCTTTTAAACGTGTTTGACTTTTTAGGATCAGTCACCAAGGCCATTGATGAGGGTAAAGCAGTCCATACAGCCTACCTCAACCTGGCAAAGGCCTTCAACAAAATACCCCCCTCAGGTATCATTGATAAACCCGTCAGCTTGAATGTAAATACATACATCGCCAGATGGGTTGCAAACTGGCTAAGTCACAGAACCCACACGGTCATAGTTGCTGGCGCCATGTCATACTCACAGCCGGTCACAGGTGGTGTCCCACGGGCTCAGTCCTGGGTCCACTATTTTTCAGCATCTACATTTCCAAAGTACAAGCAAACACAGGGGGGTTATGGCTGACAATGTTTGCAGATGACTGCAAACTGGGTGCCATAGTCGGACACACATCTGACACAGATATCCTTCAGAAGGGCCTCACAGATGTGGATAACTGGTGCCAGAGACATGGCCTACAGCTAAATGCCGGAAATGCATAGTCATACCCTTCGGGAAGAACAAGGTTACCCCTAGCTACCATATAGGTGGCAATCCACTGAGCACAGAGGGAGTTACCAGGGATCTGGGGACCCGGGTTGTTGGTAACCGTTCATTCGACACACACGTTGCTAACGTAGTTAGGTAGACCTTCAACATTGCCCACCTTATCATGGAGGGATTCACATCTAGATCAGGGAGGTCATTGTCCCCTTGTACTCATCACTCATTAGACCTATGATTGGGTACAATGCCCCGTTCAGAATGTATCTGACCCGACACCTGCAGCAGCTGGAAAGGCCCCAACAGTTCATCGACAAACAGATGCAGGGTCTCAGGAATATGTGTTATGCTGACCGACTGAAAGGATTCCAGCTCTATTCAGTCGCATACCACTTGCCCAGAGGTGACCTGTGCCTGGCATACAAGGCCATGTCGAACCCAGATTTGATGACTATGCTTCACCTAAAGAATCTAGATCCCTCAGAACCACAAGGGCAGGTGACGTACACCTTGACACTGTCATTAATAGAACGTGCTGGTGGGACAGATTCATCACCCAGACACTCACTATGCTGTGGAACAACATCCCAGTACATGTGAGGCCGAGCACCTCGCTGGCCTTGTGTTAGTATTTTGACAAGGATGTCTGAATTGATTTATTTAACTAACCTTCTAAATGAATATTTACTTTACCACAATGTGAATCTTTACATTCCATTGATATATTTTACATTAGTCATAATCATAGTGTTTATCTCTATATATTAGGGTTCATTTAGATTACTAGGTGTCTCTACTTCTATTAATATATTGGCACAATCCCTAGAACATATATATGTAGCTTATACACTCAGACACTTGGAAAACATTATGTTGGGTCTTCTTTCATATTAATACATATAGTATTATTTTCCCGGAAGAATGTACATGTTGAAGCAATGTCTGATTTACTCACTGTGTGCAATCTGTGACCCAAGTAGACTTTTTAGCTTGTTTGTTCGCCTTTAAGGCATTTAATGAATACTTAGCACATCTTATTTACTGCCCAATTAAGGGTTTTAAATGTAGTACATTTAACTGCATTGTATGTATTCTGAAGAAGTCTGCTTATGAAGCAGACAAAAAGCGCTTCAATAAACTATGGTGACTGCATTTAATTCCTGGTGGGCTCTGAGTGGTCACCGGCCGTTTCTACAGTACCTCAGTTTTGCTTTGGACCTTCTCATCTGGGTCTCTGTGTTATTTGTATGGGGAATGTCAAGTGTAGTCCCTATGTGTATTACCTGTGTAATGCCTTACTGCGGCTGTGTAATTCCACCGGGTTTGCAGTTACGGGTGCATTCTTGTTCATACGCTTGTCCATCCATGTGAATTGCCTACTGGACACTGGTATAGGGCTGTACACTTTTCACGCCTGCATTTAGCATTCTCCGGTGGATGCTTTGCATTATTCGTAGGGAGTAAGGCAGGTACTACTACGCCCACATCCCTCCCACGGGGCGGGACAACGGATTATCTGCCACACAACACAGAGCCCCATTTATGCATACCCAAAATCCCATGGCTGCAACCCTCGACAGTACCCATTACACATCCTTCATGCGTGCGGGATTGGGATGTGGACTCACATGTATGGACACGTCGATCTGGGTATTTATGTTCATATGTCCTGCATTTCATGGACTCTTGTCAGCAACCTTAACACGCTGGTGGTGCATATGTCTAACTGTGCCGTAGTCACGGCTATATCATCGTGTGTTGTTCGGACACGCCTGGAGTGGGTTCTGTGACAATGTATTTTGGGTCCTTCAATGGACACCAATGTGCATATGTCAAGTTAGATGTTGCTGGACTGTGTCCAACTGGCCAGTGCTTTTCACTGCTGCTGTATGTTCCCCAATCGCGGATGTCTGTTTGACTACCCATTCTACATGGTGCTACGTAACCAGGTGATTTAGTACTGTGAACAAATGTCATACATCCAAAGATGCTGGTTAGCAACTGCTTCATATAAACCTCAGACGTCCCAATAGGACATATCCGTCACTGTATTTTCAACATAACACCACCGGAACATGTTGATCACCTATGTATTCATTTAACCATGTTGTCTTCATAGGTGGGAACGCCATAGTTTACATATCCTACTTGACGTTGTGGGTGTGCCATTAGTATGTGTTCCACAGGTCGCACATCTGTTCCGCTGTATGGTAGCAGGTGCTCCTCATTCTGTTGCTGGCAGATTGAGTGCTGTGTACGCCGGTGTTGGCACGGCGGTCCAACTTTGTATGTGGAATGTCAACTGTAGTCCCTATGTGTATTTCCTGTGTTATGCCTTACCGCGGCTGTGTAATTTCCCCGGGTTTGCAGTTGTGGGTGCCATCTTGGCCGTACGGTTGTCCATCCATGAGAATTGCCTACTGGACACTAGTATAGGGCTGTACACATTTCACACCTGCATTTAGCATTCTCCGGTGGATGGTTTGCATTATTAGCGGAGAGTAAGGCAGGTGCTACGCACATCCCTCCCACGGGGCGGGACAAAGGATTGCCTGCGAAACAACACCGAGCCCAGGTTCTACATACCCAGAATCCCTTGACTGCAACAGTCGACAGTACCCATTACACATCCTTCATGTGTGCGGGACTGTGATGTGGACGCAGTTCTATGGACCCGGTACCCTGGGTATTTCTGTGCATATGTGCTGCATTTCATGGACAGCTATCATCAACATTAAACACGCTTGCGGTGCATATGTGTACCTGTGACGTGGTGATGACAATGAGTTCACGTAGGTGATGACATAAGCGGGCACGCTGTCCTTTAATAAATTTTTGGGTCCTACAATGGACACCACTGTGCATATGTAAAGTGTAGAGCTTGTCGGACTGTGTCCTTGTGGCCAGTGGGTTTCACTGATGCTGTGTGTTCAACAATCGCGGATGTCTGCTTGACTACCCATACTGTGTAGTGCTACAGGAACCATGTTTTCCGACACCAGAACCCAATGGTGTACATCCAATGTTGCAGGTTAACAACCACTTTAATTAATCCCCAGAGGTCACGGTTGGGAGGTATCGCCACTTTATTGTCGGAACAACACCTCCAGACTAGGTACATCACGGGAACTTTAGACCGGTCTTACCGGCCATTTGCAATTGTAATTAGCAGACACATGTCAATACATGTATGATAATACATATTGTCATGCCGGGTTAATCTATGTTATTTGGACAATGGCTTCTGCTATTGGCATCCGTTGCTGTGAGTGTTGCCAGTTACCATACACATTGCTTGCTCAGAGGCAGACTTCACAATTCTGCACACTACTGTGGTCTCCTTTAAGGACCCTGAGCCAGTGGTCGACAGTACTGCAGCCACTGCATCAATCACATATGCCGTCTACCAGTACCTACAGGACTGCATGAACCAGGCATTCCCTTACCCAACTGTGGTTCATTGTACCAATGCCAAGCATCCAGTGTGGTGTACCCCAGCCATACACAGGCTGTACAACAAGAGGAGGTGGCTACTACAAGGTGGAGCAGACACCTTGTGAGGTATGACACCCTTGGTCATCATATGTGTAGAGTTACACACTGTCATGCCATGGTCCAGGGCACATTCCACAGATATACCTACATGGACCTGGCTGACAATCATACCACCTTCATTTGCTATGCTCGACACCTGGGAGGTCACTCCCACATATGCTCTGACTGGGTTCACAAAGAGGTGGAGTTTACTCAACATACACACATTGCCAAAATACGGGCTGACAAGTTCGGTGAGGACATCTCCACACCCTCCCCCACACATGAGGAGATGTCTGTACCAGCGGTTTGTGGTCACCAAATGTTCTGTGACACACGGGTGGGACATGCTCTCTCCAGGGTAGTGGACATAGCATCCATGAGACCAGCTGGTGACCCGACTGTGTACTCCACTATCTCATTGAGGAATTAGACCCACAGTTAGGACAGCTATTTCTTTGTAGCCTCACCTCAGGTAACGTACCCAGGTTGTGTCGCATGGCAACTGTAGTCCCACGTCACAGGGCCAATGCCTCCACTGACCCTGGTTATTACTGTCCCATTACCATGAGGAGACCTATCTGCAAAGACATGGGGAGGGATCATACTGCGGCTCGTACATGAACGCATAGGGGACATGCATACTTTGCATCCAACACGGTTTGTCTTGTTCAGGGGCGGTTCATGCCTTTAAAGCATGGTTGACATTTTCGGGACAGTCACCGAGGCCATTGATGGGGTCTTGCAGTCCATACAGCCTACCTCGACCTGGCAAAGGCCTTCATCACATTACCCCCCTCAGGTATCGTTGATAAACCCATTGGCTGGGATGTGAACACGTACATCACAGAATGTGTTGTAAACTGTCTATGTGACACAACCCACGCGGTCATAGTTGCTGGCAGCATGTCAGACCTACTGCCTGTCGGAAGCGGTGTCCCATGGGGCCCTTCCCTGGGTCCACTCCTCTCATACATCTACATTTCCACAGTACAGGCACACACAGGGGTGTTATGGGCAACATTGTTTGTAGATGACTGCAAAACAGGTGCCATAGTGGGACGGACATCTGACACAGATATCCTTCAAAGGGGCCTCCCAGATATGCATATCTGCTGTCAGGGACATGTCCCACAGCTAAATGCTAAGTAATGCAACATCATACCTGTCGAGGAGTACTAGGTAACCCCTGTCCAGCATATAGGTGGCTGTCCACTGAGCACAGGGGTGATTACCAGGGATCAGGGGACAGAGTTTGTCGGTCACCATTCGCTCAACACACACGTTGCTATCGTGGTTCCGTGGGACTTCTACATTGCCCACCTGTTTGTGCAGGGATTCACATCTACATCAGGGTAGGTCATTGTCTCCTTGTACCCATTACGTGTTACACCTATGATTTACTACATTGCCCCATTCGAGTGTATCTGACCATACACCTACAGCAGCTGGGAAGGCCTCATAGGTTAATTGTCGTACAGATGCAGGATGACATCGTTTTGTGTAATGCTGCCCCACTTGTAGGACCCCTGCCCCATTCAGTCACATACCTGTTGTTTAGTGTTGACCTGTGCCTGACATACGAGGCCATGTCAACCCATATGTCATGTGTATGCTTCACCTACTGTATCTGCATCCCTCAGAACCACAAGGGCAGGTGACATGAACCTTGTCACGGTCATTAATGGGATGTGTTTGAGTGACACATATATCACCCAGACACTCACAATGCTGTGGATCTACATCACAGTACATGTGAGACAGAGATCCTTCCTAGCCTTGTTCGTGGGTATGTTGTCCATTGGATGGGGAATTGCAGGTATAGGCCAGGGATTACATCATTATCACTGCTTGACAGAGGTACAGCAATATCATAAGTATTTTATCTCAAGCACAGAAGGTTGGCAAAGTCATCCTAACTATGGTGTAGGGTTATGGCTGAACCTGGGACGATGGCCTACCCTGTACCTATGGACGTATGAACCTATATTCATAGTTTGTCACATTTACACTTGTCTATCCCTATCCTCTTTCTCAAGTGTATATTTCTGTGGCACATGATTGTCCTCTGTATTACTTGCAGGTATGCTGTCTACAGTGCACATACGTCACAGTTGATGACAGTGTATCTGTGTCCCTAACACTGTGATACTGAGGACTACCACACATCCTTCACAACATTACATGCATATGTCCATTCTATTCTTCTTTGGCCTATGGGGGGGTGTTAAGGCAACAATTACACAAGTCCCTGTTTGTGCATGCTTCATGTTGGTGTTTGACCAGGCTCCGTTGCAGTCGTGTGTTGGACGGTAGTGTTTCTGTGTGTTTGGCATGTGTTTTATTGCCGGTACATCTGTGGGAGGTGTGGTTGGCACATGTTCCTCTTTGCAGGGACACCCATCCTGGGGTTTGTGTCATGCATCTGCACTTGGCACGTGCCATATGTCCTGTACTATTCCCACAGTCGTGTATGCCTTCATGCACTACTACTGCGTGTTACTGGCTGTTTGTATGTGGTACACATGGTGATTGTGATGGTTGGCTTGACCTATTCCCATGCTAGAACATACACATCTGTCAATTACGTTGTTTAAATCAAACTGTAACACTCATTCGTCTTTTCAAAATGACAGTCAATAACACAGGAAGCTGAGATTAACAACGTTTTACTACTGTGCAGCAGGAGGCAAATAACTATGCAGTACAAGTTTAGAGTTTTGTTTTACTCTATACATGTAACAGCTGTATGAGTATTGTGTTTACAATCATCTTTTGCACACATTAATGATGTGGTCAGTCACAGGGCATTTACATCACTATAGTCCACAATATTGTATTCCTACAACAGTGCTAAGGTAATGCTTATTAAATGTTTTCCCATGAGGATAGCACAGCCTTGAGCCACATAGTCAATTAGAATGTACTTGGTAAATTCTGCTCTGTCACGGTTCCAACACTGTTCAGATCGGTCGTCACTTCATTTCCTACTAGGTTCCTTTGTCTCTCTGGTGAGCAGCTGTACTCTGTGTTAGATAGAGCTCACAAGGCCATCCTCCTCAGTGGAAGGATGACAGATATACCTGTACATACATTTATTATTCTGTAACCCAGCAGATGACTAATGCTGAATGACATACACCTGCTGCACTGGTTACTGCCAGGGTCAGGGTTCAATCACACTGCAGCTACACTACAGGCAATTACATGCATGATAAGCTCTACTGCCATATTGTAAAATAGAATAATATGCATTATACACTATTTGCTTCTAAACTAGCACGTCATATATATGTTTAAATATATATTTTGCTAACATTCTCCCTCCTTTGATTGCTTCTATTCTATCCAGAAACATATACAACATTATTTCATTCCCTAGCCTCTTCCTCTCTGGAACGTTTAACTAGGCAAGTAATTTGTTGTACATTTCAGAAAGGATTTCATTTTGTATTGACAAATACCACTACAGGTCTTGATACATAGTCTCGGTTACAGATACGTCGACAGAGTCCCTGACTAATACTTACATGCAAAGTATCCCGCAACAGACACATGCTCCCAATATGAGCAGAACAACACAAATGGCAATCAAGATATTCAGTATGACTGAACCCCATCCACCAAATGGTTTGTGGAAATGGTTCGTCAGTGGGTTTGGGCCTGGTTCCGCCATGGATGACACCTGCTGTATTACCTCTAGGTGGGCGTTGATTTTGGTCTTATTATGTGGTACTTGGACACAGCGGTCTTCTTTGATAAGCGCGCACGTACCAATTCTCGCCGCCAGGGTGCAGTCGTGCGCTATTACATTTTGTGACACAACAGTTCTCATTGCATCCAGTTCATCAGTCACAAGTTCAAGAGCGAAAAGTCACATTGATCATTCCTCCGACAGGTTTTGACAACTTCCTCTGTTCCCTGATTGATTTCACTACTCCACAAGCTGGGAGTGTTCCAGCCCAGGTTATGACGCTGTCACTCAAGTCCATATGAATCGATATTCCTTTATCTCTTGCAGAAGACTGGATTTTCAGAACAGCTTCCATTTCACCCACTGGATTAGTAGGTTTCTCGACTGTGTTCCCAGTTCTTCGAGCTATATGTGTTATAGTTCGCTTTGCACCCAGAGGCAATTGTGCAGTATGTCATGTGACTGGAGCCAGATAACCCAAATAACAACTGCCGGACCAATTCTCAGGTAACCATTGATATGCTTTTTCCCACAAACAAAATAACAATATTCTACTTTACTACTGATGCGGGTTACCTCTGCATGTAACATTTTCCTGTCTATAACAGAGGACTGTTTATACAATTCTGGATGTTTCTGCACATCCTTCCACGTTGTTCTCATGAAGCTTCAATACAGATCATGAATGGTGCTACAAGTAGTACTGTGATCTTTGGCTGTTATATGACATTTGTAAGACACAGTTATGTTACAAATACTCCCACCAACTTGAACTGTATCATGTTTATGACAACAAACAATTACTTTTTGTGTAACAGGTAAGTACAGTGCCACTTTGTCCTGTGATCTCACAGAACCTGTATCAAAGTGTAAATATTCACAAGTCTCAATCTATCCCCAAGGGGACAACATACATCGGAAGTCCTCCATATGATGTAGGTATGGCAGTACAAACACAGCAATTTAAAATGTTCATAGTCTGTACATGCACACGCGTCATGCCTAGGTATGTGTTGAAGTTTGGAAGCCACTCTGTGGCCAGTTCATCACGTATCACTATTTGTATCCGTGTAGTTATATGCAGGTAAGGTCCCAGCAAATGTAAAGTAAACACAAACATGGTTAATAGGTGTATGATCAGTAAGACAGTAAACCAAATGTCTTTGGGGTTGCTTTGTATTGTTATACAGTCTGGCCCGGGTGATTCAGTCTCTATGGTATATCGGCTACAAGATGTAAATCAGACTTGATATCCTTTACCGGTTTGAAAACTGTGAGGTGAACCCAGGACGACCTCTCCGCAAACTTTACTGCAGTAGGCGTTGCCAACAGTACCTGGTACAGACCTTCACACATTCCACTTGGCAATTATCTTCTTTGGATAACAGTGACATACACACAGGATACTGGTGTCAGCTATGCGTCCGGCTTCGCTTGCTCTTTATCTGTAAAAGACTTTAACTGCAAAACAGTGTTATTGGTTAACAATCCTCTCATGTCACCTGCTAATGAGCCATCGACCTCCGGCTCTGCAGGCATGACAGCTTTCCACTCTGGCACATGATATGCCATTCCACATACTACTTCGAAGGGGGTGAAACACTTTACATTTGGAACTGTTGTCATGCTCAGCAATGCTAGAGGTAGACAGCAAATGAAACTCGTCTGGGTGTCACCCACCAACCTCCTCTACTTATTTCTCGGGATCCCATTGTACCGCGCCACCAGTCATGCTGACTGTGGGTTGTACATGCAATTTATATTCATGGAAATACAAAATAATCCCCTAGGTTGCGTGATTGTCTGGTTCACTAAATGTGTTCTATTGTCACTGTAGCTTCTTTACAGTATGCCAGATCTAGGGATACTTTATTTTACTGGCACCTTTGCCACTGCTGCTGCATCCGGATTCATGGTTGGGAATGCTTCTACCCATTTTGATTATATATATGTAATCACTAAACAGTATTTCTTCCCTTCACATTTATTCAGATGTATGAACTCCATACAAATAGTATGTAACGGTTATGGTGGTGTAGGTAAACTCACTCCCTTCGGTTTAAATGCTCCCTGTGCATGATGTCTACTGCAAATGTGACACGCTGCTCATGATGTTTGTATGTGGTTCCTAATTCCGTATGTTGGGGTATTCTGTTAACCAACTGTACCATTCCCCCTGTTGAGACATGGCTCTACCCATGGCTCAACAAAGCCGCATATCTGAATACATTAGACGTTAATATTGGCTTTCTCACTGTGGATATGTACAGTCCGTCTTCAAGGATTGCTCCTCGTCATACCCACGTCTGCTTTTCTGCTTTCGTAGTTGATGTTTGCATTGTTTGTAACATTTCTACATCTAGAATGTCTGAGGATTGTCATTCCTCATTCAAACAGACACTTTCCAACTGTGAGGCTGCTTGTTTTGCAGCTGCATCAGCTCGTGCCTTACCTTTCCTACTGTTATCCTGTTGCTTTGTATGAGCTGCACATTTACAATTAGCTACTTTAGTGGGTAACTGAATGGAATCTAATGCATTCAAGATCAATTGCGCATGATTAATCGGTTTACCGGTGGATGTTATCATTCCCCTATTCTTCCACTGCTGCTCATAAACATGCACTGTACAGACAACATACTGACTATCGGTATAAATGTCCACACATCAGTTTTTCGCTAGAGTACAAGCACGTGTTAAAGCTATCGATTCTGCTGCTTGAGCAGACACGTTATGCTGCAGGGGTTGGGCGTCTACAATCTCATTATCAATAACTACTGCATAACCTACTTGATTCGTTCCTGTAGGACTCTGTCTACATGATCCGTACACATAAACTGTCACCTCTGCATCATCTAAGAGTATATCAGTGATATCCTGTCTGTGTGGAGTTATTTCATCCATTTCATATAGGCAACTGTGTGGTGTGCCATACACAGGTGTCGGACGTGACGTTGATAGGTTTAATGTTGTACAACGTTCAATCACCATATGAGGTTGACTCAGGGGTATGGTCAAACAAGACAGATGTCTAGCACGGGTCAGGAATGCTATCTTCTCTTGCAGCAGAATGATCGCAACTGCATGAGACATTCTCACAGTGAGAGGGTGGAATAATAACATTAAGGCGGGGCCTGTACTGCCATGGGTGCTACAACAACTGCCTGTACACAATGTGGCACTGACCATGCCACAGTGTCCAACTGCGATGAGTAGAAAGCTATGGGCCGTTGCTTACCTCCATGCTGTTGCATCAAGACTGACTTCATATATCTCCTCTTACAATCTACATTCTGACAACATTTGTTATGATTATTCGGAGACCTAATACAGATGTTGAAGCTATCAATCGTTTTAGTCTGCAGAAAGCTGTTTCTGCTACTGGAATCCAGTGTAGTATATGTTGTGCTGCCATAGGTGTATTAAAGATTAAGGCAGACAATAGAGCAGATTCCAAAGCATTGTTTGGTAACCAGCTTTGACAAATGTTAGTCGGCCCAGAAAGGACATCATTCCCTTCTTGGTAGTTGTCTTGGGTGCTTGTGAAATTGCTGCCTTCCTATCGTCATGTAATGTTCTACCCTCCTTGGATACCACATATCCCAGGTACTTGACCTGTATTCTCTGTAGTTGCAATTTATGCTTGCTTAATTTATGTCCCTGTTCTGCTGAATATCTCAATAATGCTATTGTATCTTCCATACATTGCTGCTGGGTAGGGGCCGCAAGCAGAATATCATCCACATAAAGTAGAACTTGACTGGCCCTGGTGGAGTAAACACCGAATGTTGCTAGCCATCTCCTGTGCGAATATCGTTGTACTTTCACAGTATCCCTCGATAGCCGGGTATGGCTGTATCTGTTACCCTGAATGTAAATGCAAAACAATACGGACTATCTGGATGTATAGGTATTGCAAAGGAAGCATAGCTTATATGTACCACGGTAAGATACTTCTGTGGCGTCTTCATAGCATTCAATATAGTGTGTGGGTCTGGCACCATCGGTACCCTAGGTATTATTACATGATTTACAGCTTGTAAATCCTGTACCATCCGCCATTCCCCCTTTGCTTTTCGATCAGAAGATACAGGGGTATTGCATGGTGAATAGCGATTACTTTGTAGATGGGGAATTCCCTCTGTGACTTTACAGATATCTTCTGGTGTCCACGGTCTATACACTAAGGAGTTGGGTCCTGGCCTTCCTGTCCTGCATGAGGGTTCGGTACTTCAATTAATTGACAGATATCCTCACTCTGTTCTACTGACTGTCTTCTTACTTGAGTGTCCCTAGGTATGTTACGAGTTCGGGATGTGGTTTCAATAGCTTCTCTTACATTTGGTCGCTGTGATACCTCTGTTGCCACAGGATAACGTGTGGGGACTAGCCTGCCCTCCGCTTCATATCCTGGATGTGGTATCGGAGGTGGTAGGGGGGTGGGGGGGCTGTCGCTACTACTGTATTATGATCTTCTTTGTGTACGTATGATGCTTTCGCATTTCTAGTGTTCTGTTCCTTTCGGTTCACTACCTCAATCCACCTATGTGCTTGACGGATACCCAATTGTCGCTGTTTTGTCGCCTGCACATCTTAGGGCTGCCACCTTTTCAAATGCACAATGTGGGACATTAGTGTTAGGAACGTGTAATTTGCCAGGGCAAAACATACCCACGGCCAGTACATAGGACAGCAATTCACTTTTTGCCAGGAGAGCAACCAATTCTTGTAGCATTTCATTTGCTTATTCTGTTTATTATGATATTTTGGTGTTCCAGATACAAAATTACTGTTTTATGCTACCATTTAAAAAGATATCTGAGAAATCTTTGTCCTAAGATATCAGGACATTTGCCATTTGTTCGGTTTGTTTGCAGGACACAACTGGCCAAAGAGGGACTGTCCGTCACAAAGTGGGACAGGTGGTTACCCTAGAACATCTGCATCACATTTTCAGAGATTCCAATGTTTCAGTAACGATATTTTGTCTAATATACCATCAATGTCATATTTATTACCCCATTTTGCAGAATATCTCACATTATGTGCTCTCTGCGATTGCATATACTTCACGTCACCCGTCAAACGCGGATCACATGATCTGTTTGTGCACTAATCTCCCATATCCTCTACACGACTGTTACGTAACCCTTCTCTCGTACCACGTGGTATCTCCTTCCCTGTATCCACTGTAGTGTCTACAATGACTATTTACTCTACTCTGTGTTCCCCTGATCTATGTCCAGATTTAAAACTATTTGGATTGGTCTTCGACCTGCTATCACAACTGTTAACAGAAATACAATGTAGTCTGGTCCCTGATCTACAATAGAGACAAAGAGGCAAACCCTCCTTACCTGAGCCTCCTGTTTATGACTGCACGTTTTCTTCTTGGGATCCAGTTTTCCGCTTTTCAGCCACAGATCAGACAGTGGACAGCCTCTTTACACACAACAATTCAGTCGGAGGTCTTTTCATTCAAGAAGAACCATTTAGGCAAATTCTCCTGCAGATGTCTAACCACCCATGCACTCTGACCTGTAGCTTACCAAGGGAATTCCGGCTAAGAAGGACCACAATGTCAAATAAGTTGTTAAAACCAGACTGTAGTAATCAGTAGGCTTTTCTAAGTGACAGTCAATAACACAGGAAGCTCGGGTTCACAACGTTTTAGTAGTGTACACAGGCAGGCAAAATAATATACAGTCCAAGTATGAGAGTTTTGTCTGACTCTATACAGTAAGCAATTTCTTTATATAGTGTTTACAATCAGCTTTTGCCCACCTTACTGTCGTGGTCGGTCACAGGGCATTTCCATCACTATGGTCCGCAATAGTCTATACATACGTGGGTGCTGAGGTCGTGCTTTTAAAATGTTTTCCCATGAGAATAACACAGCCTTGCAAGGCACCTGGTCAATTACAGTGTCCTTCTGTAATTGTAGCTGTTTCAAGGACCCTGGACTGTTCCGATACAGTAGTCAGTTCATTTCTTAATACGTTCCTTTGTCTCTCTGGTAAGGAGTTGTACTCTTATCTTCGATAGAGCTCACAAGGCCATCCTCCTCAGGGGAAGGGGTGATGTTATGCATGTACATACATTTATTTTTCTGTAACCCAGCAGATAATTAATGCTGAGAGACATAAGCCTGCTGTACTGGTTACTGCCAGGGTCAGAATTCGATCACACTACAGCTTAGCTTCACCAATTACATGCATGATCATTTCTACTGCCATATTGTACGGTACAATTCAATGCATTATATAGTATTTTGATTCTACACTGGCACTTCATATGTGTTTCTATATATATTTTTCTAACAACATCCATCCGGCCATATGCATGTTGTTCCGTCCTTTACCTTGACCGTGTGTATTTGGCCGTCCGGCAACGCTACTCTCCACATGTGATGTCCCACCTTCCCCTTCTTTGCCTGTAGCACCCTGTTAGGACGTCCTGTTTGGTAGGCACATGTTCCGCTATATGTGTTTGACTTCTCTGCATAGCTAATCATCGATGCGGTGGTTCAACAACCCGACTTGCCCACATGTGTACAGTTATGTGCACCGTGGCGTGTGCAAACCGATATGGTTTGGACGGGTACATACCACATGCACGGGTACACATTCTGCAGACACATTCACATGCAGCCATTTCCATATCTGTACCTGAGGTGGGTTGGTGACATGTGGGGTACGTATTTGCCCGCCTGGCACTGCCTAACACAAACTTCTTACCACATTTCAGGTATGCACATTGTGTGTAGGTGTATAGCTGCACAAGGATGCTAGCTGGTTTGGGTGCACAGGTGTACATGGGTGGGACTTACATGCTACAATGAGGCTATTGTGTATTACATCTGCATGCATGGGTTCTGCTTCTGGATATTACACTTAAACATACGCCATCCTGTGTATGCGACAGACACGTTGCTGGGTGTGGGATATGTTGCTATGCACATGTTTGCCTGTGTTTAGGGTATCTTGGTTCCTTCCTGTTGTTATGTCGACACAGCTACCCGGCTATGTACTCTCACTACTGCTTGTGACCATTATGGTTGACACCTTTTCCAATGCCCATAGTGGGACATGTTTTGTGGAAACATCGGATTTTGCAGGACAACACATACCCACAGCAAGTGGAGTTGACAGAACTTCACTTGTTTGCCATAATATACGCTTATTCTGTTAGCATTTGGGTTCCTTATTCAGTTTCTTATGCCATGTATGTGTTTCATATACAAAATATATGTTTTATGCTACTATTACAGGTATATTGCGGGGAATATTTTGGCAGGAATCTCAGGTCATTTGCCAGTTTTCGATTTTGCCGGGACACAACTGTCCAATGAGGACTGTCCATGGCAAATTGGGACAGCTGGTAACCCTGGT
The DNA here is from genome assembly GCF_019279795.1 of Protopterus annectens. Taxonomy (NCBI): domain Eukaryota; kingdom Metazoa; phylum Chordata; order Ceratodontiformes; family Protopteridae; genus Protopterus; species Protopterus annectens. The sequence continues at coordinate 1,772,800,741 of NC_056739.1, read as the reverse complement.
GACCATGCCCATGTCGCTACTGGGGTTGCCACCTTTTCCAGTTGCCAAGGTGGGATATTTTCGACTCACATCTGATTTTACAGGCCGACACATACCCACGGTCACTATATAGCATAGAACTTCACTTGTTTGCCTAAATAAAAGCTTATTGTTGTGGCAGTTTGGTTGCTTATTCTGTTTCTTGTGTCATTTAGGTATTTCAGTTACAGAAATAACCAATTCATGCAACCATTACATTAAATACGGATATCATTATGTCCTACAATCTTAGCACATTTGCCGCTTTTAATATTTTTATCGACACAACTGCCCATAGAGGACTGCCCCTCGCAAAGTGGGACAGGTGGTAACCTTAGTCGCTACTCCTATGTCGGTGCGGGCGCTGACATGCTGCGGTACACCTTTTCTGGGTATGCCCACTGACGGTGCATTGCGGGACAAACACAGTGTTACGCGTATCCTTTGTTCCTTGGACGGGTACACTTAGGGCTTCGTGGGTTGTATTTGCTTCTCCGTTTAGTTGGGACGGGTACTATGTTGCATACTCTACGTGCGTTTCATTCTGCACGGGCCCTGGCTGCTGCCATTACTATTATGGGCGGACCGTGGCAGTCAGCCCATTAGGTTGCTCACCGCCTGCCGGCTTAGCCACGCATCCTACTTGGGCTCGCTCACGTACACTACGCACGTGTCTGTT
>NC_056739.1:1772782672-1772799544 GCF_019279795.1 Protopterus annectens | reverse complement strand
AACAATTAACTCAGAGTTTAAGGAAAGAGTACAGATGTACTTTATATCTTACAGGCAACAGCATGTACATCAGTAATCAAAAGCAGAGGGGAAATTGATAGAGAGAGCAGGTGATAGAAAAGTAAAGTATCTAGAGAAAAAAAAAGTGAGGTGACTCTGGGTAAAAGAGGGAAATTAGAGATTTTTTAAAAAATTTGTAAATAAGAGAGGCGAGTAGTAGTAGTTAGAATCAATTGTAATTTGAGAAACGGCTGAGTAAGATAACTGGGAAATAAAGGAATGGAGGTAAATATGAATAGTGGAGAAAATTACGTGAAAAAGGTAGTAGGAGTTAGAGTTCTGTAGCAAGAATTACATATGAATTGAGAAGGGTCAGGCGATTAAGTTCACAGTGGTTGTGTACAGGAGCAAGTTCATGTATGTATAAAGTGGACATTTAGAGCGATTTTAAATGGGTGGGGCTGAGTAATAGATCTGATTATTAAAGGTAGCTTTTTCCAGTGGATAGAGGGAAGATAGTTGTAGATGGTTTCATCAACTGATTTGTTAGGTTTATAGATGTCAAGGAAGTTTTGGTTGGTGTTTCTAAGTTTTCTGGTTGGGAGGTAGTAATTTAAGATGTTGGAAATGCTTAGGCATTAGGAGGGTTTGTAGAGGATTGAGTGGATAATATTAAGTTGATAGAAAAGAAGTTGACTGGGGCTCTCAAGCCAGTTCATTGTTTACAAGGCCAGGCATTAATGGGATTTAGGTTTACTGTTGGTGGCAAATCTAGCTATTTTGTGATATGTCTTTTCCATCTTATTCAGTAGTGTTGCCTGTAGGTTAGTGGGGATTTTGGAGCCATAGAAGAGACAAGGTAGGAGATAAGCAAGAGAGAGTAAACGTCTTGCCTCTGGTGTGAGATATCTTTTGTTATGGTATAGTAAGCCAAGCTTGGGGTTAGTATTTTTAATACAGTAATTTATATGAAGGTCAGACATTATCATCAATTATGACCCCTAGTAGTTTGGTATGGGATTCAGCATTGATGGTGGTGTTGTCTAATGAGGTGATAGTGAAAGCTGAGGTGTTAGTAGAGTGTGATTTGGGCAGAAATAGAAGTAGTTTAGTTTTCTTAGTATTGGGTATTAGCTGGTCATTGGTTAGCCAGGTCTCAATATTTGTGAAAGTTTGCTGGGTTTTGGAAAGCAGCTCTGAGAAATAATCGGAGCAGGTGATGACTGTAGAATCATCCGCATATTGGATGAGAGTTGAGTTGGGGAAGGATTTATAAAGATTGTTAGTAAAAACGTTGGATAGAAGAGGACCTAAGATGGAGCCTTGGGGCACAGCTGTGGTGACTGGCAGAGGAGGGGACAGTGTAGAAAGCCATTTAACAGATTGTTGCCTATTGGACAGGTAGCTGCTGAACCAAGAGATAGTGGATGGTGATAGATTAAGTTCTGTCAGTTTAGAAATGAGCAAAGAATGAGATGCAGTATCAAATGCCTTGGATAAGTTCAGGAATAGACAAGCGACTAGTTTGTTATTGTTTCTGGATTGCGCAACTGAATTGGTAAAAGTAATGAGAGTGGTGGAAGTACTATGGTTCAGTCGAAAACCATGCAGAGTGGGTGTTAAAAGGTTTTCTAGTAATAGGTGGAGTAATAATTGTGCATGGACACATTTTTCCATGATTTCTGAGAGTGGAGAGAGAACAGCTATAGGCCTAAAATTGAACATTTCTGTAGATTTTCCTCCTTTATGAATGGGGATAGTATAGAATTTTTTCTAGATAGATGGAACAGTAAATTCAGACAGTGAGTGATTTATCAGAATAGCTATGGGGTACACAATGGAATAGGCAGCTAATTTTAGGAAGTATGGTGTCAAGTTGTCAGCAAATGGAGAGCATGGCTTTAGGTTGTGAAGGATATTTTCGATATAGGCAGTTGATAGAGGTTGAAGAGAAAAATTGTTTTTTGGGTACTGGGATGTTTTTCAAAGGGAGGGCTAGATGAATCAGAAGCAAGGTTGGAGTTAGAAAGAGATCTGGAGTTAGAAGGCAGCAATTTACTGATGGTGTTGATGAAAAAGGAATTGAACTGGGTGGCTATTTCAGTAGGAGACAGATTAGGATCAGGGTTGGGAGATGGTGGGTTACCTGGATGTAATATGTGGTTAATTGACTTCCAGAAGTCCAAAGGATTACTATTGTGATTAGAGGTGGATTATGAGTAGAAGTTTCTTTTATCAGATACTATCATTTTTTTAGTGTTGTTTCTAAGTTCTTTATATTTTTGTAAGTCTGAAGTTGATTTTGATTTAGTCCATTTTTTCCATGCAAGATCTTTGACATGGATAGAGGAATGAGTGTTGTTGGTAAGCTAAGGGAAGATTTGAGGTTTAACACTTGTTGTTCAAGAGGGGCAAGAGTATTGAGAATATTTAAGAAAGTTGAACTTGAAGTGTAGGTCAGCATCATTAAGAGGCAGTGAAAAGAGTGAAGACCAGTTAATGGAGGATAGGAGGCTATTTAAGTATTTTGGGTTGAAGTTGGTCAGTTTACGGAATGTTTTATATTTGTGAGTAATAGTAGTATGGGAGGTGTATTAAAGTACTCAGATAGGTGCATGGTCACTAAGAAAGTCAGATAGTGATTCAGGTTTATGGTATTTATTGGTGATACATGGTGACACATGATATGGTTGTACAACTAACAGCTCCACGAGCATCACTAGCCCCAAGACTACTTGGAATACTATTTTCCAAACATGTAATTGTTGACCAGGAGAATGTAGAATGAAAGCAGATGTCCTATTTTTCCATTTACTCTGGAAATATTAGTACTGTCTGCTCTGCTATATGGCATATAGGTCACCAGTAGTTTATCATTTTCTGTCAGCAACATATCCAGGATAGTGGGCATCCAGTGGTCTAGAGCAGCATGCAGTAGTACTACCCTGATCTTGACCCAGACCTTGAGGGTCTATGATTCTCATATGGCCTTCTGTCATAACCTCACCATAGCCACCCACTGCATTAACATCTGCTGTTACTTCAGTCCATCATCTCTCCTTTCTTTGATTATGAATCGATGAAAGCAGTTTCCAGGAAGTTGTACATATAATTTTATTTATTATAGAAAAAGTGAGTTAATAATGAGGGTTATAAACACATTGAAGATCTTTTGGTTGACAGAAAGTTTCCTCCCTATAACACGAGAAATGGTCCATTGCTCTAGTGAGTGACCATCAAGACCTGTATCTGCTATGTACTGAAATTAAATTTTTTTTTCTGAGTTGCTACTGCAGCAGGGAAGAAATTAAACACAGAGCATGCGACAGTGCTATATGCAAGGTTGTGTACGTTATGCCAGGGCTACACCATACCAGCCTAATAATGCCTTCTAGTTTGCATAAGAATTCCCCTTCTTCAGTATGAATTACACTGTAGTAAGCTGTACATGATACATCACTGACACAGAACAGCATGCAAATGTGATTTAAATACAATGTAGTTTGCATGCATATGCAAAGTGCCTTATCTTGCCACAGTCTTTATGAATAGCTATACATGTGCATAGTGCTTTAACTGGTTCATCTTGTGAGCAGTGCAGAACCCTGAGGTAGTACCCCTCAGCTCTAAGTATAGGACCAATAAAAAATAAATAAAGGTTCTCCATTGTTTTAGTGGCAGGTCTGATATTGTGTGCGCTTCAAATCGAGGAGGAAAAAAAAGATATTCTGCTTTAGAGCTGTAAGTATTTTGATAGTATTTTGTACTTTTGTAAGTATTTTGCTACAAGTTACATCACACATGAAGCATTGAAGCAAGGGCTTTGCTTCAGTCCTGACTGCAAAAACAATATTTCCGTATTAGCTTGCTCTATACTATGGTAGGGCATGCTGAGAAACAGCAACATGTACAGCTGCACATGTCAAGATATGTCTCCACATCACACAGACACCCGTCTTAGTGGGGAGCAACAAACAGTGCACTGCCAGTGTAACTGCACCCCATTGGGCAAGATTCTGAGGTTGATCACCAAATGGTCTCCTGCTGGAACATGCATGTCCAACATGCTGTACTGTAGTTGCACCAAAAGGACCAAGAATACCAGGTTTGTCAGACCAGGAGGTACAGCTAATAAGTCCCAGTCCTCAACTCTGTAATTGGAACTCAGCCATTGCTGGACAGACTATCATGTGCTGATGTGTGGACAGTTATACAGCACCAGTTTATGGCTTTCACCAGCATATCAAGAAGCAGACAACAGTGCAGGCACCAGTAGAGTAACACGTAGAGAACAGATCCAGAAAGGCTGTCAGTTGTTAGGGACTATGAGTGCAGGTACCCACTCTGCCACAAGGTGTGCATATTATATATCACATCAAGTAGTAGTACTGCAAGTAGGCATACCCTGTTGTTTACCTGTATATTGTGAGTTCTCTGCTTCAGATAAAGCTAGCCAATGGCAGAGGAGGTCACCACCTGGGAGTAGGAGGAGCATCTTGCATGTCACCACTGTAAATGTTTTGTTATTGGGAGACAGGTAACTAATGTCTACTTCTATATAACAGCCAGAAATTGTTCTGACACTAGACTGACACACGTCTTCCAATAGCCTTTTCCTATGCAGTGTATAAGAGCCATAATGCATGGCTGGCTTTTGTAATATTGATGTGTGTGTTATCTACTGCTATGGCACCTTTCAGGCACCACATTTTGCAACTGTCCATGTATCTTTTTGATATTTCCTGCTTGTTTTTCTGCTTCAGCATCAGTATCACATTGCAAGACCCTCTGTACATGTTTACTATGTGGTGTGTGAATCCCAGCTGCATCTCCCTGCACCATTATTTGGTGTTACTTTACCCAGTGATTCTTGCTGTGCACCAGATATTACCACACAACTGTATTATTTGGTGATATAGTGAAGTGAATAACCTAAATATTGTTTTTGCCAACTGCTGCACTGGAAGTGTGGTGTGCATTATGTTGTGCTCCGCTTTTTTTCTAGCCAGTGCCATCCAGAACCCTAGAATTTCCATGTTGCAGTGTACTTTTGGGGAAAAAGCATTTTCCAAGTTAGAACCAGCTTGTTGATACAGTGATACCCAATAGCTCTACCAACATCCCAAACCAACCTCCAAGAATTTCTTCACAGGGACATAAATGTAACTGTTCAGACAGTTTAGTATCTCAGTGATGAAACACAACAAACATATACTGTAATGTCAATGGCCTCAGTCCTGTTGAATGGCCTGTTTGATGGTACTTGTTGTTGTTTACTTTTTGCCATATGTGTGCACGTGTATGTATATGTGTGTGTGTGTGTGTGTGTGTGTGTGTGTGTGTGTGTGTGTGTGTGTGTGTGTGTGTGTGTGTGTGTGTGTGTGTGTGTGTGTGTAAATATATATATATATATATATATATATATATATATATATATATATATATATATATATATAAGCTTACATATAGGTTCATAGGTTCATAGGTTCATACTAGGCTATCTGCCCTAGGGCATTTATAAGCCTAGCCAGAGTGTGTGTGGCTTTCACCACCCCTTAGGATGAGAATACTATACCCATTAGTTTGCTGTGCCTCTGTCCAGCAGTGATACAGAGATGATTCCCGGGTAAACCTGATCTCCCATCCACTCGTCAAGATTTCTCTTGAACAGAGTCAGTGAGGGGCTCTGCCTCACATGGACTGGGATTCTGTTCCATAGTGTAGGGAGTCTCTGGGTGATGAATCTGTCCCTCCAGCACGTCCTATTTATATCCGTGTTGAGGTTTAAGTCTCTTGCTCTCGTGGCTCTGGTGGATTTGGATTTTTTGAGGTGGAGCATGTCCATTAATTCCGGGTTGGACATGGCCTTGTATGTCAGGCACAGATCACCTCTGAGCAGGCGGTATGCGACTGAATAGAGCTGGAGTTTCTTCAGTCGGGCATCGTATGACATATGTTTGAGCCCCTTTATCCTTTTGGTGAGGAACTTTTGGGGTCTTTCCAACTGCTGCAGGTGTCGGGTAAGGTACATTCAGATGGGGCGTTGTACTCAATCATTGGTCTGATAAGTGAAGAGTACAGGGTACAATGACCTCTCCTGATCTGGATGTGAATCCCTTCATGATCAGGTGGGCAATGTAGAAGGTCTTCCTAACCACTTTGGCAATGTGAGTGTCAAAAGAGAGGTTACTGTCAACTTGGGTCCCCAGGTCCCTGATAACTTCTTCCGTGTTTAATGGATTACCACCTATGTGGTAATTAGGGGTTACCTTGTTTTTCCCAAAGGTATGACTATACATTTTTTGGCATTTAGCTTAAGGCCATGGCTCTGGCACCAGTTATCCATTTCTATGAGACCTTTCTGGAGGATGTCTGTGTCTGATGGAGTGTCAATTATGGTGCCCAGTTTGCAGTCATCTGCAAATTTTGTCAGCCACAATCCCCCTATGTTTGCCTGCACTTCAGAAAAATAAATGCCAAACAAGAGGGGGCCCAGGACTGAGCCCTGTGGGACACCACTCGTGACCGGCTTAGAGTCTGACATGGCACCAGCAACTCTAACCCTGTGTGTTCTGTCCTTGAGCCAGTTTGCAACCCATCTTGTGACATATGGGTTTACATCTAAGCTGGTGAGCTTTTCTATGATGCCCGAGTGGGGTATTGTGCCGAATGCTTTTGCTAGGTCAAGGTAGGCTGTGTGAACTGCCTTACCCTCATCAATGGCCTTAGTGACTGTTTCGAAAAAGTCGACCAAGTTCAAGAGGCAGGATCTGCCCTTGACAAAGCCAAATTGGGTAGGATCCAGTGTCTGTAGGTCCCCAATGTCTTTATTTATGAGTTCCATTATGATCCTCTCCATAGCTTTGCAGACAAGGCTCGTCAAGCTTATGGGGCAGTCATTTCCAGGGTCCGTAGAAGCACCGCCTTTGTGGAGTGGGACCACAGTTGCCGTACGCCATTCTTTGGGTACGTATCCTGTAGTAAGGCTAAGATTAAACAGCAGCCTTATGTGTGGGTTTAGTTCCTCATTGAGTTCATGTAGCACACAGCCGGGACACAGTCTGGTCCCATTGATGCTGTGTTTTTGCTTTAGAGAGAGCAGCTCTCACCTGGGCATCTGAGATGTTTGGGAGGCTAGACTCTGGTGGGATAGATATTTCTCCTTTTGGGGAGAGGGAGGAAATTTGCACTGAACCTGTCTGCCAGTTTGTTGGCAATGTCTGTGGGTTCAGTGATTTTTATCATTTTGGACTAATTCTGAGCATATCTGGGAGTTTCCACCCAGGTTTCTAACATAGCTAAAGAAGGCTTTATGATTGTCTTTTGTGTCATTTTTCTCTCAAAGTTGGCCTTGGATGATTTTATGAGTGATCGTAGTTTTTTGCTAGTATTGATCAGAGATGCCTTCCCATTTAGGGATTTTGCTCTGTCATGTAGTAGCTTTCTCCTCTTGTTGTAGAGTTTGTTTATGGCTGGAGTCCACCAGACCGGGCGCCTGCCTTTGGTGGAAAAGGTCTTGATTTTATTAGGGATTGCTTGATCCATACATTCCTGGAGGTGCTCGTAGAAGGCATTTGTAAGGGTTTCAGCAGCGTGGGTTGTGGTTTCCACTGGCTCGGGGACCTTGAAGGATACCACTCCAGTCTTAAGAAGTGCGAAGTTTGCTTTTGAGAAGTTCTTCACTGTGGTCTTTTTGCTGGGGGTGGGGCGGGATGTGGATCTCCCGTGAGATTAATTTATGGTCTGATCTCACCAATGAGGGATATACTTCCGGTGTGGAGCATTTTGTCCCCATGTTTGTGATGATCAGGTCTAGTATATTTTCTCCTCTTGTGGGAATGGTGACTAGTTGTTCCATAGCATTTGAGTTTATGAACTCAAGGAACCTTTGGGCTAGGGTGTTGGGGCTTGAGTAATGTTCCCAGTCTATGTTTGGGTAGTTGAAGTCACCCAATATGATGGTGTTTGGAGAGACATTTATACTCTCCAGTGTCTTCAGGAAGGCTGTGTGGGTTTCCTGAGTTTGAGAAGGTGGTCTGTAGCATGTTACAAACTGTAGGGCAGTTTACCTATGGTTAATTGCACCTGGATGGTCTCCGATGCTTCGTGCGTTGCCACTAACCTGGAGGTGTGGGTATCCTTTATGAATATGGATACTCCCTCCTTTTGTAGTTCGGTCCGGATTTTGGGGCGGGCGCATGATATGAGGTATAACCTGATAGTGCTGGGGTGCTCTCAGGAGCCTTGAACCAGGTTTCAGTCACAGCACAAACATCGATGTTCTCCATACTGAGGAGGGCTTCGAGGGCGTGCATCTTGAGGTTTAGACTTCTGGCATTGAGCAGTATTACCCTTAGTTTTCTCCATTTTGTTTCTAGGGCGGTAGGTTTATCATTTGAGCCTTGCCTAAAAGGCATTATGGGGTGGCAAGAGCCTTTGCCAATATCCGAAGCCCAGGGTGACAGGTTATAAACACATTGAAGATCTTTTGGTTGACAGAAAGTTTCCTCCCTATAACACGAGAAATGGTCCAGTGCTCTAGTGAGTGACCATCAAGACCTGTATCTGCTATGTACTGAAATTTAATTTTTTTCTGAGTTGTGCAGCAGGGAAGAAATTAAACACAGAGCATGACAGTGCTATATGCAAGGTTGTGTACGTTATGCTCAGGGCTACACCATACCAGCCTAATAATGCCTTCTAGTTTGCATAAGAATTCCCCTTCTTCAGTATGAATTACACTGTAGTAAGCTGTACATGATACATCACTGACACAGAACAGCATGCAAATGTGATTTAAATACAATGTAGTTTGCATGCATATGCAAAGTGCCTTATCTTGCCACAGTCTTTATGAATAGCTATACATGTGCATAGAGCTTTAACTGGTTCATCTTGTGAGCAGTGCAGAACCCTGAGGTAGTACCCCTCAGCTCTAAGTATAGGACCAATAAAAAATAAATAAAGGTTCTCCATTGTTTTAGTGGCAGGTCTGATATTGTGTGTGCTTCAAATTGAGGAGGAAAAAAAAGATATTCTGCTTTAAAGCTGTAAGTATTTTGATAGTATTTTGTACTTTTGTAAGTATTTTGCTACAAGTTATTACATACATGAAGCATTGAAGCAAGGGCTTTGCTTCAGTCCTGACTGCAAAAACAATATTTCCGTATTAGCTTGCTCTATACTATGGTAGGGCATGCTGAGAAACAGCAACATGTACAGTTGTACATGTCAAGAGATGTCTCCACATCACACAGACACCCGTCTTAGTGGGGAGCAACAAACAGTGCACTGCCAGTGTAACTGCACCCCATTGGGCATGATTCTGAGGTTGATCAAATGGTCTCCTGCTGGAACATGCATGTCCAACATGCTGTACTGTAGTTGCACCAAAAGGACCAAGAATACCAGGTTTGTCAGACCAGGAGGTACAGCTAATAAGTCCCAGTCCTCAACTCTGTAATTGGAACTCAGCCATTGCTGGACAGACTATTGTGTGCTGATGTGTGGACAGTTATACAGCACCAGTTTATGGCTTTCACCAGCATATCAAGAAGCAGACAACAGTGCAGGCACCAGTAGAGTAACACGTAGAGAACAGATCCAGAAAGGCTGTCAGTTGTTAGGAACTATGAGTGCAGGCACGCCACTCTGCCACAAGGTGTGCATATTATATATCACATCAAGTAGTAGTACTGCAAGTAGGCATACCCTGTTGTTTACCTGTATATTGTGAGTTCTCTGCTTCAGATAAAGCTAGCCAATAGCAGAGGAGGTCACCACCTGGGAGTAGGGGGAGCATCTTGCATGTCACCACTGTAAATGTTTTGTTATTGGGAGACAGGTAACTAATGTCTACTTCTATATAACAGCCAGAAATTGTTCTGACACTAGACTGACACACGTCTTCCAATAGCCTTTTCCTATGCAGTGTATAAGAGCCATAATGCATGGCTGGCTTTTGTAATATTGATGTGTGTGTTATCTACTGCTATGGCACCTTTCAGGCACCACATTTTGCAACTGTCCATGTATCTTTTTGATATTTCCTGCTTGTTTTTCTGCTTCAGCATCAGTATCACATTGCAAGACCCTCTGTACATGTTTACTATGTGGTGTGTGAATCCCAGCTGCATCTCCCTGCACCATTATTTGGTGTTACTTTACCCAGTGATTCTCACTGTGCACCAGATATTACCACACAACTGTATTATTTGGTGATATAGTGAAGTGAATAACCTAAATATTGTTTTTGCCAACTGCTGCACTGGAAGTGTGGTGTGCATTATGTTGTGCTCCGCTTTTTTTCTAGCCAGTGCCATCCAGAACCCTAGAATTTCCATGTTGCAGTGTACTTTTGGGGAAAAAGCGTTTTCCAAGTTAGAACCAGCTTGTTGATACAGTGATACCCAAAAGCTTTACCAACATCCCAAACCAACCTCCAAGAATTTCTTCACAGGGACATAAATGTAACTGTTCAGACAGTTTAGTATCTCAGTGATGAAACACAACAAACATATACTGTAATGTCAATGGCCTCAGTCCTGTTGAATGGCCTGTTTGATGGTACTTGTTGTTGTTTACTTTTTGCCATATGTGTGCACGTGTATGTATATGTATGTATGTGTGTGTGTGTGTGTGTGTGTGTGTGTGTGTGTGTGTGTGTGTATAAATATATATATATATATATATATATATATATATATATATATATATTTACATATATATTTTGATAGACATATTTATAGATGTGTATATATGTGCGTGTGTGTGTGTGTGTGTGTGTGTGTGTGTGTGTGTGTGTGTGTGTGTACATATATATATATATATATATATATATATATATATATATATATATATATATTTACATATATATTTTGTAGACATTTATAGATGTGTATATGTGTGTGTGTGTGTGTGTGTGCATACATGTATATGCACACACACATACATACACACACACAGAGATATATATATATATATATATATATATAGATATATATATATATATATATATATATATATATATATATATATATATATCCTACCTACCTGGTTAAATGAAATATGGCCAGCATGAACACCCAACAAAAGTCCGAATCAGGATGATCTAAGAATGGCACTGCCAGTAAATCTCTATGTGACTTGAAAAACTGCTCTGCTCAAGTACACATTATAGAAATATTGAATCATAAGTCCTCATGGGGACAGGCTCTTTCTTACAAATCCCCTCATATAATGGGATTTTCTTCCCACACTTTTACTTGTCACTGTTTTTTCATGTTCTTTCTCTCATTTTGCAAAGAATGTTCAGAGCCAGAAAGCACAATATAAACTTAGTCTGGCTAATCACATTAGGACCAGACCTTAGGGATTTTATACTTTTTGCTTTAGACTTTCCAATAATCAATTTTATAATCAGTCTCTGAGATAATATATAATTAATAAGCAATCACACCTTTGAAGTTATTTAAGCCGCGGTGGTGCAGTGGTAGCATTGTCGCTTCATAGCAAGAGGTTCTCCCGTTCAATTCTCGGCTGGAGTGCCTTCTCTGTGGAGTCTGCATGTCCTCCCCATGGTCGAGTGGCATTCAAAAGACATGCGTGAATGGGCATGCCTTTGTTGAAGGTTGAGCATCGGGCTGGCACCTCGGCACCATAAAAAAATCGACTGCCAATCATTAGCGGACCGGAGTTCTGCTGTGGCGACCCCTAACCGGGAAAAACCGAAAGAAAAAACAAACGTTTGAAGTTATTCTCAGTGGTGTTTTCTCAGGTCCGGTCAATGCATCATTTATTAGTATGATTGTACAATAAGACAATCTGTGACATCTGTCCTATTAATAGGCTGCTTATTGTAGTCCAGCATCCAAATCCTCAGCCTCTATTTGCCAACTGTTTAACTCTAAGCAAGTTGTCCACCCAAAATTATTGTTCTGCATTAAAATTTATAAGTACTAAAAATGTGGCAGATAGTGTGTTAATAGATGTGTGCATATACCTCATGAAAAAAAAATTCCTCTGACTTTGTACTTTGCATTACTGAGTTTCCCTGCTTGAAGGAAATATGAAAAGCTTTCCTAGCCAATTTTTTACAGAAACAGTAGTTGACATGGTGGTATTACTTGAGGTAAGTGGGATTTATTTTTAATATATTTAATTGACAAGGAAGAATGATGCTTGCAGCTGAAGACCTTTTGTCAATGACTCTGGCTGCAGAGCTTCGGATATTTGCATGAATAGTTAACAATATACAGTCATCCTAAGAAGCATGGAGATAGAAGGAATCCAAAGTAGCATGTGGAAACTCACATAAACAGAAGAAGAGCATGAAAATTTCACACAAATAAATAGATGTAAGGATGAAAGTAAAAACCTTGGAGATGTGGGATTGCAACAGAAACTACAAAGCTACTTTACTGCCAAGTATTAACTCTGTAGTGACTGCATCTTGTTTGCAAGTACTTTTCAGTTCTATGAAAAATTATGCTGTTCCACCTCCTTAAAAATTATCCTCCTTAGAGGAATTTGGCCTTCAATACAGAAAGATGCCCTCACCAGGCACAAACTTAATTTTCTCTCCTTTAGTAGGCAGTATTCTTCATGTGAAACTTATAACTCTTCAATTTAATATGATATTAGAAAGACTTCTGTTTGACAGATGTAACCCTTTGTAATTTACTGTGTGCACTTTTTTATATATGACTGGGTTGCATCTAGATGTTGGTCATGTTCTCATGTTCAGTATTCAGCACTGTTCTATAGAAAAGCAGCATACAGACACATTTGGTTAATAGAGGGACCAGCAAAACACAATGTCCTGATGATTGTATCTGTGGTTGATTATTGTCTGTATCCTGGCACCTTTCCCTTCTGCCATTCAAGAGGAGAGATATCCCTAATCTGTTGCAGTGTAACAATAATTGCTTTTAATGTTATCTTTTGAGTTTCAATAATTATAGTGCAGTGTGACACAGATTATATCACAAGCCTGAAAGTAACAATAACAAAACTAAATCAAATTTGTTGTCTAGTATCAAAACATTTTTCATTTAAGAAAAACATTAAATACCCATTAAAGCAGAAATGTGACTATAATCATTACTAATTGATTGAATTTTGTGTTAAAGGTTGGTGAGCACTGCAGAATAACAAAGCATGCAAAGATTAAACATTAGCCATAAAACTTCAAGCAAATCAGGAAAACCACTTTATGATTTACGTAACATTATCCAGTTTATGTTTGATCCATACAGTTTATTAACTGATTTTAGAACAAAACATGAGCATGCCTGCACATGCGCGCGCATACACACACACACACACACACACACACACACACACACACACACACACACACACACACACACACACACACCAGCAATATTACTAGCAGTACACATTTTACTTCTAAAACAGTGCATCATATTGTGTATTTCTTTTAATTTTCTTTTATGAAATGCATTAATACTTTTTGTTTGCTTGTTTTTTGTCATAATGTTGGCAAAATGGCTATACTAGACAAATATATTTAATGCTACACATTTTAGTATATCCTGTTTAGTTAGATGTGCTATACAAATGATTAAAGCTCTGGGACAAGAATTTGTAGACTCTGAAAAAACATCAGGTTAAAGCCTACAATATTTACTTGTATACTTTTTTACTGGAAAAACAGTACACTTTTAGTTACTTATAAAAAGTCATTGACATACTCTGTTTTCATGTCCTCAGAGTGTGAAAGTGACATTTCATTTGGATGAGATGTTAAACCGAGGCCCCATCTGCCTGAGAGGGTGGTAGCTTAGGTGGAGGTAAAAAAATCCTGCAGCATCTGTCGGAAAAAGCAGTTGAAGTTCCTTGATGCCCTGGCCAAATTTCCCCGAGTAGAAGAAATGCCACCTCACATTTCCCCTGAAAAAGTTTACTAGCTTAGTGGACTAACCTGGTCAATAAAAGGATAAATAAAAATAAATAAATACTTTGACCATATTAAAGAGCCACTGATAATTTTACATTTCTTGTCTCTGAATTCTAAAAAAGTGATATTTATTTTGTCCAGATAGCACTAATGACATTTCTAGTTATCCATGTGTGGAAGATCAGATGGCTTCTGCTTGTTTACTTGCATTTGTGGATTAGTCCTGGGATTCAGAAAGGCTTAGCATGATGTGGAAGCCTTATCCCAGAAGGTTTCTTCATCTCATTCTTAGACTGATCTGCTACGGTTTTCTCTTTGCTGTGGCCATAGCACAGTGATCATTTTAATGGTTGAAACCACATGCTAATGTGGCAGCCCAGGGAAGTGGCTAGTGCTAATTAGCCATAGGCTTTTTCCTTCCCCAGAAATATCTGTGGCTACTGATTTGCTCAGATGAGTAATTCAGAGAATCACTCATCCAAGTAAAATTTAATGTAGGAGGAAAAAGTAACTGCTGTTAAAAGATGGTAATCTCCCATTCACTCCTATGGGAGAGCTTGCAGTGCTGATAAGTCCAATGTTGCCATGGCAGTGGAAAGTGTGTTAGGATATGAACATTTGTGTGCGTGATATAGGGACATGAATGAGACCGAACATTAGGCATTTTTGAATCTCAGGGATAAGGGATAATTTTTCTTTGTTTGCTTTATATTTTGTTTTATATTTTAGTATAGTCTTCTTATGAGATTGCCTGCAGATAAAGTCCAACATACTTAACTCATGCTCTGATCTTACTTTTCCTTTTAAAATTGCTTCTTTAAACCAGGTCCTAAACTATTTCCACTTTTAACTGCATATAAATTATTAACACTATTCTCATACCACATTTCCTTTGGTCTAAATTTAACTAAATATTTTTCTATAAAAATAATTTCCTGCAATATTCATGTTGTAATCACCTGTTTTCTTGTCTCTCTCAAATGTTCTTCCCCTTAACTCAGAAAGACAACATACCAAAAAAAGAATCTAGACTCCCGGTTAGTGGAAAAAAAACTTATAACTTCTATTACTATCAGTTCCAGTAATAGAACAATTGTGTTAAATAAATATTTATATATAAGTACTGATTTTGTCAAATTTTCACTCTTCCTTAAAGACATAACTATTCCATGCATTTGCAAACTCTATCACTTCTGTAAGAATATATTGTTATATTTTCAATATACTTTCCAGTCTCAGATTTCCCCAATCTCTCTTTCGATATTTTGAAAATAACTATCACCCACATGTATTTTTAGTTCTTACTCTGCTTATGCTAAAAGTCTCCCAAATGTCTACAGCTTATCTATTAAACATTATAAATTTACTGGATACACAGTATCATCTACATCAAAGTTAATAACCGGGATAATATGCTATTGTCAATCCTCTATAGCTAATCCTTTGTTTTACACTTAAGCTCTTCTGCTAATACTGTATTAACTACCAAATCAAACAAGGAACGTAAGACACAACCTTGTCTAACCCCATTATTAAATGTAATTTTTCCAAAACAAAATAATTATGAACAGACAACTGTACATTAACACTCATAAGTGTTTCTTTAGAAAATCCAATCAACCTGGATCCAAAACAGACCCCCCCCCCTCTGGATCCCGGATTCACTAACCTTCTCTGCAGGACTAGCTTAGTCTTGCATGGAAGTGCCAGTTTAGGAGCAGGACGGCAGCGTGCCATGCATTGTAATGAAGGTGCGCTGGCCGAGCTCATAGGCTTACACAGAGTGTGTACGAGTGCAGGGTGTGTGTCTGAGAGCAGAGCTCTCAGAATATACACGCACCTGCAATGAAGAACTGCAGAACGGTAGTAAACAATGAGTGAGACCGCCCATAGATGTATGCATAACCCCAGCAACATCCCTCCACATGTATAAGACCAATAGTGAATAAAAAAATAAAAAAGATATGTATTGTTAATGAAATGGATGTGCGTGGGTTTGCCCATCGCTTAGCTACCGTTAATGTAGCTTAAGTAGCAAAAAGAGGATAAAAAGCAAGATATGTGCAAATGAAGCAGTACAGCAATACTGTAGTGGGTAGAGCATTCACCTCATGAACAGTCAATCCCGGTTCGCGTCCCACTGCAGTACATTCCATTTCCATGTCAAATTACTGTTATGATCAATATATTTAGTTGTATAACCTAATAAATGACATATATGTGTGAACTGGAGTAGTAAGCTGTGTAATGAATGATAACCCCATACGCTTGCCAAAGTCACCACCTTCCCAAGAACCAGAAGATTATTACTGTCTAAAATATAGCAGTAGTAAGGATAAATAAGCACTAGTAAGCAGGTGCAAGTCTGTTTGCATGATGGTAAGCAGTGCTTACACAGAGTAAGCAATAGTGAGGCTAACTATGTGTAAGCGGATGTCACCGTAAGTTAGCAGTGCTTACCATCTCGCAAACCTGCTGACAACTGCGTGAAAGTGCTTCAACCATTCCGTATCCAACGGGTCTCATTCTGGCCAGCAACAGATTAAACAGCCTCTGCAAGGCTCAAACTCAGGAGCCTGCACACCATAGCCAATGTGATTTACCACTAAGCCACCGCAGATATACATAACCCTGATGTTTCCACAAACATAGCATCCAGCAATACCATTCAACATTACAGGACATGTAGCTATACATGTAGATGTATGTGTGTGTGTGTGTGTGTGTGTGTGTGTGTGTGTGTGTGTGTGTATATATATATATATATATATATATATATATATATATATATATATATAACTAAACAGATATATACCTCTCCCACTCTGTATTACATATGTATACATATATATATATATGTATACATATATATATATATATATATATATATATACATATATATACATATATATATATATATATATATATATATATATATATATATATATATA
>NC_056739.1:1772772672-1772780172 GCF_019279795.1 Protopterus annectens | reverse complement strand
GTGTTTGGTCTCAGTCTCAGAATTTTGGGCAATGATAGAGCGAGTGTTCAGTATTTAGTAGTGGATCCATGGCCAGACATTTGTAGATAGCAGTGGTAGATTAACAATCACAAATATGTCCACATGCACCGTTAATGGGGTTGAGAAGCCCCACACAATATACATCTTGTATGAATAGGCATACCCTCAGCCAAACACCTCTGTCCTGCAATACACTTCCAAGTGTTGTAGATCCCATAACCAGTACAGCTCCTGTTGACTGCATCAGAGATGTTGGCCAATATGTGTGGACATTCTGACATACTTTGTACAGTCCAGAGGTATTCACAGATTCCATAGTGCAAAACATGTGTACCATGCCTGACAACATGGATGTTAACAGCCATGTAGATGGGTATAACACATAACGGGTATACATATGCCACCATAGGTTATACATTCACACACACCTGTCTAGCCTGACATGTAATACCCAGTGGTACAGGGGTCACATGGCCACATACTACACACTAGATATTGACATACATCTGTACAGCATCTCACTGCTCTGTCTGACATACATGACTGTTAAGTGATGCCCGGCAGCAGTGCATCTGTCAAGTATCTGCACATGACATCTCACTGGGTAAGTACACTAAGCTGCTAGGCATGTAACAATGCACTGGGCAGGCTACAGGCAGACTGGCTCAACACTGGCCTACATCTCTTATGGGGGAATGCACATGTACCTGCATATATAGCAGGCTGTACAGGCATGTCACAGCACAGGGCAAGATACACCTGTGTGAAATTGCATAACCATAACCAATGATAACAGAGCCACAACCACATATGGCAAGCTAGCATAATATTACAATATATGGGCTATCTGTTCAGCACCATCCTCATATGTGCCACTCACACACTATCCCTACATATACTGGGCCACTACACAGTTTGGTCTGATGGCTGACTGTGGTATGGGACATGTGTGTGTATGGCCCTACAAACATGTAAGCCAATATGGTAACATACAGTGGAGCAGCATGTAACATCAGATATGAAGGGACCTAGGACGATGACAACTTCCACAGTCTGTACACAGACAAAGGTACATATTAACAATACACACACTGTCGACATTCACCATAAGTACACAGAGCTCAGTACTGTACAAACAACCACAGTATGTTCAGGTTATGTCATCAACTATAACCCCCACTGTACATAACATGTGTACCAGTCTGATATCTTATTGGCTTGTTATCAGATATGATGACACTAATTATGGTGTACAGCACATATGCACCTCTGCATGCATGACATATGTGCAAAGGTTGACAGAGTTGGGGCTGAAAGCACATACACAGAGCCAATATTGACATCTTGCTGTGATAACCTCATACATTTACTGTTGTAACAGGGTTTGTTGCAACATATGTCCTATGAGGGATATGAAGTCAGTAACTGTCACAGCTTTCACCATCTACAGAATAAAATCCTCACACTACTTTCTGCAGTCCACAGATAGATGCTCCGTGGGTAACACATGACACCAAAGGCACAACACATTGCCCAGTCTGCAGATGACCCTGCAGATGGGGATTTCTCATAAATATAGAACTGACATGGCAGGTATTGAGACATGTAGGACAGCCATATCCACACACATACTGTTAAACCAACATTACTCCAAATGCAGTATAGCAGCACTTATAGTCTGTAGTCAGTTCAGGCACATCCCCCTCCTGTGTGTTGCCCTGTTTCCAAAGTGTATGTTGTTAGAGGTAAATCCCCAATCCATCTGAGATGCTGTTTGCCAAACAACAGTTGTAGTTCTTGCTCACAGTGAATGGAAAGGGCCAACACCAACATGATGTTCCTAGATATTGGAGTGTGTTTCCATGCAATTGGCTATGGGAATCTTACCACAGTTGTTCCACATGCAATCAGCTGGGGGAGGGCTGCAATTCATGCAGAGACCATCAGCTGATCATGAACATCAGTTAAAATACACATGC
Source organism: Protopterus annectens (assembly GCF_019279795.1). Classification (NCBI taxonomy): domain Eukaryota; kingdom Metazoa; phylum Chordata; order Ceratodontiformes; family Protopteridae; genus Protopterus; species Protopterus annectens. The sequence goes on along the minus strand of NC_056739.1, from coordinate 1,772,778,172 downwards.
TGCTGCCTAAGCAAAGCAGGTGTGGGTCTCCACATCCACCAGCGAGGGAGTGGGAGAGGCAGACAGAGGCTAAGACAAGTCAGAGAGGGGTGGGAGAGTAAAACCTAAGCATGTTTGTGTCACACACGTACGAGCACAGGGTATCAACCCCCTGATGACTATGTAGTACTATCACAGTTCTGTGCAGTTATTGGATGCCCCACATGGGTTACCTTTTGTGGAGCCCTCAGAACATATATGTGATGGTGAGTGACATCTGCAACAGGGATATGGTAGCTATACAGTAGGTGACGTACACATGCCTGTCCACATGAACAGGTGCCACCGTCAACACAGCTCACTCTCACAGGGATACACACACATTGACGCACTTGGAAGCACCAGGATCACAACCCATCAGTAGTAATGGGATTGCCACAACACATCACTGTGTAGGTATCACATGCATCACATGGATCATATGGAGGTTGTATGGGCGAAGGGTATGGGAAGGTGTCTGACAACAGACAACATGTGTCAGTATGCCACTGGGGGTTGTAGTGAGTGTGTATGTGATCTTACACATAATACAACACACACACAAAAACACAGGGTGCCAGTACTGACATGCATGGGTGCATTTCTGCACGGGTATGTGGTGGTTGACTGTGGCAGATGGATATACAAGGTTAAGTGATGAGTATACCTTGGCATAATGCCACATGACAATGGTCTGCATTGTGGCTCAGGTCTGTGGTGTCTGCATTTGCCCACACAGGTGGGTATTGTATCCACCATCCAGTCACCAGGGTTGCTATTGTGTTTGGCCAATGCTGTACATTGCCTGCCATGTATGTGCTCCCTAGTCCATGACATGGATGGTGCCTGGGATGTGCACACCACCCACATGCATGTACAGTGACATGTGGAATTGTACCTGGGATGTTAGACCCATGTTGTGTACACAGATTACCATCAGATGTGCCACTCGTGGCCACTTGTGGCAGGAACTGGTAATGGACAGAAGGTTAACCCTGCACCTACATTGATAGCATGCTACCGGCATTCCCTGGCATTGGTGGCATCTGTCCATACAGGGCATGTTGTCAGGCATGATATGTTCTTTGTGGGTCACATGTGATGGCACCACAGGTGTTGCAGGTGTCCAGTGGGGAACATGAGGAAGGCACACTGTTTGCATGTATGTGCCTATTGGACAGATGGACAAGGTGCCATGTCCTCTGTATCCACTGCAATCACTCCATAGTTACTATCAGTTGCCAATATGCAGTGTACTACACACATATCGGCTATTGCCTCAGCATATCTGTGTGTGTGTGTGTGTGTGTGTGTGTGTGTGTGTGTGTGTGTGTGTGTGTGTGTGTGTGTGTGTGTGTGTGAGTGTGCTCTGGGTAATACTGGGGTTGCTCACTGTGATTGCCTGGCTGTGATGTCATGTGTATGGGTATGGGATTGCACCCCAGTCCCTTGGCAATTTCATATCTGCTATCCCTATACAGTGGGCATTGTGATATTGGGCCACCATAAAAGACATTTGCAAAACCCTCCCCACATTGGGCCCAGGTGTTACAGATTCACACCCACCTCCACACAGGGTACAAGTTACACACGCACACACACATACACACACACACACACACACACACACACACACACACACACACACACACACACACACACACACACACACACACACACACACACACACATACAATGTCTGGGAGTTGAACCCTTACCTACCTAGTTTAGTACACTATAGCATTATGCAGTTATAGTACACGCCATGGAGATTACTGGAGTACTCTTTCCCTTTAGGTGTATTCCACATTGGATGACATCAGCAGGACTGCCAACATAGGCCATTGGATATGTATTGAGTGTGACAAGCCTAAAATGCATTGCTTCCCACACAGACAGTGGTACACACACAAAACATACACAACCAATACACGTGGGTATAGAACCCCTAACAGAAGTCTATATCACACTAAAGCAGCATGCAGTTACAGGACGCACTATGGAGATTACTGGTCAACAGCTTCCCAGAGGTGTATTTCTAGATGGATGACATCAGCAGCCTTGCCAAAGATGAGCATTTGAATTGTAGGGAGTGTGACTACCCTAAAAAGCATTGCTCACAACACAGACAGACAGACACACACAGTTGCCATGTCTGGGAATTGAACACCTACCTAACTATTGTAGTTACAGTACGCAGTTATGGTACGTGCCATGGAGATAACGGGGATACATCTTTTCCAGGGATGTATTTTTAGGTGGATGACATCAGCAGCCTTACCAAAGTAGAGCATTTCAATTGTAGTGAGTGCAACCACCCTAAAAAGCATTGCACTCTACACAGACAGGGTCAGACAGACACACACACAAACTTGCCATGTCTGAGAGTAGAACAGCTACCTACCTAATTTATCACACTACAGCAGTACGCAGTTACAGGATGTGCTACAGAGATTACTGGGCTATATCCTTCCCAGAGGTGTATTTCTAGGTGGATGACATTAGAAGCTTTGCCAAAGTAGAGCATACAAATGGTATGGAGTGTGACTACCCTAAAAGCAATGCTCTCTACACAAACAGGGTCAAACAGACACACACAAAAAACATGTCTGGGAGTAGAACAGCTACATACCTAAGTTATCACACTACAGCAGTACACAGTTACAGGATGCACTATGGAGATTACTGGGCTACATCCTTCCCAGAAGTGTATTTCTAGGTGGATGACATCAGCAGCCTTACCAAAGTAGAGCATTGCAATTGTAGGGAGTGTGACCACCCTAATACTCAGACAGGGTCAGACAGACACACACGCACACACACACACACACACACACACACACACACACACACACACACACACACACACACACACACACACACACACACACACACACACACACAGTTGCCAAGGCTGGGGTTAAAACTCCTACCTAACTAGTTTATCACACTACAGCAGTGCACAGTTATAGGATATGCCACAGAGATTACTGGGATATGACTCACCTAAGGTCTATTTCACAGTAGATGACCTCAGCAGTCTTGTCACAGTGGGGCTATGGGGAGGGCAGTGTGTGTGCATGGGCCATACTCCATTCATCTCGGGGCTGACATGCCACATGTGAGCACAACCTGGGTCATATTCCACAGGTCCGTGTATACAGCTGCTAGATGACTACTTCCTTGAGCAGTCATGTTGTACAGCTGGCACGTGCACCACATACTCTGTAATGCTAACAGATACCAGTGGCTAGTATCTGCAGAGTGTGACATCACACCCTCGTGTGGCTGTGGGCTTTTAGCTGTGAGCTGGGTGGGAGAGCCCTGGATGACTCCTTGTCATAGTCACCCTCTTTCACACATCTATGTATGTCTACCTTTGGCTTATTATAGTGTGTTGTCCTTACATATATGACTGTATTCCTATCCACTGTGTGTGGAAAGCATGTGTGGTGCATACTGAGGAGTGTCTGCACGAATATCTGTGGTTGCCAGATATGTCTGGTCCATTGGTGTTTGCAGACATGGCCTTCATGTGTTTGTGTGTGGGCATGCCCAGTATGACCATCTGTACTGCATGTGTGGATCGGGTCCAGGTAGTTTGTACAGCATTGCTGACCTTTATGTTATACACCTACAGGTAGCATGCTGTCTCTGTAGGGTCTCCATCGATCATTTGACATGGACTGTTACTACATTTCTGCATAGGATGGGGGGGCACACCTGACTATTTCTACATCTCTACACAGGATCGGGGGGCACACCTGACTGTTACTATATGTCTACATAGGATGGAGGGGGGCACACCTGACTATTTCTATGTTTCTACACAGGATTGGGGGGCACACCTCACTGTTACTATATTTCTACGTAGGATGGGGGGCAACTGACTATTTTCACGTTTCTACACAGGATTGGGGGGCACACCTGACTGTTACTATATTTCTACATAAAATTGGGGGAGCACACTTGACACTTGTACACATTTGCTAGGACTGTACTGGTATTTTGGGTACTCCAGTTCAGTCTGTAGTCTTACCTATCATGCTGGCTAGAGACATACCTGTGTACTACAGATCTTAGCTTTTACTTACCTACATATTAGTTACTGACCTCCTATCCTTCAGAACTGACATCCCACTGCCTGACCTACTGTAGTCTGTCTGTGTAGGCTTGGGGGGGGGTTACCCATAGGCCTCATTCAAAGGCCATAGCACAGCCTTTGTTTGTGTTTGTCTACACCTGTCCTGCTGGCTTTGACTGGTGTTGGGTATGTGACCCCCCCCACTGGCATGTGTGAGTCACTTATGTTGTGGGTGTCCCAGTATTGAGGGTGGTGCTGCAGGGCTGCCTATGCCAGATGCACATAGTACACTCCCTACACATGGTTAGGCACAGGTAGTGTAATGTTTGGCATCCCTTTTACTGTATGTGAGAGTCGGAGAGAGGTGTTATTCCCTAGGTCCCTCCCACCTCCTTCTGCCTACTAGGGCAGGCTCAGGTTGTTCCTCCTCCGAGTCACTCTGTGCCTGTGCAGGCCTTGGCATTGGTAGGGGGCTGTGTGGCCCTGCCCCGTACTGTTTCTGCTGCAGCTGTTTCTGCAGGATCATATTGTGTAGCATGGCACATACAAGGACAATTTGGGTACATGTAGCTGGTGAGTACTGCAAGGCTCCACCAGATGTGTCCAGCCATAGGAACTGTGACGTGAGCATCCCAAACACACACTCTATTATGATTCTTGTTTGTGTGTGTACCTCATTATGGAGTTCTTGTTTGGTTGTGCGTGCATTTCTGATGGGTGCCATCAGCCACGATTCCAGTGCGTATCCGGCATCCCCCACTAGGTGACTATATGGGATGTCCCCATTGGCAAATCTCTGGTGCAGCTGCATCAGATACCAGATGTGGGAAACGTGATAGCTTCCAGGGCAGCCAGCACACACATTCATTATTATGCCCTGGGCATTGCACACAACCTGGCAGTTGATGGAGGGGAAGACCTTGTGGTTGATTTAGACCCTACCCTGCTCTCCGGGTGGTGCTTTGATGCATATGTGCGTGCTGTCTATTGCACCCACTACCTCAGGGTAATCTGCTATTTGGTAGAAGAGACTCATATTGCTGGCCAATGCCTCACGGGTGTTGGGGAAATATACGTGCTCACCGACATGTGCTGACATGGCATCCAGTAACTCGTGGAGTACCCTGGATGCTGATGCCTGTAAAATCCTCATGATATCCACAGTTGGCCTTTTGAAGGTACCTGTAGCTAGTATTCTTAGGCCTATACATACCTTGGTATCCACTGGGATGGGTTCCCCTCTGTTAATTCTGTGTGTCAGGCATGGCCGGCACAGCTCAACAATTTACTGTAGGAGGTCCCTGTCCACCCTGTAGTGCTCCACTATCTCCAGCTTATGTAGCCCCTGGTAGGTTACCCTGGGTCTGTACACTCTTTTCTGTCTCCTCACTGAGGGTT
>NC_056739.1:1772567672-1772770172 GCF_019279795.1 Protopterus annectens | reverse complement strand
TGCACATGAGCATTTGAGCTCAATTCTGACAGGCTGGTAGCCCTGATGGAGCTGACGTCATTGCGCGAGTGATGACATCAGCTCAAAAAGTGAAAAAAATAAAAACAAACTGGGAAAAAAATCGGAAATGAAGGGGTGCCATTCGGGAATCATGGCACCCCATCATTTGGACCTCAAAACTAAAAACCGAGTAATTCGGTGAGGTTGGGAGGTATGGTTAGGACCTGACTCACATGCTGGGGAAGACTGGGATTCACTATCCTTCCCCTCATTTGCATAGGATAGCCTGCTAATGCATGGTTACATGTCTCACACTGAGCCTCCCCCGCTTAGCAACCACTACTCACTGGCTGGATTGTCTTCTGCCTGCCATTGACTTGCATGGAAGAATACTGATTTTAGTTAGAATGCTTGTTTTAGGTTTATTTTATTATTTTTCCCCCGATCCTGTTTGTGCACTGCTGCTGCCCTAAGCTTAAACAGCCAAGATTGGCGATGAAAAAAATAAAACTTGATTTTTTTAGTTTTTTATTTGTTTTCAATGCCAATGGCCTTATACTTGGCCATTGGCATGCTTCCTCAATGATATGCATCCTTTATTTGGAGCTGTCACAGCTCCATTTTGGATTTTGCAGAAATGTACTCGGGTACTCACCCAGTACATTTCTGCTGATTGCACTAGTCCTGCAGGGATGGTCACAAGCTTCCTGGATCGCAAAATCACCTCATTTGTATGGATTTCTCCTACAAATGGGGTGATTTGCATACAAGGGCTTCGTCCATGCAGGATTAGTGCACAAATTCTCGGGCACGCCTTGCAGGCTGTTTCTGGATCGCACGGCAGACATATTGCCTGCTAGAGCTCCTGCACTGATCCTGCATGCCATGCAGGGCATGGTGAATCTGGGGGAATATCTTTCACAAATTCTCCTTTGCCTCATGAGAAACATTATCAAAAACTTTACTAACATCTACCTTGCACTTTTACAAACATTATTTTGATGAGTGCCTTTAATTTCAAGGAACAGCCCCTATACATTTATTCCTGCCATGGTACATTACACTTCTGGTTCTAGCACCTTCCCTATTTTATTTTCCTGTATTTTATATAAATTTTTAATAGGGAAGTGAACTGGTCCAAAGACTGTTTTCAGCCATGTCCCATGATGCATTCGCCTTCCCTAACCTTACACATGACTATTTCAATATGTTGTAATTAGTGTTGGCCAATGATATCAGCCTCCAATTATTAATATTTTCATCTGTTTCCCTTCTCAAGCAATTTATTTGTACTGTCTCAGACATCACCCTTTTCTTTCTTTCCTCTCTGACACATCCCAGTTAACCGTCAACAAAAATTCCAAATATCTGCCTAGCAACAACCTTTTGCTTTTTTTCTTGTTGGTTCTCCTCTGGTCCCACCCTGCCCCTCCAAATATCTGCCTAGTAACAAACATTTGCTTTTTTCTTGCTAGTTCTCCTTTGGTCCCTCACTCCTCTTTCCAACCCATGTCCAGTGTGTGTTTACTTCAACCTACAAACCAGCAGGTGCCATTTTTAAAATAGGTAGTCCTCCCCTGCTGGCCTCACGGCATGTTTGTCGACTTGCTGTAAGTGTATTATTTTCAACTATTTGTTTTGTGGCACGACTGTACATACTGTAAATGCATTTTTTTAACTATCTGTTGTGCATTGTATGAATAATTGCTTTATGAGAATGATTACTGCTTGCCAAACATACTTCTGCATTTGAGTTGTTTAAAGTGTTCATTTAGTAGTGAAACTTATTTTCTACCTGATGTGCAGTATTATGCAGTTACACTTTATGCGAATGTTTGCAGCTTTTCAGTGTGTACTTCTATGCAAAATTACCTGCCTCAGAACTGTTCTAAATGACATCTGTTTAAGTTTGTAGCTTCTGTATTCTACTGAGCTGCAGTGTGTTTGTGTAGGTACTCTCTGTCCCACTGTATGTACAGAAGGCTGTCTATTTTCATTAAGTACAATTTAGTTAGTCGCTGACTTAGGTTACTTTTTTGCCTTAAGGTGCCTAGAGATTTGTTGTAGCCACTAACAAATATTTGTAATATGTTGCATTATATTGCTTCGTACAACTGAAATAATAGTCTACAAATAATACTACTGTGTTTATTTAGTGGTGTTATTGCTCTTCTACATAGTTACTGTTTATTTTTCTTCCTGTTTTTTCTTACCACTATCTTTCCCTCTTGCTCTTTTCCTTAGCCCTAAATTGCTGTGTATTCCCAGAGTTTGTGACACTGCTACAGCTCCTTTTACTGCTCAAAAATCCAACTCTGTGAAACCTAAAAGATATTGGGAGTTTATGCTGCTCTGAAGAATCATACACTATTATATGCATATTTCACCACATAAACATTATTTTCAAAGCTGTATTTTATAATAATTCTTAACTTGTTAAATACAAATGCCTGAGCCAGCAGCAGAGATTTTTTTTTACTCTATTTCTTCCTCCTCAAATATTATTACATTAGCTTGCAAATGGTACTAGATTATAGTTTTTTCCTCTAGTCCCTATAGTAATTTGATTGGCTACCAGACGTCTTTTGAAATTTATATCTTCCCTATATACTCCCTTCTCAACTTAAATATATTTTGTTTCACTTTTTCCTTAATTTTTATTTTATTTATTTAACATTTGTGCATGTCTTTGGAATGTGGAGAAACCGAGTACCCGAGAGGGGAAACCCAACACAAACACACGGGAGAACAAACAAACACACAGAAGGCACCCCAGCCGAGAATCGAACCAGAGAACCTCTTGCTGTGAGGTGACAATGTTAACCACTGCACCACTGTGCCGCCTATGGTTTAACCATAGCCTTCTCACTATGTAAACTTAAATACATTTTGTTTCACTTTTTCCATCATTCTATTTAACCATAGCCCTCTTACTATATAAATTTATTTAGGCTCTCAGCTGCCCATGCCAAGGCAATCTCACTAATATCTACAATAACAAGTGTTATAGCTTAATGGACAAATGTATTTTACTACTAAGCAGCCAATAGTTCAGAGCAATTGATTGTTTTTACTTGCACATACCTGGAATTTGGCTCTTCCTGCTCCATTCACCCTTTGTTGTGCTTGGGATTACTCTGCTCCCCTACCCCCATTCCCATCCCCAGGCTCCTGACCTTTATACCTAACTAGCCACTCCCCTTAGCCTCACTCTCACACCAACCTAATTTCTATATAGCAACTCCTCTTCTGACTCTTTTCAATCTACATCACCATTTACCTTAATTCCACATCACCTCACTCACACAATACCCAAATTGTAGAATCTCTTCAGGCTAATACCCCCTACCTATTCACCCCACTCTAACCACAACCTATATAAAGAACAGCCACACCTAAATCCCTACTCACTCCTGTAAAGATACCAATTAAAAATTCACAATACATTGACACTTTGTCAGAGCAAAATGTGGCCCCTAACCTTTACATTAATAGTAAAGCCTCACCATCACCTCACACTTAACCTCCTCAGGATGTCCACATCATTAGGAGTTTCAGTTATGGCTCCTAGTTTGCAGTCATATGCGAACTTCATTAGCCAAAGACCTTCTGTGTTAGCCTGTACTTCAGAAAAGTAGATACCAAACAGGAGACGACCCAGGACTGAACCCTGTGGTACTCCAGTTGTCACTGGTCTGAAGTCAGATTTGGAGTCTACTAGTTTTACAATGTGGGTTCTGTCAGTGAGCCAGTTGGCAACCCGGCTTGGGGCATAGGGATTTATACCTAGTTTAATGAGTTTATCTATAATACTAGAGTGGGAGATGGTGCCAAAAGCCTTGGCAAGATCTAGATAGGCTGTATGAACCACCTTACCCTCGTCTACGGCTTTGGTGATTGCTTCAAAGAAGTCTATCAGATTTAGGAGACATGATCTGCCTTTTACAGACCTGAACTGGGTGGGGTCTAGAGTTTGGAGATTACCAATGTCTTTGTTTATAAGTTCCATGATGATACATTCCATGGCCTTGCAGACCAGGCTCATTAGGCTAATGGAGCAGTAGTTCCTGGGGTCCGTGATGGCTCCCCCTTTGTGGCATGGGATAACCATTGTTGTGCGCCATTCAGTGGGCACAAAGCCTGAGGTGAGGCTATGATTGAACATGGTGCTTAGGTGGGGTGCCAGTTCATTCTGTAGTTCATGTAGAATGCAGCCTGGGATGTTGTCAGGTCCCATGGATGCTGTGTTCTTTGCTTTGGATTGTGTGGTTTTCACCTGTGCAGCCATGATTACAGGAACTTTGCATTCTTCCGGTATAGAGATGGGCCCTTTAGTAGGTGAGAGAGGGGTAAAGTTAGCACTGAACCTATCTGCCAGGATGTTGGCAATATCAGTTGGCTCTGTATATTTAGTGCCATTGTGCTGTAACTCAGAGCAGATCTGAGTGTTGCCATTGAGATTCTTGACATAGCTGTAGAATGCTTTGTGGTTGTCTTTAGAATCAGTAGCGATTTTGTTTTCATAACTAGCTTTGGAGGATTTTATGAGGGATCTCAGCTTCTTACTGAGGCTGACCAGGGAGTTCCTCTAATCATGGGATTTTACTCTTCATTTCTTGAAGCAGATTGCCTCTTACATTTACCCCTCTTCCCTCGCTAACAAAATATTTCATAAATACATCAGTTTAAATGGCATCTGTGTTGATTAGAACATACCCCGACATAATGGCTGAGCAACTAGACAGATCACAACTTCAGCAATTTAGCAAAGCAAGCTCAGAAGAGAAAATGATATGACTTTTCAAGAAGCTCTCAGTATTAATTTGTGACATGGAATCATTCTATGTCATAACTGTAAATAACTAAGAAACTTTTTAGTCTATTCAGAACTGATTAAGTGGCCTAGTTTGGGCAGTAAATCACAAAACGTAACACTGGATAAGGAAGTTGGAAAAGGAAAAGTCCTTGAAGAAAAGATAGAGTTATTTGCAGCTAAAGTGGATAACTTGGAGAAGAGGTCATGGCAGTATAATGTCAGACTTGTGGGACTCCCTGGAATGGTCCCAGATGAACTGCACTTACTGCCAAAACTAATATTCTGAGATCACCCGAATTTATCATGCAAGAAATTGGAGCAGAGGAGCAAGATCATTTGGGCATATATTAATGACCTTCACTTCCTTTTGTATAAAAGAATAGTTCATACTCTGCAGCAAGAGCCATAGAGTCATTGCGTGGTAGCAAACTACTGTCAAGTTTATTGAACACTTCTATTCAGTGCTATAGCACAAAAAGAAGGCGGCAGAATTTGTCAAGTGACAACTAGCCTTCAAACGATTCCTGTTTTGAGTAGCTTACCAATCCACCTTGCTAGTAACAATATCGGACAAATATTACCTTTTGAGAACCTGGGAGATGCTTGGAAATTTCTGAAGAAGGAATTAGCCAGTAAAGTATAAGTACGTGTGTTGGAAAGTATTATTATTTATAAATGAAGGGAAAATGAAGCAACAAAGTGTAAATTAGTATGTGAAACAAAATGTCACCAGTCTAAGAGAAAAACAGTATGAAGAGATCACTAAGGGGCAGTACTACATAAGACTCACAAAAAAGCGAATCAGAACTGCAAACCAGGGATTCTACCAGTCCGAAGTAGAAACTGAAAATACGGAATAAAAAGGGAACATAACTCCTCACAATAAAGAGTGCAACATGAGAATTAATGGTAAGATCAAGTTTTTAAATCAATGAGTTTGGCAACCAATAAACAGACATCCAAAAGGAAAATGCAGATGTGGAGGGATGAAAGGCCTTTGGACTATGACCTCTAGAACATGTACTGTTGATGATAAAGACATTTATAATAGAGAACAGCTTATATTCACTGAGATTCTTGTCTTCCAAAAGCACAAACAAAATAGCATTAAAAATGTCTAAGGGTCATAACAAAGCATTGCAATAGGACATACTATACTCTAAAGATATAATATTTTCATAATATCTTAGCCTACCACTGTGTGGAAAATATATCATAGTCATTGTCATCTTCTTTCCCTTATAAGTAGTGCATTATTAAACCTCAATACTTATCTTTCAGCACATCAGTACCAGGAATAGTGTACTACTAGAATAGGATTATCACTAATGGCCTTCCTAAAAATATGTACTGAATTATGTCAAGGAAGCAAGCCCGGTGACGTTGTCTAATTTTTTAATGTAAATGGGCATGCATGATTATCTGCCTGCTGTACGGTGAAGGATTATTGGCAGACTAACAACAGGAAACAGACAAACACCTTAAAATTCAACAAACAATGAATATGAGCAGAGAAAACAGGTAAAATACATTTTATTAATGAAGTAGTGAGCGCTTTCATCGTGGAAAATTCCAAAACTTCATCGGACAGTGCCATTACTTTGTGACTTGTTTAAATAACATCATCAGTAGCACTGTCCGATGAAGTTTTGGAATTGTATAAGATGAAAGAGCTCACTATTTTGTTAATAAAACATATTTTTCTATTTTCTCTACTAATATTCATTGTTCATTGAATTTTGAAGCATTGTTGGCCTCAAAGTTCTTTTTGCTTCTCATTATCAGTAGCTCCTTTTTTTTTTTTTATTTTTTTATTTTCAGAATGCGTCCACCCAGTCTGTATCTTGCGGGAGAGTAATAATAAACATTTTTAGGACAGGATACACTGTGATATCATGGTTCTGTTTTTTTTTTTAATGCTTCTCTTCTCAAATGTTATTGAGTATTACTTGATAGATGTGATGTACATATCTGGGTATTCTCAAGTTTGGGACAGTAATTGACCTGAAGAGAGAAGAGAACCTGTGCAACATATTTATCAGGTTCAAAAACTGTAATCATTACAACTATATATATATATAAATATATATATATATATATATATATATATATATATATATATATATAAATATTGATATGTATATATACCAAGCATCCCACCTTAAATGGGTGTAAATAAATATGCTGAACACCAAAATGAGCTTAAATATTCCACAAAATCTTTAATGGCAAACACATCTAGCCACCTCCGACTTGCAGTCAACCTAGGTTTCGCCAACTGGCATCATCAGTGTGTGCTTACTGGAAGAAACAGCCCCTTTTATACATTGATAGTCTAGGGCTATTAAAGTGATAACATATTACTTGAACATCCAAATAATCTGCTGATTAATAAAAAAACTCTCACTAAATTTACATATAGGTCCTATCCATCCTCCCATAACAATCCACTTTGCATATGACTCAATTTAACCGACTTCAATTGCCAATGATCATTTAATCCTGGTTTAAATAGTGCCCCCAAATACACTATCCACTTTCTTTCCTTTTATGTCAAAATCTTGTGTTTACATGCTATTGTCAATCCAATTCCAACTACCTTGTCAATGCCCAAAAATACAAAATGTGCCCCCAGATGGATCTGTGTATGTTTATAAAGGGCACTATGTGACCTTTTACAATTAATGTCACTGATGTGCAATGCGATGCGCTGCTTCAAACTTAAGGAAGTTTGTCCCACATAAAAGGAACCACACTGACACACCACCATGTATATCACCTACTCGCTAGTACATGTAATTAAATGTCGAATGTCATAAACCTTTATATGTATTGATGGAAGTTAATGACTTGGTTTTAGAAACTTCCTTACAATATGTACAGTGTCCATAAAAAGTGCTACAAACTGTACTATTATCTGGTAAAGCGTGTGTAGATTTATAACTTTTTTTAAAATCTGACAGATGTTCACCAATTGTTTTACCACGCCTATATCCAAAAAAGGCACTGACTATCCAACATAGAACCCAAAAACCTATCATCCTTCAAAATATACCAGTATTTTGCAATAGTATCCCTAATTTTGAAGGTATTACTACCAAACCTGGTAATGAACCTGACCATCTTGCTTTGATGTTTGGCTGGAGCCCCATTTGTTGCCACAAATTCTCTTCTAGATGTTATATGTGTCTCATACATCGCTGAATCTACTGTTCTCGGTTTGTATCCTCGGGCCAAAAACCTGGACCTTAACCGTTGAGCCTGTACCTCATAATCCTCTGATCTACTACATATATGTTTGACTTTCATAAATTGAGCTTGTGGGATATTTGTAACTATATGACCAGGGTGGTTACTATCAGCTCTTAACAAAGAATTTTTTGCAGAGTTACTCTATCTTTGGTATTCATCTGGTGTGACTAAAGGCTTATTGCCATATATTTGGTGAGAAGGATAAGGCCGTGAGTCTTATTTATTACCACATGACTGGATGCGATTGTTTAGTTTTAGTTTTTAGTTTACAGAGCATGCTATTAAGGGTGAGTTCAAGAAAATTATGAAGAAGGTTTTAGGGTATGGAATTGAACTGAAGTATTTGATGCAGTAATAGATGTTAGCATAACATATAATAACCTTTGTCCCTACCTTAATTTTAGTAAAGCTTTGGAGTAGTAAGATAATACATGAGAACCATATTGAAAAATAGCTGAATAACTTAGGGTGAATGACAGTGGAACAGTTTTCTTGCTTCTGCTCTGTAGATATATAGTCCTAAACTAGGTAAATTGTAGAGGAATATGATTTATATACTGGTAAGATGTGGAAGGAGCTTGACTGCTGAAGAAGAGAAGTTAAGTAAGAAAGATTAATAAACAGCAAAACACATCAGGACATTATTTATGAAACTTATCGCAGAAGATTAAGAGTATGAGCTGTTAACAAGCTTCTTACTGTGGTACAGGGTTTGAGTCCCTCAGCCTTCATTTGCCTATTGTGTGAGCTTCAGCATGTCAGTTAACCAGACAGAGTTTTGGGGCAATTGGGAATTTGGTCTAGGGTCAATCGGTAAATTTGCTGTTTCGAAAAAAAAAAACAAAAGCAGTTGACTGGTAAGTGATGTTGCTTTATGTGTGTGTGATTATATTCTTCAGACTTGACAAGAGTAAGAACATCACACTGAAGTTGTTGTCTAAAGTAGTGTTGCCATTAGCCAACAGCCTGGACACTCTAATTGTTAGCCTTTTATAACTATGATGTGAGTGACAACAATAAAACACACACACACACACACACACACACACACACACACACACACACACACACACACACACACACACACACACACACACATTCACTGCATGTTGCCATCACTGTCATAATAAGCAAAATTTTAACTGTAATGAAGAATTTTGATTTCAGTTCCAACAGTCTGTATGCAACTAAAGTCTCTGTAGCCATTCAGTATACTTTTTTCATGCAAGGGCTATCACTGCATTATTTGACACCTGTTTCTAACATTCTGTGCTTTACTAGTCTATAGGGTGGAAAAAGGATAATGCATGCAGCAAAAAATGTAAGTAAACACAATATGGAATTAAAATCAAGTGTCATGTAAATGCTGCCTAAAATCCCACAGTATCTATCTTACAAACAGCAATCAAACTCTCTATTTATTTATTTTTGATAACCTGGCAGTTGGGCTGGTTCAAAGATTCTTTTCAGCTGCAAACTGAGCCCTGAGACAACAGAATAAAAGATAGAGTTGCTGTTTGTCTTTCAGCTTTTTCCCGGTTAGGGGTTGCCACAGCGGAACTCTGGTCCACTAATGATTGGCAGTAGAGTTTTACGAACACTGAGGTGCCAGCTTGACATTCAACCTTCAACAAAGGCACACCCATTTACGCATGTCTTTCAAACACCCACCCAACCGCGGGGAGGACATGCAGACTCCACACAGAAGGCACTCCCCGCACTCCAGCCGAGAATCAAATGGGAGAACCTTTTGCTGTGAGGCAACAACACTACCGCTGCACCACTGCGGATTGAGAATAAAAGATAAGAGTACAAAGATATTAATAACACAGACTATATAGACATTTAATAAAATATGCACAGTAGTTTTTCAGTAGATGAACAACATTTTGGAGATGCTATAGTTATCTATTACAATAAGAAAGACACACACACGCAAACATACACACACACACATAGGTTCATAGATAGGTATTAGGCTATCTGCCCAAGGACCTAAGTAAGTCTAGGCAACAAGGTTCCCTGGCTTACGCCACACAAGAAAGTTAATTTCCTGTGCTCCTGTCGAGCAGAGCCACAGAAGTGATCCCCGGGGTGTATTTCCTATTTCCCATCCACTCATCAAGATTTTTCTTGAAGAGTGCTAATGAAGAACTTTGCTTGACATAGATGGGTAGCCTGTTCCAGAGTATGGGAAGTCTCTGGGACAGGAATCTATTCCTCCAGCATGTCCTGTTTATTGTGGTGACAAGGTTTAGGTCCCTAGAGCATGTAGCTTGGAGGGATTAGGATTTCTTTAGGTGCAGCATGTCCAACAGCTCTGGGTTTGACATAGCTTTATATGTTAGGCAGAGATCACCTCTGAGTAGGCGATATGCGACGGAGTAAAGCTGGAGTTTTTTGAAACGGTTGGTGTAGGGCATCTGGTTGAGGCCAGTAATTCTCTTTGTGAGGTACTTCTGTGGCCTTTCCAACTGCTGTAGGTGTCTTGTGAGGTACTTTCCAAAAGGGGCGTTGTACTCAATAGTGGGTCTAATGAGAGCTGAGTAGAGGGGGAGCAATGACCACTTTTTTCCTGGATGAGAACCCTTTTGTGATGAGGTGTGCCACATAGAAATATTTCCTGACTACTGTGGTGATGTGATTATCAAAGGAGAGACTACTGTCCACTTGCGTCCCAAGGTCTCTTATCACACATTTGGCATTAAGTAGACTGCCGTTTATGTGGTAGTTCATGGGTACAGAGTTTTACCAAAGGGGATGACAATGCATTTTTTGGCATTGAGCCTGAGGCCATGCCTCTGACACCAGGCATCTGTCTCAGTGAGGCCCTTTTGTAGGATGTCCACATCATTTGGGGACTCGACTATGGCTCCAAGTTTGCAGTCATCTGCAAACTTCATTAGCCAGAGGCCTTCTGTGTTAGCCTGTTCTTCAGAGAAGTAGATACCAAACAGGAGATGTCCCAGGACTGAACCCTGTGGTACTCCACTTGTCACTGGTTTGAAGTCAGATTTGGAGTCTGCAACTTTTACAGTGTGGGTTCTGTCAGTGAACCATTTGGCAACCCATCTTGTGACGTAGGGATTTATACCTAGTTTAGTGAGTTTTAGCTATAATTCCAGAATGGGGGATGGTATCAAAAGCCTTGGTGAGGTCAAGATAGGCTGTGTGAAACACCTTACCCTTGTCTAAGCCTTTTTTGACTGCCTCGAAGAAGTCGATCAGGTTCAGAAGATATGATCTGCCTTTCACAAACCCAAACTTGGTGGGGTCCAGAATTTGGAGGTTACCAATGTCTTTGTTTATGAGTTCCACGATGATACATTCCATGGCCTTGCAGACCAGGCTCGTTAGGCTAATAGGGCATTAGTTCCCAGGATCAGTGGTGGCTCCCCCTTTATGGAGTGGCATAAATGTTGCTGTGTGCCATTCAGCGGGCACAAAGCCTGGCATGAAACTTTGATTAAACATGGTGCTTAGATGGGGAGCCAGTTCATTCTGAAGTTCATGTAAAATGTAGCCTTGGATGTTGTCCGGTCCCATGGATGCTGTGCTTTTGGTTTTAGAGAGTGCAGCTTTTACCTGCATAGATGTGATTACAGGGACTCTGCATTCTTCCTGTATAGATATGGGCCCTTTAGGGGGTGAGAGGGGGGTAAAGTTAGCACTGAACCTATCTGCCAGGATGTTAGCAATATCAGTTGGTCTTGTAATTTTCGTGCCGCTTTGCTGTAACTCAGAGCAGATCTGTGTGTTGCCATTGAGATTCCTGACATAGCTATAGAATGCTTTGTGGTTGCCCTTAGAATCAGTAGTGATTTTGTTTTCGTAGCTAGCTTTGGAGGATCTTATAAGGGATCTCAGCTTCTTACTGAGGCTGACCAGGTAGCTCCTCCACTCATGGTATTTTACTCTCTTTTGCAACAGTTTCTTCCTTCTGTTGTAGAGTTTGTTTATGGCAGGGGACCACCAGATTGGCTTCCTTTTTTTGGAGGATAGCGTCATATAAACATATCTGTATACATATATATATATATATATATATATATATATATATATATATATATATATATATATATATGTGTGTGTGTGTGTGTGTGTGTGTGTGTGTAGATATATATATATATATATATATATATATATATATATATATATATATATATATATATATAAATATATATATATATATATATATATATATATATATATATATATATGGATTCCATACACTTGGTCAAATTTCATTTAGTTGAAAATGATTCCAGGCATTGCACTTCACTGAAAGGTCACTTGATCGAAGTTCATTTGGTCGAAAATGGAATATAGCCCCTGCCCTACTGCAGTGCAACCCTGGAGTGAGAATATTAAATAAGGGGGGTGTAGGGGGCACAGCCCCCCACAATGGGGGTGTGGGGGGCATGGGGGCTGTGCCCCCCACACCCCCCCTTATTTAATATTCTCACTCCAGCATTGCACTGCAGTGGGGCAGGGGCTATATTCCATTTTCGACCAAATGAACTTCGGCCAAGTGAGCTTTCAGTCAAGTGAGCTTTCAGTGAAGTGAACTGCCTGGAATAATTTTCGACCAAGTGTAATTCGACCAAGTGTATGGAATCCATATATATATATATATATATATATATATATATATATATATATATACATATATATATATACATATATATATATATATATATATATATATATATATATATATATATATATATGGGTCTACTTTAAATAACCGAACCGACACTTCACCGACACACAAAACACCGACCCCAAATAACCAAAAACACACAACACCGACAACTCACAAAACCGAACACAATTACACCGACACAAAAGCGTAAACTACATTACACACAATGACATATCCACTAACCTTAACCCAAACCCTAACCCTAAGGTCCGACACTACCGCACACTTACCCTACCCACCTAACCCTAACTCACTTAACCCACCCCTAAACCTAAAGACTGTCACTATCGCACACTTAACCTACCTGCACCCTAACCTAACTCACTTAACCCACCCTAAAACATAAAGCCCATCACTATCGCACACTCACCCTACCCGCACTCTGAACCTAACTCACTTAACCCGTCCCTAAACTACAGTCCGTCACTATCACACACTTACCTTACCCGAACCCTAACTCCGACACTACCGCACACTCACCTTTCCCACACCCTAACCCAAAATCCCTCAATATCGCACACTTACCTGACCGCTCCTAAATCCGTCACTATCGCACACTTACTGAGTCGCTCACACGTTGCCCTTGTTGGTCTTTCGGCTGTCGGCAAATCACCTTTTCGATCAACTTCCTTTTCGGTCGTTTCGTCTCGGTCTTCTGCGTGTCGGTCAACTGTCGGTTCGGTTATTCAAGGTAGACCCATATATATATATATATATATATATATATATATATATATATATATATAAATATATATATTTATTTTATTTTATTTTACATTTGTTGACCGGGCTAGTCTAGCTGGATATATTTCCATTTTCAGTAGAGGCCCGGGGAGAAAAGCTCCACATAAATTTTAACAAAAGGTCAAAAATAGATATATATATATACATAGCTAGATACACACACACACACACACACACACACACACACACACACACACACACACACACACACACACACACTATACATTTATGCAAATGGATAGGAATTAGTCAGCAACTGTGTTAATTAATTGTTGTGTGCAGCAAAGACAGACCAGATTATTATAAATGAAAATGCTTACAAAATTTCTGCATGATACTGCACCACAAAATTCTTTCTCAAATATCATATCCATAACATAATAGCTTTATGGCATGCCCTCCTATTACATTTTAGAATATTTAGTAGTACGGTAAAGTTTGTCTTACTATTGGTTAATCGTTCTTAATTAAACTCTTTTTCTAACATACTAGACATCTATTTATGTCTTGTCCCCTTGTCTGAAAAATTTTATATTCTTCTGTAAAATATACCATGAAACAGACTTACAGATCTTGCAAACATGGAGAAACATAAAAACAAATCAGTTGATTTACCTCTTTTCACCCTGCATTTCTCAGTTATTCTTTACCTTCCTTGATTCTGATCTGTTATCTTGTTACAGCAGTATTTTAGTAACTGTTTTCCTTCTCACCTACCCTTATCATACACCATGTGAATTTCTCATTCAACATCAAGTGCTTTAATCCATTTCCACAGCTTACATGCTTCTTTGTCTTACAGTTTCCCAGCATCTCTTCCTTAATAGCAAGCTTGCAGAACTCAGCAGTCCCTCCAAGACCTAGTATTCAGGATCACTGTCATATCTTGTCTAGTCCACAAGCATAGCCCACTAATTTACATATTATTATACCATGACCCCCCCCAAAATGTGCACGCTGATTGGCCAGCGTGCATTACATCGAGTTATACTAATGGAAAAGGTCCGGTCGCCCGGACTTTTCCATTAGTATAACTCTACTTAAACACTGTCTGCTATGTTAAATGGGTTTAACATGGCGAGTTTTTAAAATAAGCAACGGAGATCTCCGTTGCTTATTTTAAAATGTCTCGCTATGCTAAACCCATTTAACATAGCTAAAAAAAGCAACGGAGAAAGCAAGATCTCCGTTGCTTTTTACTGTTCGCTATGTTAAATCGGTTTAACATAGCGAGACAGTTTTAAAATAAGCAACAGACATCTCAGTTGCTTATTTTAAAACTGTCTCGCTATGTTACACCCATTTAACATAGCAAAAACAGTAAAAAAAAAGCAACGGAGATCTTGTTTTCTCCGTTGCTTACAACTCTGATGTACTGCGCAGGCACGCGGTACATCAGAACTGCCGCGGATTCCAGACATCTGCGGAAGGGCAGTAAACAGGCATTATACTATGCCATTATTTAAGAAAAGTTATAGTTTCTTTTCTTAAATAATGTCATATAATAGCAATAACCACTTCTGGGTGTGGGTAATGCTGTATTTACACGGTTGGCTTATTTTGGTCCTCGGGCCTCGGAACCAAACCACGCCAACCGTGAGTAAATCCAGCATTACCCACACCCAGGCATGGGTTATTGCTATATTAATACCTAGCACATACAATTGATACCCAGTGCAGTAGAACATTAATCCATGACTTCCTTTTCTTCACCCTCACTAGAGGTACGTTATCAGTCACCCCTACTAAAATTACCAAAAAAGAGAGGGAGAGAAGAGCAGGACAGAGATAGAGAGAGAAAACAATAATATAAATAGTGGGGGAAATAGCACACACACTGGTAGAGAGAAGCAAAACTAAATGTATTCCATCAAATCACAGGAAATACAATATCCTGAAAACAGAACAATTAGAGCTTTAACAGTACAGTAGGAAAGAAACAGACATCACTTAACCCTGCCACCTCCATTCGTCCCCCAACTGTTCATATGACTATAAACCATAACCATAAGCATCACAGCTCCCAGTCCCTTATGAATATGGTACTCCATGTAATATGTTTTCATTTCCAATAAAACAATGTACCTACTTAAAACTATAACTCCCAAAGTGAAGATGCACCATTGTTATAAATATGTCTGTTTCCAAACACATGCAACTACATGTTTTCCCTGACTTCCATTGTATCACTGTACAGATTAGATTTCATCAATTTTACAACACTAAAAATCAAGTTTGGAGTGCAGGTTAGAGCTTGCCTTCCTTATCAAGGATTGATATCAGAGTATAGGCAAAGAGAAAGAAAGAAATAGGGGTGTCCTAAACAAAAGACCAGCACTGGTAGAGTTTTTAGTAAAATCTAAAACAGAAGCTGCCATTAAAAAAGGAATAACTAGTAGAGCATATAAAATATTGCATGATAACTATAAGAATCAATCAGAGGAGGTTAGAAAGGATTGGGAGGAGAGACTGGATAAGCAATTCACAAAGAAACAATGGGAGGATATGTGCATGTTTCCCAAAAATGCAACAAAATCTAGAAAATTTAAGACTTTTGCTTGGAAATGTTTACACAGATATTTTTATACACCAAGTAGAATCCAGAGATTTTTTTTCCACAGATAGACAGCAAATGTTGCAGGTGTGATGAGGAAGAAAGCGTTACTTGAGAACATTTTTTCTGGGAGTATGGTGGGTTGGTAGACTTTAAGGTTTCCCTGCTGGATGCACTGACAGAGATGCTGGTGGGCAGATGGGTGTGACTAGGGTGATGATTTTTCTTAGCTATGATACAGAGTCAGAATTGCCTAGACATTGTAAGGCCTTGTTGTGTCTAATTATGGTGGCTGACAAAAAGCAATTACTATAAAATGGAAATCAAAATCTAAACTAACTATATTAGATGTAGTGGATATAGTAACAGAGGAAAAACAACTGGAATTGAAAAAAGGGTAGGAGCAAACTTTATGGGAAAACAGTGGGAATTGTGGGAACAGTACATGCAGGGGAGGAATGAAGTTTAAAAGAAGGCAGAACTTAAATGAGCTATGCAATCTTTGACTGAAAATGATTGGGTAGATTATGTGATGTACGTATAATGTTTGCAACTGGGAGTGTGTCAGTATGGTTTGTGATGTTCCCTGTGTTCTCCATTAACATCTCCACTACTCCCTTGACTCCCTTGTAACCTTTCAGAGAACTGTTTCTCCTGAGCTTTATCTATTCCTTGTCCCCCTGCCTCTAGTTATCCTATTTACCTCCTGGTATCCAGACCCACTCCCCTAGGATAGCTTCTTTCTGATTGTTCTCCACTCCTCTCCCCTGCTCTCACTCTAAGTGTGTCTCTCTGAACCTATTCTGCACGTCTCTGCCTTCCAAATTAAAGTATTTGACCTCCCTCACATCCTTCCCTTTCCTATTTTTGCTTCCTCTTTTCCTCTCTATTTTATATCCTCTTTTGAGGCTATCATCACTTTCCTATTCTCTGAACTATACTTCCATGCTTATCATCCCACTATATAGAGGTTACCCACATCTAGCTCCATATAGTAATACTACTAATAGGGCTACCCGTCTCTTAGTTTAATCTTATAGCCTCCTTATAGAATGTAATATTGGACCCTCTTCTACTGTAACCCCTGTTGTCCTTACTTTATGTCCTGTACTACCACATTTGATGTTAACATATGACTTCTGCCATATTTTTCAGCAAGTAGCTGTGTACTCTAATGATAATTGAACTTTTTGCCCGCCCCCTGGCTTACTACTTCCGTTCCAGAAACTGTTATAAGGGGTAGATCCCTTAGGGCGCCATCTTGTTTTTCCCCCCTTGTGCGTGGCTGCTGTTGGAAGCGGTGGTGAGTAGGTCAAGCCTGTTGTAGCGCTATGTGATTTGTATACCTAGTTTTATTTTATTTTATCTGTATTCACATGTTTTCTATGTGGCTGTTAATGTCGCTTGTTGGTAGTGTTGGTTTCTAGTGCTCGGGGATCCTATTGTTGGTAGTGTTGATCGCTAGTGCTTGGGGATTTATGTAGCCAGTTTTTATCTGCATATACATATTTCTCAGTAGTACTTACTGTCGCTTATTAGTAATATTGGTCGCTAGTGCTTGGGGATTTGTGTAGCTACTTTTACTTACATTTACATGTTTTCTCAGTGGAAGTTACTGTCGCTTGTTGGTAGTGTTGCTCGCTAGTGCTTGGGGATTTGTGTAGCTAGTTTTTAACTGCATTCACATATTTTCTCAGTAGTATGAACTGTCGCTGGTTGGTAGTGTTGGTCGCTAGTGCTTGGGGATTTGTGTAACTAATTTTATCTGCATTCTCATGTTTTCTTAGTAGCACTAGCTGTCGCTTGTTGGCAGTGTGGGTCGCTAAAGCTTGGGGATTTATATAGACAGTTATTATCTGCAATCACCTGTTTTCTTGATATTACTTACTGTCACTTGTAATTCACAGCCTTTTACTTGTTGGTGATATCTTTTTGGGGGCTTTGTTTTTTTTTTTACCGTTTGAGTTTACTTCCTGATACTACTGTGCTGGTATACTGGTTCCACGTGTTTGGGGAATCTGCAAGTGAGTATGTAAAACCCCGCGCATTTACTGTATGGCTAACGACTATAGTTTTTTGCTATCCTATGAATGCTAGGCTATTTAGAGTGATTTGTTAGCTTTATACAGTGGTCAGGGGTATAGTTTTTATGTATTTTGCCCCTGTCGTTGCTACTATTGTCTTTTAGTCCAATGAACTTTAAGATTCTTAAACTATTGGCAACATTGTTTTGTTTCTACCCTTGAACTTGTAAATATAGGTTTTTGCTGCCTTTTAGTGTTTTCTTGGACTAAGCTGTAATTCGAAGATATACATTAATTCCCCCTACGCATTTATGTTTTGATAATGATGATATCTGCCTGGGTGGTACTGAATGGTGTAGTTTAAAATGCAACCACTTTCGTGGACTACGTTTGCTGTTTTTACCCATGGTATGTACTGATATGCTGTCATAGACTACTGCTGATGATTACTGTTGAGAGATAGAGATTATAATCAGCTCCTAAACTGCTTATTTGTGCAACCTAAGGACCTATATCTTATCTGTATTTAAACTGCCTAGATGTCTGTGCCTTTCGTTTGCATAGATGTTTTGTATTGAAATGTAACTTCTTTTTGTTTGGACTAGCCTGATTGACCTAATTGCATTTTGTAATCAATCTGTTATTTTGTCTTTTCTTTATCTCTTTCTAGCTGGTTTAGGGTAATTATTCCCCTCTCAACTCCAGGAAGTGCTCCGTGTGGACTCCTAAACCTGCAACTTCCACCCTCCATTAACTGCCTGGGTCATTCTCCCCTGGGTTCACTTTATATACTGGACAATTGTAACCTGGACAAAGCAAAACCATAGTCATACTGTATGTTTCTTTGATATTTTTTCTTTCAAAAGTGCCATTTATGTTATGTCTGAGTATTCTCTCCTGATATAGAAACCAGATTTCTGCCAATCTCCGTCAGCAGCCATACCCCCCCCCCGTTTGCTAGCCTGCTTGATCCCTCACTCTATTATCCTCTCTTCTGCTGATTATTATATATACTGCTCTACCCCTAAACCAATTTGTGACTCCAGTACTCACTTCCTCTCCCCTTCTCCTACCTAAAGTACTGTCTCTTTCTCTCCTGACAATATCCCAGTTTCACTTCATATTTCGCATGCCTCATGCTTACAGTGTCTCTCCTGACTGTTTATTTTTCCTTGTAGTTCTTCTGGCCTTTATCAACCTCCTACTGTGTCCCTGTGTTCTCCATTAACATCTCCACTACTCCCTTGACTCCCTTGTAACCTTTCAGAGAACTGTTTCTCCTGAGCTTTATCTATTCCTTGTCCCCCTGCCTCTAGTTATCCTAATTACCTCCTGGTATCCAGACCCACTCCCCTAGGATAGCTTCTTTCTGATTGTTTTCCACTCCTCTCCCCTGCTCTCACTCTAAGTGTGTCTGCCCCGCTCCGCTCCCCTCCCTACCCCCAAATCCCACCCACCCCCAGGGGTCCTCAACTTATACCTCATTAAACACTCCCCCTATCCTCCAGCCATTCTCCTTCCTCCATACTAGACCGCCCCTCAACCTTTACTTCCCCTCCCCTTCCCCTCCACTACATCAGATCCTCCTATCATTTTGAACTCTAACTATAACACTATTCCTTTAAAACTACTTTAACCACTATTTAACCTTATCTCTACAATTCTCCTCCCTCACAACTCTTTGATACCCTACCTTATATTACATCCTATCTACTATCCATCTAATAAGTACTTAGTACCAAACTAACACTGACTATCCCCTAACTCCATTTCCTTATACTTATTCTCCTTCTATCCCTTCTTCATACAGTATTGGTTAGCTACTATTTTTTTCTGAACAACTTACTCTAGACCTTCATCTCCTCACTACTATGTCTCCAACTTTAAAAGTCTTTCTCATCTATACTCTACTCTCCACTATTATTTTAGCCTCTCTTTCTTTATCATACTATATCACCTCTTTGCCAATTAACACTTTCTACAAACAAAACCCTCACCTAAAGCAAACTTTACCTTCATCTAGCTTTAGCCCCCTTAAACATAGTAACATTACCTGCTCTTCCAGCTATCTACTCCCAAAATATCATAGGGCTTCTCACTTAACCCTTAACTTTAACAAAAGAATTCTTAATATTTGCCTCAAACTTATTAAAGTACTATCATCTCCCCATCATCAACTCCTCTTACATGGGGACATTCATCCTAATCCCGGTCCTTCTACCCTAAGCAATCATAACCAAAATGTAAATTCTACTCCTCTTCTTGCATCAAGTTCTAGAGCTACCAATTCACTTCTAATAGCTCACATCAATATCAGAAGTATGAACAACAAAATCCACCATCTTCACGCCCTACTTCACCTGCATTCATTCGACATATTATGTGTAACAGAAACATGGCTAAAACCCTCTACTCTAGACCAGGAAATCACCCCTCCTGGTTATAACATACTTAGAAATAATCGAATAAAGAAGAAAGGTGGGGGTATAGCCATTATTTATAAATCCAACCTACAAATTACCCAGTTTAAGGAACTACCATTAACAAGCCCAAAATCAGAAATTTTATCAATCAAGCTACAGATAAACAACAATAAAGCAATCTATCTAATATGTATGTACCTTCCCCCTGGTAATAATACCCAAACACTAGAAAACCTACTCAGTTCTCTGTCCAACCAACTACCCCAAGAAACCATAATACTTGGCGATTTCAACATAGATTGGAATACCTGCGCAGCCCAACAACCTACTAACCATATTAATCTCCATGGTTACTCTCAATTAATAACAACTACAACTAGAATCCATAAACCAAATAAGAAAGAAACAATTCTGGACTGGATTCTAATTAACAACGCCCCCAGTAACTATACTCCAGGAACACTTCCTGATAGTATTAGTGATCACACACTTACATATGTTATCAGACAAAAACTGAATATTCCTAATATGCATAAACTTAGAAGATGCCGCTCAAAAAGATTTTTCAACCCTGATAACTTCCTTACTGAATTACAGGCATGTGATTGGTCACCCTTATCACACCTTGAACTTAATGAGGCAGTTACCTATTTTAACACAAAGTTTCTACAAATCCTTGACTATCATGTTCCATTCCACTCTACTAGGATAAGAGCCAAAACTGCCCCTTGGCTTACAAAGCAAACAAAAGAAAAAATGATCCTTAGAAATAAAACCTGGGCTAAATGGAAAGCTACCAAATCTCCATCTGACCATCTCCTCTACAAACAGTTAAGAAATACTACCAAGAAAGACACTCTTAGAGACAAAAAGGAATTCTATCTTCACCTTCAAAAAACCACACAAAATACTCCTCAAAAATTTTGGTCAGGTATTAATAACCTTCTTAAACCAGGACATTCTCCTACTCCTACCCCCTCAGGATTTAACCCTAATACCTCTACCCAGATCCCAGATGCCTTTAATAACTACTTTACAGAAGCTATTCTAACACTAGCAAACTCACTACCAACACCTACTGCATCCTTACATAATACCTCTCCAGCCTCTACTAATGTCTTTCAAATCCAACCTGTCTCTTCTTCTATCATTTATAAGCTTCTCTTAAAACTAAAACCGTGCACCCCATCGGCTGACCAACTCCCTTCTGAATACTTACAAATTGCTGCAAAAGCTATCTATCACCCAATATCGATTCTAATAAATAGGACCATCTCTGAAAGGAAAATCCCTTCAGTTTGGAAGATATCTCACATAATTCCCTTCATAAAGGGGCCCTTCTTCTGAATTATCCAATTATCGTCCTATTGCTTTACTGTCCCCATTAGCTAAGATAATGGAAAGGTGTATACACAAACAATTTCTTAACTACCTTCTCCAAAATAACCTTCTAGCTGACTGTCAACATGGTTTCAGACCCCATCACAGTACTACTACTGCCCTTCTGTCCTTTGCTGACTCCATAAATAGAAATCGAAATAGTAACCTTTTCTCTTCTGCACTATTTATAGATCTATCAAAAGCTTTTGATATGGTTAACCATAACATACTTCTTGAAAAACTTAACAACCTCTCCTTAAGCTCACATACTTTACAGTGGTTTAGAAGCTATCTTGAAAACAGGCAACAAGCAGTTCTTTGGGAGAACAACCTTTCATCTTTACTCCCAGTAAATGTTGGTGTTCCACAAGGATCTATCCTTGGACCCCTTCTTTTCTCAGTATTTATTAATGACCTATATTTGAACGTACCACAAGCAACCTGCATCCAATATGCAGATGACTCGACATTGATCTGCTCTGCCATAAATATTTCCTCTCCAGTCCATCACCCAAACAACCTTTCATAACGTTGAAAAATGGTTTATGCAGCACTGCCTCCTCCTTAATCCCAAAAAAACAAAGCTTCTTCTCTTTACTCCTACTAATAAATCTCCTACACCTCTCTTTACTATCACCTCAGATAATTCTACCTGTATTAACCCTGACAATACCACTTTCGACTATTAGGTGTAAGCATTGACAACCATCTTAACTTTGATGACCAAATTAATAGTACTATAAAAGCTGTTAATAAAAAAATTAGGACACTCTACAGAATTAAACCCTTCCTTAACCCAGCAGCTAGAAAAACCATTGCACAGACCCACCTGCTCTCCACCCTTTTTTATGCTTCAGCTATATATACCACACTATCTAAAAATAACATCAATAAACTCTCAACCTGCTATAACAGTATAGCGAGATTCATTAATGCAACTCCTTAGAACCCACCACTGTCACAACCTGAAACAACTAAACTGGCTAGAACTAAATAACCACCTACTCTACCAACAACTACTTATGATTCATAAAACCCTTCATTTCCCTGAAAATACTCCAAGCCTGACTAGACTTATTTCTCCATATAAGAACCTAAACACACTCCGTTCCGCCAATAAGTTTCTAGTATCCATAACTAAATCATATAATAAAGCTGGGGATGCACTATTTTCAAATTCCATAGGGAAACGCTGGAACCTAATCCTCAAGAAATAGCTACTCTACATTCCACCTCTCTGTTCAAAAGACAAATCAAAGCACATCTTACTTCTCAATGGCTATGTCCCTGTACCAATCCTGATTGAAAGTATGTCTCAATATGCCTTTTAGTTTGTAGTTTTTTCTTTCTGTCCCCTTACTGGCCTTACCTGATGCTTTCTGGAGTTGAGAGTTGAATCCTAAGGTATGCCTATATTTCTTATTAACTTTAGTATGTAGTTCTTATATTTTGTTGTATAACTTGACTTAATGTTTTTAAATATCATAGATATCCTCTCTTGTACCTTGTATAAATCTATTAAGAAAATTTCTGAAATTGTTATAAATCACTGTGATTTTTTATCTATACTGGAGCTTTTCTCCCCGGGCCTCTACTGTAAACGGATATATGTCCAGCTAGACTAGCCCGGTCAACAAATGTAAAATAAAAAAAAATAAATAAAATGCTTGCAACTAGGATTTTGTTGGTGTTGTTTGTTTTAATTTATATACATGTATGATTGCTTATGCCATAAGTGATGGTTTAATAAAGATATTTCTTGTTTAAAAAAAAGGGACAGGAATTAAATAATTTATGTAATGTTGCTTAGGTTATATGATTTATAACAATATATGTGAAGTATAATGTTTGTTAATGTTAATTTGGTAGTACAGCAGTTTGATTACTTTTATATAAATGTAAATTTGCCTATGTCACGTGATTATTCAGTAAAGTTGTTTAATAAAAAAACACTAAAAATCAAGTTACATTTCATTAATTTTCTTACACTGAGAAGCATAATTCAAAATTACAACTAAATACAAAAAAGCTTTTTTTTCAGAGTTTAAACTTACCTCTCTTTTCAAGTAGGAGACTTCACCTCCTATAGTCCTTACTATATAAGCCAACACTGGTTGCATAACAGTGAGAAAAAGTGAAAAATCTAGGTGCAATGCACCCAGGTTCTGCAATATAAAAGTACATGGTGTTTTGACGTGCCAAGAGCAAACCAATATGACAAAAACTGATCGCACTAAATGCACTTGATGGATAGGAACCCGTCTAAGCAGGAAGTAGCCCATAATCAAAGTTTTGTTTTTATTCCTTTAAGGAACTACAGAAATATGTAAAGGTTTGTTCAAAAGACAGCAAACAAACATAATTACCACATCTTAATGAAATGAATGAGAAACACTAAATAAAGCTAAAATAATAATAAAAAAGACAAATGCAATTTGTGGTGGTGGTTCAAATTTCAATGATACATAAAATATCTTGCACAGTAAAATTAAGACCTTTACCTTTTTTGTTAGAAAACAACTGTATTCAAAAACTTAACAGAACCCACTATAAAACCATATAATAAATACAAATTTAATCTTTCGGTCTGATCTTATACAATAGTTTCATATTTTACAATC
This sequence comes from Protopterus annectens, assembly GCF_019279795.1. Lineage (NCBI taxonomy): Eukaryota > Metazoa > Chordata > Ceratodontiformes > Protopteridae > Protopterus > Protopterus annectens. The sequence goes on along the minus strand of NC_056739.1, from coordinate 1,772,745,653 downwards.
TACATTACATGCATTGTACATTTCATACTCCAATCTTTATTCCACTGAATATAAACTAATCATTCGATTCACCTAACTGAACCATATTCATGTTTCTGTATATCCTCCATTCAGTTATTCCCAAACAGTTAACAGCAACACAAACTACATACATCCTCCTTCCTTTCCATTAAATCATATTATCATTTCACTCTCATCCCTTAAGTGATTTGTTTAACTGATAACTGTGCATTTGCTCCCATTATCTGTGTTCATTCTACGCCTCTTTCTTTAAGTTAACCTAAGTTCTCTAAGCCCAATTTACTCCACTCTGTGTTAAACTTCCTCAGAATTATTCCTGTCAATACCTTCTGTAACTCTTTTGCCACCATGTTCTTCATTCCTTTTGCCTCCTCCCATGTTGGCAATTCTTGTTTTTTTTTTTATTTCATTGTAATAGCTTTCTTAGTTAGTTTCATCAAACTTACTAATTCCCTCTTATCCTCTGAAATTGATTCTTGATAACCCAAAGAAAATAATTTTGCTGATAAGATTTGTTTAACCGTAAATTTTTCCCTTACTGTCTCCCTTAATTTTTCTTTACAGCCTTTCATATTGTTGCAGTTCCAGAAAACGTGTTTCCTTGTCCTTCTTTCTCTTCTACACATACATCCTAGACAACTTATACTGAGTGCAAAAATATGTGTACAAAGACTTCCAGACAAAAATCTTAAATTCTCCTGCCCTTGTTGCTACTCTAAGGAAAGTAATTATAACAACCCATTCGCTATCCAAAGTCTATTCCCTTAACTTCTTTTCCCATTGCCTACTCAGTTTCCCCAACTTTTCACTTTTCTGATCCCTGAACTACTGTTTCCCCACATAGATCAACCATTTTATCAGTCCTCTTTGATCCCTTCTCCACTCAGTCTCCTTTACCAACTGAAAGTTTTGCTTTTCCACAATTTTTTTAAATTGGTCCTCCATCTGTCCACTACTCCTTTGTGCTCATACTCCACATTTTCATTCCACTGTCATTCTTCCCGAATGCCTGCCCATGACTTAACTCCATCCCCTTCCTTCACTTATGGTCAAAATTTAACTTTGTCCTGTCTCAGCTCCCATCTCCAAATCATATTTCATGCTTTTTTTTCTTGCTTCAACTCACCTGTCTTTACAATCCTCTCTCAATGAGCATTCCAACAGGCAGCTTTCCACTTCTCATTAAGACCCCTTTGCAGGCCCTTTAACATTTCCAATTCTAATTTGGGTGGGAGTGCAATTATTTCACTGCTCCTGCTCCATATGTCATCCCTCGCCTTAAACATCTCTTTCCAATCTGCTACATAGTCATTATGCACTAATTTAATAATGTTTGCTGTTATACAAACTTGGAGAGCTAGACTCAAGTCTGGTGTCTCCATTCCCCCCTCTCTCTTTCGGCTCCACCATATATTCCCAGGCCACACACATTTTTTTCACCACTCCATACAAATTCTCTACACATTTGCTTGATCTACTTTAGAAACTTTTTTTCAGACAATTCACAGAAGGCCTGTCCAGCATATGCAAATTGCAGTAATATACTCATTTGTGGCACCTGAATTTTCAGATAATTTATCGCCTTCCATTCATTCAGCTGCCTTTTTACTTTACCATATATATGCTGATAGGTAATTTCTACAGACTATGGACCGAGTTATTCAGCCAAATTCATAAACATTTAATCTTGTCTTTCCATCTCCCTCTCTGTGCCCCACTTCCACCTGCGGCCCCTGCTATCCTTAAACTATTAGTTTTATGTGCATTTACCTTGTATTCTGATATCTCCCCCAAATTTTGCAAAATTCTTCAGAGTATTTCCTTATCCTTCTCATACTGGACATCATGGCCAAATTATCATCTGCATACAAATTAATCTTCTTCTTCTCTGATTTCCCCCCATTTATGCTCTCTTGTCTCCATGTCTATAATCTTCTTCTCCAAATCATTCCAAATACATGGCAAAAAACAACCTTGCTCTTATCTTCAGTCTTACTGTAGCTCCTTCGTACACCTGACTAAGCTAGCATATCCATTATTCCAGAAAACCCGTCTCTCTATCACCCTAAACAGTTATGACCATCCCACTCAATCAAATGCTTTTTCTGCATTTGCTGAAACATACACCATTTATTGGTCCTTTTCCACTGCATCCTGCATGACTAATGGTACCTATGTTAAGTCATCCATTGTCCTTATTACCCCAACAAACTCCATTTGATCCCTATGAATCACACTTTAAAAAATTCCTCCTAACCTAATAGCCTGAATTTGTATAAAGCATTAGTAATTGTGATTCAAGATTGAAATTGACCTGTAAGACACTGTACTCAGGGTGTTTTCTTATAATCATTTCTTTTCAAGGTATTTTGGTGGGGGGGTCTTCTCCATTCAATATTTTATCAGACAGACATTTCCAGACTTTCACTCCCTCCTTCTTCTTTTGCTCCCATAACTCCAGTGACAGGCCATCACTTTCTGGCATTTTATCCCTAGTAATCCTGCCCCATGCTTTACCCCTAGCAATCCTGCACCAAGCCTTTTCTATCTCATGTATACTAATGGGTTTGACCAGGGACCCTTTTCATCTTCTGTCAACACCTTTCCCCCTTCTGTTCCCCACTGATTCTTACCCTGTGGTGTCATCACCTCCTCCTTGATATAATTCTTGATAATATTTCTGAAACACCTCCAAAATTCTCTCCAACCTTTCCTTCATCTTTCCAGTTCGACCATCTCTGACTTAACAAATTCCCCACTCCATCTCCTGCTGTCTAAGCCTGATTGCTAGTGCTTTGGCCGTTTTGGTATTCATATCAGAATAGTCTTTCAGCTACTACCTTCTTTTCCCAGGCTCTGCTATCCTCCTCTTTTTCTAGCGTCCTCTTGATCTGCCTTTCCCTTTCGATCTGACTCCTTGTCCAGTGTCTCTTCTCCCTTTGAATCCCTGCCAGTTCCATCCACATCTTCTTCCTTATTACAAAGGAGACATGCTCTCTAATACTCATTTCCTTTCTAAATCCTCTCTGATCTTATACTTAATTTCATCCCATTTTCTCCATTTATTTCTTCTACTGTATTCAGTTCCCTCTCTAATATCTTCTTCACTTTCATCTTTTCCCTCTTTCTCTGTTAAAAGTATGTGCATCGTGCAGTGCCTGTTTAATTCCTCTCCCCCACTCCAGTAAAGTTAGCTTCACCATTGCATGATTTGTTGAGGTAAGTGGCTGTGTTGTCATCTCTTTAACTATGTGTGTTCCTTCATTGTGTGTACTTTGTCCAGCCTCACATCATCCATGTATCATCAAGGGTAGTATTCTCTCTTCTCTCTTCCCTTAACCTCTACATATCCATTGTCCTAATATATATTAAAACTCCCTTAGAAACCTGCTTTCCTCAGTCACTCACGTTAAACTAAGTCTCCTGTCAGCTTCATCTTTATTCACTTTTACATTCCAGTCTTTCATATACACCACCACCCTTTTCTGAAATGTAGCTGTCTCCACTAGTGCACTTCTCATAACTTTCACAGGAAGGCTGGAAGGATGTAAAATGTCAGTATAGTTAACTTCATCCCTTTAATTACCTCTTTTATTTCAGCTATTCTGCTTTTCTTATTCTTTAGTTTACCCTCTACCTTCAGTGGCCACTCCGGCTACTTCAATATTATGACTCCCCTCCTCTTCTTAGTATCCCTTACTGAATGGGCTTATGCCACATACCCTGAGCTCACAATGTCCTTTGCTCTTGTACTGTCATATGTGTTTTTCTATAATCAAGATCTTTGCCTTAAGATGTTGCAAATCAGTTAGTATTCTCTCCTTTTTTGATTTCCCTTCCAGTTTGTTAACATTCCAGGAATAGAAAGCATATATTCATTCCTTCATCATTGATTATAACTAGTATGTCCACTTCTCTTCCCATCTTTTATCTCTGACAGTCTGTACATTGAAGTTCTAGTATGCCTCCTTAATCTGTGCTTTTCTTGGATTTCTAGTTCTTCCATTACTCCTTTAGCTAGTCTAACCATCCAATGCCATCAAAATCCATCTCCCAAACTATATACCTATATACATCAAACACTGTCACCTTCAACTCCTCCAAGCTCCTGTTCTACTGTCACTTATTTCCTTCTCCACCTGTCTTATCTATGACAGTGCACAAAAATGCCACAGGGAATCCTCAGCCTCTGCCAAAATGATCTTCTCTTGGTAGTTTTGCCACTCCAGTTACCACAAATCTTTGTACAATAATCCCTACACTCTGTCGTGCCTCACCCTGATCTTAAAATAATTCAAACAATCTCTGTTTTATACCTTTACTCTGCCATTTGTTAGACTTCAGTATTCTGACCCCTTCCTGCAGCACTTGTACTTTGCCATTTAACCTTCCTATTACCCTATATGTTGCTTTCACATGTACCAAATTGCTTCATACACACATGGATGAGCTGTGTTCATACCAGCCTCTGCTTTATAACTCTTTACTTTCCCCTAAATGTTCAGTCTTAAATCTTTTAGCTGGTCTGTTCTCACTATCCTCTGTCATATGTGGAAAACATCTCCCCTGCTCATCCTCTACTTTCCACGAATGACTACTTCAAAACTTCCCCATCCACTTCTACAAAAATCATTCCTACATCTGTGTATATAAAAAAAAAATGCGCCATCCAGGCACTCATATTTAGCATATTTCTCACATCCAAAATCGCATCTGACTAGTACTATGCATCTCTTACCCCTAATCCCTTTCCTCAAATCTAAACTATCCTAATCGCACATGTATAGTGACCCACTTTTCTCAGTAGTACTCATTTTCACTCCTCATGACCCCATCAAGTTCCTGTTATCTGCAATTTCAAATAATATCATATTAACACACGTAATCAACATTAATGATCTAGCCTTTATACAAAAAATTAATATTAATAATCCAACCTTTATAATAAAAAAAAAAAACAAGAGGAGAAAGGGCGTGTGTGCTACATAGAAAGGGGAAAACAAAACAAAAATTCCATACACCCACCCAAGCACAAGTCCAAGAACACAGACCATTCATTTTACAATGTGGGAAAGGGTGCTTAACATCTGCCCAATAACACCAATGCTGTATTTGCCTCATGCAAAACCAAAACTTACCCACGTACCCCTCTCCATATCCCTTAAGTATACATTCTGCCTTTCCCTTGAATATACCTAGTTAAGTCCCAACAACAGTATCCATATATTCTCTACCAACACTTCCCTCCCCAAGAATGAATATATTCAGGTAAATATATCTGACTGAAAACTTGATGTTGATGACTTATTTATGCACTCACATATGCCAACCCATTCTCCCCAGCAAAATCCATATCCACATTTCCATCTTCTCTATACACCTTACTGTAAGTTAATTCTCTGTAATCCTTTTCTGCCATTACACATTAAAACACTCAGTCAATATTAATTAACTTATTAACTTGGCCAGTTAAGAAAAAGAGAGGGACAGAAAGTGACATACGTAATAATAATAATAATAATAATAATAATAATAATAATAATAATAATAATAAAAAACAAACAAAAAAATAAGCAATAGAAATTTAGAGTACACAGAAAGGCACATGCCCAACTTCTCATAGTCCATTCAGAGATAATGTTTGGTGAAAGGTGTTGCCTTCTGTTTCTTTTACAAACCTGTGATGTCTTCCCTTTACAAAGCCTAAAACTTGTTCCTTACCTTCAATCATGTCCCTTAAGTTGCCTGATCAGGCTTTCACCACCTTATGTCCATTTATTCTCCATTACATTTCCCCAACCCAGTCAATTTAGATTCCCTTTTTATCATTGCTTCTTCAATAGTTTTTGATCCTTCTCCTACTCTCCTTAATGATATCAGCCTTCTCCTTCATTTTCTGCTGCTTTTAAAACATTGGAAACGGTCCCCCTTCAAATGATTTGTCCTCCACTCTCTGCTTTAAGTCACCTTACTGCTTGATCATTATCTTTGATGTATGCTATTCCTTCCTCTGATTCACTGTTTTCTTTTTTTTTTTTGGAGAAAGTTCTGTGCTTCTCTTGGGAAACCAAATGACTTAACTCACCCCCGCATGAACATCTTTGAAGTGTCTGGATACACTAATTTCCAATGCATGGCCCCTCCTTCAGCTCTCTAATCATCTGCTGAAAGACATTTTCCTTTGTCTCAGTTCATACAAAAGTTCTTGGTCAATTTAAATATGATTATCCCTCATTTTATGTTTGCCAGGTCTCCATAACTCCTACAAAATTCCTTCTGTTTCAAACTCCAACATAGCAGAGCAAACAATTATCAGCCTCAGCCTCAGACTTTTAGCATCTGTGGTCCTGGTGCCATGTCATTTTGTGAGATCTCTCTATTCTTATCTGTGCCTCTGATATGCTTGTCCTTTCCTCCAGCCACCTCTTCATCACACCAAAACAGTCCATCCCTTTTGCCTTTTCCGGCACTCTGATCACTTTGACATTCTTCATCCTGTCCCTGTTTTCCTTATCCACTATCCTCATCTCCAGACAGTCGAGCTGTACTTCTGCAGCTTCAGCACTGACCCTTAATTCTTCATTCTCTGAAACCAAATCCTGGAGTATTGTTGAATGTTCATTTAGTCCATCCACCACTTCTAACAACTTCCCATTCTTGACAACAAATTATCTATCAGGGTTTTCTTGAGGCTTTTCAACTCAGACCAGATGACATCTAATGTGACTGATTTAGCCATGCTACCAACTGCTTGAATGGCTGATTTTTTCAATAAAACTGCAATCTTTGATCTATACTGATACCATCTTTTGCCTTTCCTAACATATATTCACTTTTTTACTTCCCAGCTTCAAAACAACTTGCAGGGCTGAGTTTCTACCTTTAAGACAGCAAACAAATAAACTAGTAGCAGAGTGCTGAAATTATGACTGCATTTACCTCTGTGCCGTACCAGAAGTCCCCTATAATCAAAGTTTTAATCCAGCAAATGTTTCAACATACTAAGCCTGATTGCTCAATGGCTTGATTCACCAACTAAGGAATTTAACACATAATACCATCCCATAACCATTAGAGCCAGTGAATTTATTGGGCTGCTAACTCACAGATTTGTATTCATCAGACTACATGCCATAACAACCCTTCTATAATCGCAATCTGCTTCCAGCATCCATCCTTCTCCCATTATATAGTCTGGTAAAATACCTGTTATGCAAAAGTAATTTTAATAAAACTCATAAATAACAATTTATGTACCCGATAAAGAAATTAGTCAAGAAATAGCATATCAAATAGTATTAATATCATATCTTTCCTAGATAGTAGCTCTATATAGGCACTTTTATTGCACTGATATGTATAAACTGTTATTCATTAAGGGCTTAATTGCCATACTTTTCCTTACTCAAATATATTTATTATTTATTACAACTAATAAAAATAATTCTCCATTTATTTACTTAGAACGTAAGCTAATAAGTGAATACAGTTCAAACTCAGAATGTTTATGGAATAATAAACCCCCTTTCTAGTAAAACTAGAAACTCGTGCTCGCAAATATGGGAGAATGCTGCATCCCCCCCTCCCCAGTTTCACATCCTCCCTGATAAAGTCTGACCATGAAATTGTCACCTTCAGAATCAAAACCAACTCTGTAATCCCATTAAAACCAGTAACAGGAACTATCCCAAAGCAAATTGTCTTTTATTAAGTGATAGTTTGTCAAACTTCAGTGCCCCCCAGAGAACACATCAGCCTATGTAGGGTTGCTCTCAGAAACTATGTACAACCATGTCATTCACTGCATAGAGGTTGCTGCATGTACCAGAAGTAAGCTCAGGACTAGCCCAAGAAATAAACTGTCCTGGTGGTATCTCAAATTAAACAGGCTATACAACAAAAGGAAAAAAAATATGGCAAAAATTAGGAAGGGTAATTCCCATAAAGACAGAAACTCTCTCATCAATGTAACTAGGCAACTAAGAGGGTTAATTAGGACAAGCAAAGTCAACTTTGAAGTTAAGCTAGCCTCCCAGGTGAAAGATAACCATAAGGCTTTCTACAGCTGTATCAGAAACCTCAAAGGCAGCAGACAATAATGTGCTGAACTGATGGTTAATGATGCCACATTCATTGAGCCTGATGATATAGTGAACCTGCTAGCAGACAAGTTCAGTTCCAGCTTTAGTCCCCCCCCCTCACCCCAACCATCCTCTCAAAAATACCATCAAACATAACCCCTTCAACTATGGGGAGTATGTCCTGGCTGCACTTACTAAAGCCAAAGCCACAGCCTCAATGGGTCCTGATAACATCCCAGGATACAAAGTCAATAAAACTCTTCTAGTGGACAAAGGACCTCAGAGTAAAATCCATAGACAAAATGAGGATAAAAAAAATGTCCAGTGTCCAGCAGTTTAATGAAGACACAACAAGCACAAAATAACAAGGCAAAGCATTTAAGCACAAGACATTATGCATTGAAAAAGAGCCTTGTGCTTGAAAGCTTTGCCTTGTTATTTTGCACATGTTGTGTCTTCATTAAACTGCTGAACATTGGACTCCTGCTTTTTTTTTTTTACTTCAACATCTCAGGATACATCATGAATAGTCTAAAATATGACTTATCAAGACTCCTAAAGTCATTATTTAACAAGTCTTAAGACAGGCTTTGTGCCCTGTGAATGGAGGACTGCAATGGTCACCTCTGAAAAAATAATAGTTCACTGTCTTTTTACTAGCATGATTATTAGCTTGAATAAAAAGCTGCAAGAATTATATAAAATATAAAGGGTTAATTTAGAAATAGTATAACATGCTAAAAAATAAGAAGTAGTAAGTGTGCTGGAAAAGCTTAGATTTTTGGCATCCATGTAAAGGAGTATGTTATTGAGAAACAATGTCTGTAAAAATAACTGCACATATGGCAGCTGGAAGGACATCAACGAAGTAAAGAGATGTAACATCAAGTTTCAAATAGTGCTGGAACACCACATTTCAGATGATGCAAGACTGAGTTTTCGTGGATTATCAAGCTACAAAGAACCAAGGACAAGGGAACAAAGAAAAACTGTTATACATTAGACGCTGAGAAAAATATTAGACCTTTTTTGGCATAAATATGACTGTGCATAAACAAGCGTTGGGTATTTGCCACAGAGAGCTGACAGCATCTGTGTTACATACTTGTAGATCTGAAAAGAAAAAGTTATATTGAAGCATATTAACTGAAACAGTCATTTTAGTGTATTTATTGTACTCAGTACAATACAGTAATAAGACTAGTTGATTACAATAAATAGTTAAATAAACTGTGGTATTCATGCATGTAAATGCAAGTAACAGCAAGAAACCAGCAGAAGACGTCATATTATTTTTCAATGGCGAGCCACAGTTGACGGACCAAATGGTTTCTTATTGTGACAACTACAGCTTCTTTTTTATTTTATTCAGTTAGTACATTCTGTTCCAGTGCAAATACTTGCCCCTACTGTACAGTATCCAGTAGCAGAACAGTGCATCTCTGCAAATTCCACAGGTCCTACACATTTACACAGTTAAATCTGCCAGCTGTGTTTGACCTCCTTTTCAGAGAATCAACGAGGGACTTTCCACACTTTCTTAATGGAAGATTTGGCCATCTTGCACAACAGAAACTGGTAATTCTCTTTTTGTTTCTCATTCTACAGCATGGATGCCATTAGGCAAAAAAGTATTAAATGTAAACCTTCCAGGTAGACAGCAATAATAGTCCAGCACATGTATGGTCAAAATTTAAAGATTGGTATAAACATAACTGTAGCACAGGTAGTACTTTACTAGGTAAGGTTTGTAGCAATGCTTTATATAAATGCATTACTTCTGACTGGCACCTTAAACAGCAACATCATTATTGTCACAGTAAATGTTTATTGTGCAAGTTATATGAAATTGCTTTTTGTGTGCAATGTCATAAAAGTAATGGTAAACAAAAAGATGCATTATGTCCTGTCAAAACATGTAAAATGTTAATTTCAGAGTTACAATATCAGTCAAGTCAGTTATTTAAAAATCTTCTGTACATCTTGCTAGATAAAAGTGACATAAAACCACTGCACATTACAAAACAGATAAAAACAGAGATGAGGTTCATGGTAAACTGACAAAAAAGTTTAATAAACTTCTAAGACACAGACGGAGTGAGTTCAAAAAGTTTAGACAACATATGCAAACACTTTTTCAAAAGTGCATAAGAGCCTTAAAGTCAGCAAAACAAAATACTGACAACTATAATCTAGTTAGTAAAGAGTTAAAGCTACAGCAGATAACTGCGCTGATAAAAAAATAATTTACGACATACTGTTCTATGTTTAGAAAATGGTTAAGCATACACAGCACAAACTTTCATTCAGTTAAAGCAAGGCACTTAAATAGTAATTTTAAAACCATTTCAAATAACAAAACAGTTCTAGGGTATATAAATCACATAAGAGTAGTTAAATGCAGAAAAGACATGATGTCACAAGGCTGACATGCACTTTTCATCTAAAGTGCAGCAAAAGGCAGACAACAGGAAATGTAAATCATGTAAATATATCTGTTTTAAGCATGTATTAGTTAAGTCAATATCTCTTTTGTTTCTTACAATATTTTGTAATTGTATAATAGCATCAGAAATAGCAAAGACTCCAGCAAAAACAGTATTCAAAGCAATACTATTCATAGTTAAGCAAATTAATGTTCATTACATCTGCATTCTAATATCAAGTTGCAAGTATGTTAATGAAAGACTGAAGGTACAAGTAAGTGCTAAAGGAGTTAAAGGTTAAGCATATGAAATGCACAAAAAGGAAAAAAAGTAAGTAATGTGAGCTCAAATCTTTCCAGGCTGGAATGGATAGTTACAAGGAATGTTGCATAACATAAAATGTTACTGGTACTGAAATTTATAAAGTCAAGTAAACAAGACTGGTTGTCAGGCCAAATGGTTTACATTTTTCTAAACATTATTATTAAGTATTCACGTGCAGCATTAAGCAAAAAGCACATAAGTCTAACCCTGTTTAGTAATTGTAATAAGATGTCACAATTGTGCATACATGTCATTAATAATCTGTTTGCAAGTAAAACTACACCGAGTACAGTCAGTACATGGGCTATGGTATGCAGTTAAAATAAATTATACAGGTCCCTTTACAAAAAGGGAGGGTACGAATAGCTAGTAGTAACAGTAAACGTCTTTTCAAAATGGGTAAAAGCAATTCCTATTACAACTTTGACAGTATAGACAACAGCAAAATATATAAAAATGTTTTCTGTTTTTAAAAATGGCCAAAAAAAATAAGCAAATGTGTAAGACCAAAGTGTCACAGTCTAGGTAACAGCCAAAGGGCAAGCATAAACAATACTGCAATAAAATGATGTATACTACAGGGGGAAGGGCATGCTTTCAGTTTTACACTAACTGTGTAAACAGTGCTGCAAAAGGGACGTAAAAGTACAAAGTGTTAATATGTTTCAAGTAATGTAATTAGCAGATTTCAGTTTAATGTTAAGTTTAAAAATTGGACTGAGTGTACATTACAGCCATGTATATACAAATGCCAAAACAATCTGTACAAGCAAGTGTATTCTGTACAGTATATAGTAAATGGTTTATCTATGTAAATAGAGTAACAAGTCAAAGCTTGACATTTGTGACATGTTTTTTTTCCTCAAAAAACAAGACTGCAATGCCCTTGCAATAAAATCCTCAAGCATTGTCAATAAATTACTGTATAGGACATCACTGTATAGAGTCATATTCAGATTCATCCAGTTCTAATAGTAAAGGTTGTCATCATTGTGTTGACAATATTAAACTCTGTTAACTTGCTGTATTGAAAGAAAACTAAAGGTTTTGTTTCCCAATGTGTTTCTAGTTAATAACAATATAACTTGACTAAAAAGTACATACAAATATAGACAGTTTTTATTTAAAATAAAACAGAGAGAATGTATAGAGTGATAAATATGTTCAGTGCTTATATCATGCTTCAAGGACTATAGATAAAAATGCAGCTGCGAGACAAGGCACGCAGCATTCAACACAGACATCTGCATTTCATTTGCATCTTTCTGAACATCAAAACAGAGGAAATTACAATATTTCACAAATAAAACTTAGTTAAAAAATTCTACACAAAATAAAACACAAGACAATTTCAGTTGTAAAAAGCATATAGCATGTACGTTTGGGAGGATAACATTTACCACAAATATAACTGCATGGTTAGCTAAACAAGGTCAGGCATACATAAACGTAGAAAAAGAATCAAAGACTGACATAAACATTTCAACAAACAGCTCTAGCTCTATTAGATGCTGTACATTACCTCAAAAATGTAACAGTTCTGACAAGGGAAGACTTCATGCAAAAATGTCACAGTGTGTAGACAATAACACAAAAATAAGAATAAACTCAACAGGGGAAGGAAAGGGTAAACAACACATTAGTACAAGAAAAGGACCATGGGTTAAAATACTTACCATTTTGGGTAAGAGACCAGTACTTCATACAGATCAAATGGTAAAAATGCCATCCAATTGTACAATGATAGGACAATAATATTGCACTTCAATACTATATTTCCAAGTTTTAAAGATACCAATTGCAGATTTAAAAGAGCTTGGTATAAAAACTACTAAAACAAGATATCTCACAGATTGTACATTGTTTTACTTGTATTTTGCTTCTAACTGCATATTAAAACTTGAAAAGAGACCACAGGTTTGTCTCTTGTGAGTCAGGCAGAAATTAGTAAAGGTCAATAGAACAGGTCAGTTAAGGTTAATCATGTGAACTGAGGGGATGGAGCTAGGAACTAAACCTTCTATTTAAGGGGTAAAATAAAACATTTCAGAGCTTTACTAGAAAGGCTCACCCAGACTCTGCTACACTTTGTTGTGAGGGAAAGGTTAGTTTGCTTTTTATTTGTTGTATTACTTTATTGCATTTTTCTATTTTGAATACTGTGATTTGTTTTATTTACCTTGTGTTTTTCTTGTATTCTGCTTTTAACTGCATATTAAAACTTGAAAAGAGACCACATCTCTGTCTCTTGTGAATCAGGCAGAATTTGTTTTCCCCACCCTCCGATCTGGTTACTGTAGTGTTCTTCTTAAACACCACTGCCTTTCTAGTTGCCTTCCCCTTATGTTAATTTGACTATATAGCTCATTTACTCTCTATTTTTACTGGCTTTTGTAAGCACAAAATTATCATTTTGTGAAATCACTCCCCTTCAACTATTTAAATTTATTGGCCATCCTACTGTATTCCATAGTTCCAGAATACAAAAGTGACCACCCCCTTTCAGTCTGTCTTACTGTTTTAAAAATAGTGACTCTCCACTAAAACTTAACTTTTTAGACAGGTAAAACTTAAGTTACCTACTTTCACATCTAACTGCTCTAGTGCACACTGCAGTGTTTAGGATAAACCATTTTTTTCATCTTACCTTTAAGCATCCCTGTGACTAGCACTTGCTTTAAACCTGCAGGAAAGCACTAGGAAGTCTTAAACTGATACGAGCACTCAACACTCCTTGTTAATAAGGAGAAATTAATTGTAGGCACTAAACAGCCTATAAATTGCAAAGTACCTTGCTAAGGTAAGGGAAAACAGCTCTTGTACTTTACAAAAAAAAAGCACCAAACCAAGTATGTCCAAGGGTCAGCTTCCAGTGATTTCTCCTGTCCACCTGGTGAATCTGGGCATACTGCAGCAATGCAGCAATTGCCTCATGTACACAGACAACCATCTCCTTCTACCACCCAACACTACAACCTGTGAGAGATGCACTTACATAGCCAAACTGTAAGCAAAGCTCTCTCCACCCACGAGTGTGCTAGAAAGTCAAGAGGAGAAGGCTGACACCCACACTATACCTCAAGCAACACATAGCCCTTCTAAACCCACACCACCAACATCCACACATAGCAACACTAAACCCACATATGTGGAGGCCCTTAACATTAACCTGCCCAAGCAACAAGGACCTCTGAAGCTGAAACGCAAGCAAACACCAATCACAAGCAAAGTGTCACATAGCTCACAACACCAGTGTGCCACCTAGCAACAGCTCCTAAGGCAAGACAACATACCCAACACTTTAGTCATAGGTGACTCTATAGACAGGCATACTGATGTCCCACTCACCAGGCTGAACAAAAAGAAAATTACAGTCAGCTGCCTGTCGGGTGCCAGGATCCACCACATAACACATGCACTCAAGTTACTTCACAACAAGTACAAATATGACTCTGTCATTGTCCATGTTTGAGTGAATGACTTGAGATGTACCTACCTGGACTACATGAAAAGAGACATGGAAGTGCTCATGGATCATGTGGCCCAGGCAGGTATGACCCTATCCTTGAGTAGCATCCTGCCTTCACCCAAATTGATACCACAGCATAAGGACAAAATGATTGACTTCAACAATTGGCTAAGCCTCTGGTGTCATTCAAAGGGGATCCAGTATCTGTCTGCCTGGGATGACATGATCGACAGACCACAATGCTTTGCCAGAGATGGTCTGCGCCTGTCGCCCCTGGGATTCAGATTACTGGCTAAGGCTCTTGCCAACCCTATAGTGCCTTTTTTAGGCAAAGTTCAAAGGATAAAACCACCACCATAACAGGTACAAGCATGTAAAATCTGAAGGTAATGCTACTCAATGCTAGAAGTCTGAACCTCAAAATGCAGTCTGTCGAGACACTCCTAAAAATGGAGAACATCGATATCTGTGCAGTAACTGAGACCTGGTTCAAGGCTCCAGAGAGCACCCCTGCAGTACCAAGCTATAACCCATACCACACTTTTCAGCCACCAAACCAGGACCAAAACACTGAAGGTGGAGGAGTGTCCATATTCACCAAGGATATTCACAACACCAGATTAGTTGCCCAACACAATGTGTCTGAAATTCTCCAGGTGCAACTAACACTAAGTAAGACTGCAATCCAAATTGTAGCTTGCTACAGATACCCCACCATGCCCCACAATTCTCAATACACCTTTCTAAACATACTGGAAAATATTAAGATACAACCAAACACCCTAATACTGGGTGATTTTAACTATCCTGCCATTAAATGGAAAAACTACTCATGTACCAACAGCTTTGCCCAACGGTTCTTGGAATTCATAAATTCCAATGCTCTGGATCAACTAATCCTTAGTCCCACCAGGGGCTCCAATATCCTAGACGTGGTCATTACCAGCATGAGAAATCAATGTTCCACACCTATGGTCACCCACTCGTTGGTCAGGTCTGACCGTAAGCTAATCACCCTTGACATCCACATCCCACCCCCACCCCCAGTAAGGTAACCTCCGTAAAACACTTCTCCAAAGCCAATTCATGTTACTCAAGTCAGAAGTGACAAACTTCATGACACCCATGCAGACTGGAACTGAAATTTCGACTGCTAAATCCTACACTAAGGCTCTGTACAAGCACATCCACTTGTGCATGAATCGTGCCATCCCCAATAAAACCAAAACACACTCTTCCAGAAAAAGGAAGCCAATCTGGTGGTCACTTGCCATAAACAAACTTTACAACAAAAGGAAGAAACTGTTGCAGAAAAGAGGAAAATCCCAGGATGCAAAAAACTCCCTTACCAGCCTCAGTAAGAAGCTGAGATCCCTCATAAAATCCTCCAAAGCTAGTTACAAAAATAGAATTGCCAAAGATTCTAAAGACAACCACAAGGTATTCTATAGCTATGTCAAGAATCTAAATGGCAATGCTCAGATCTGCTCTGAGCTACAACAGAATGGCATTAAATATACTGATCCCAAGGATATTGCCAATACCCTGGCAGATCGATTCAGTGCAAACTTCACCCCTCTCTCACCCTCTAAAGGGCCCTTCTCAATACTGAAAGATTGCCAAATTTTGGTAATAATGGCCACACAGGTAAGAATGTACTCTCCAAAGCTAAGAATACAGCATCCGTGGGACCAGACTACATCCCAGGCTGTGTACTACATGAACTACAAAATGAACTGGCACCTCAACTAAGTGTCATGTTTAATCATAGCCTCACCTCAGGCTTCATGCCCACTGAGTGGCGCACAACTACAGTTATCCCACTCCACAAGGGGGATCCAGCTTAGATACCAGGAACTACCACCCCATCAGTCTGACAAGCCTGATCTGCAAGGCCATGGAATGTATTACCATGGAACTTATAAACAAAGACATTGACAACCTTCAAACACTGGACCCCACTCATTTTCAGTTTGTGAAGGGCCAATCTTGTCTCCTGAACCTGATTGACTTCTTCAAATCAGTCTCCAGAGCCATGGACAAGGGTAAGGTGGTCCAAACAGCCTATCTGGACCTCGCCAAGGCCTTCAACACCATCCCTTACTCTGAAATCATAGATAAACTTACTAAGCTGGGCATTAATCCATACATCACTCGATGTGTTGCCAACTGGCTTACTGACAGAACCCACACTGTAAAAGTAGCCAACTCCAAATCCATCTCCAGACAAGTGACAAGTGGAGTACCTTGGGGTTCAGTTCTGGGACTGCTCTTGTTTGGCATCTACTTCTCTGAAGTACAGGCCAACACTAAGGGACTCTGGCTAACAAAGTTCACAGAGGACTGCAAACTGGGAGCCATTATTGAATCCCCAAATGATGTGGATATTCTACAAAAGGTCCTTACAGAAACAGATGCTTGGTGCCAAAGCCATGGGCTCAAGCTCAATGCCAAGAAATGTATAGTTATCCCCTTTGAGAAAAAACATGTACCCATGAATTACCACATAGGTGGCAGTACACTAAACACCGAAAGTGTGATAAGAGACTTAAAGACACAGGTGGACAGTGGTCTCACCTTCGATAACAACATCACCACAACAGTCAGGAAATCCTTCTATGTGGCACACCTCATCACTATGGGCTTTTCATCCAGAAAAAAGGAAGTCATCATCCCACTGTACTCATCCCTCATTAGACCCAGTATAGAATACAATGCCCCACTGGGTATGTACCTCTTAAGACATCTGCAACAACTGGAAAGGCCACAGAAATACCTCACAAAAGAATCACAGGTCTAAAGCAGATGCCCTATGCTGACTGTGTAAATAACCTCCACCTATACTCTGTCGCATATCGTCTACTCAGAGATGATCTCTGCTTAACATACAAGGCCATTTCAAACCCAGAGCTGTTGGACATGCTACACTTAAAGAAATCCCAATCCTTCAGAGACACACTCTCCAGGTATCTAAACCCTGTCATCACAATGAACAAAACATGCTGGAGGGATAGGTTCCTGACCCAGAGACTCCCCAGACCCTGGAATAGACTGCCCATACATGTCATGCAGAGCGCCTCTTTGGCCCTCTTCAAAAGGAACCTTGATGATTGGATGTGAGATAGGAAATTCACCCTGGGGATCACTTCAGTCACCCTGCTAGACAGGGGTCCAGGGAAGTAAATACTCTGGGAAGAAATAGCCAGGGAATTGTTATGGCTAGGCTTGTATAGGCCATAGGGCTGATAGCCTAGTACCAACCTATGAACCTATGATCCTATGTACAAGCACAAGGAAATCCTACTATTTAGCAAGTCATTACAAGTATCTTTAATAGACAGATTACAATTTAGTATAAACAATATTGCCTTCAAATTTCAAAATGTTTGTTAAAGTGGCACCACAGTTTGTATGTGTGGTTTCAAATAACCCAGTTTTAATAGTAAAAGAGGAAAACAGAAGCTGACACTGCCCATAATTGGTGGGGCATAGTCAAAGAATTGTCATCACCTGGAACCAAATTGCTAAATTGGTTAATACATCCTGTGTTGGCAGTTTTACGGGTCATAATAATAATAATGACAGCTTGAAATTGTTTTATATGCTGCAGGTTACAAAGAGTTGCAATAACTCAACAAGTTATGATTGTAAATATGAGCAAAGTGCTAAATGGTGGAAATAGCAATGCAGATGAAACAAATGCAGTCTTTTCTTTAACTAAAGTCTAGTGTGTTCCTCCAAAAAAAAAATTAAAATAAAATAAGGGGGATCTGAAAGAATAATAGTTCGCTGTCTTTTCACTAGCATGATTATTAGCTTGAATAAAAAACTGCAAGAATGATATGAAATATAAAGGGTTAATTTATCAATAGTATAAAATGCTAAAAAATAAGAAGTAGTAAGTGTGCTGGCATAGCTTAGATTTTTGGCATCCATGTAAA
This sequence comes from Protopterus annectens, assembly GCF_019279795.1. Classification (NCBI taxonomy): domain Eukaryota; kingdom Metazoa; phylum Chordata; order Ceratodontiformes; family Protopteridae; genus Protopterus; species Protopterus annectens. The sequence continues at coordinate 1,772,727,391 of NC_056739.1, read as the reverse complement.
GGAGTATGTTATTGAGAAATAAAGTCTGTAAAAATGCGCATATGGCAGCTGGAAAGACATCAACGAAGTAAAGAGATGTAGCATCAATTTTCAAATAGTGCTGGAACATCACGTTTCAGATAATGCAAGTCTGAGTTTCCATGGATCATCAAACTACAAAGGACAAGCGAACAAAGAAAAACTGTTATACAAAGAAAGAACTTTTATATATCAGACTCTGAGAAAAATATCAGACCTTTTGGTATAAATATGACTGTGCATAAACAAGCTTTGGGTATTTGCCATAGAGAACTGACAGCATCTGTGTTACATGCTTGTAGATCTGAAAAAAAATGTGATAGTAAAGTGTATTAACTGAAACAGTTATCTTTGTGCATTTATTGTACTCTGTACAATACAGTAATAAGACTAGCTGATTACAATAAATAGGTAAATAAACTGTGGTATGCGTTGCATGTAAATGCAAGTAACAGCAAAAAACCAGCAGAAGACATCATGTAATTCTTCAACCTCCCTTCATAAGGGAGGACCTTCAACAGATTCTGGAAACTACAGACCCATTAGTCTGACTAGCCTTATTTGGAAAGCCATGAAAAGAATTATCATAGAAATTATCAGCAAGGACATATGAGACCTCCAGACAGTGAATCCATCCCAGTTTGGCTGTTTCAAAGGAAGGTCATGGTTACTGAATCTGGTGGACTTCCTTGAAAAGATCACTAAGGCAATGGATGAGGGGAAAATAGTGCATAATGCCTACCAAGATATGGCTAAAGCATTTGATACAATATGCACTCAGGCATTGTCAACAAACATATGAAACTAGGTATAACCCTTTATAACATGCTAGATAGCTAGCTGCCTCATGGTCAGGAACCAAGAGGTTAGAATCAGTGATGCAACCTCCACAAAGAGGCCAGTCACCTGTGGAGTCCCCCAGGGCTGTGCACTGGGATCACTTCTGTTTGGCATCTACTTCTCGGATGTCAAAGCAAATGTCAAAGGCCTTTAGCTAACCAAAGTTCACAGAAGATTGCAAATTAGGAGGAATCATTGAATTTCCCCCAAATTGACAACAACCTTCAGGAAGATCTAATACAGACAAATGCTTGGTGTCAAAGCCATTACTCAAAATTCAATACCAAGAAATGCATTATATTACCTTTTGGGAAGTCTACCACCCCAGGTAACTACATCATCAATAAAACACCCTTAAAAGTTGCTTCATCAGTCAAGGATCTGGGAACTCATGTAGATAGTAGCCTTTAGCCAATATATGACCAAGGTGGTAATAAAATTCTTCTATGTTGCTCAACTTATAAGAAAGGGTATAGCATCTAGGTCCAGAGAGGTCATCATACCACTCTACTGCACCTGACCAAACAGATGGAGCACCTGGAACATCCACAAAGGTTCCTTTCAAAAAGAATGCAGGGGTAAACACAATGTCCTAAGCTGATCACCTCAAAACCCTGTCTCTTTATTTGGTATCATTCAAACATCCAAGAGGTGATTTTTGCCTGGCATATAAGGCATCCCTGGACCCTGTTTGATGAACCTTTTGCACATCTGGAAAACAAACAGAATTATTAGACTAAAAGACCAACATTTTGCTTGCAGCATAAATAGGACATGCTGGCAGACAGATACATTTCTCAGAGAATTCTCGTTCTCTGGAATAGACTCCCCTTCCATGTGAAGCAGAGTTCCTCCCTATCCCAATTTAAGCACAACTTGAACCAATGAATGGGTAACTGGAAATTCACCATTGGTCTGGCTACTATGTCTCTAATGGACAGAGGAAGTCAGTATATCACTCCCTATTTAAATCACATTTGTCGGTCACGTTTGGGTTGGACGGCTAGATTTATAAGAGCCCTAGTGGTCATTAGCCTTGCATACACCTATAAACTTATGAAACTGTTCCCATCCTTATCGTCAGGCCTGTATGATGTCTATTAAATAACTAGTCCTTGAGGAACGTCTTCATCTATAAGGCATTAGTATCACTCTTCCTACAGGTCCTCATCAGTAATCACATGGCTGACCTCACTGTTAAGTATCCCCTCCTACCTGTAAAGCTGTACCATTTATGCATGAACAAAGTACTGATGGTAAAGTGAACCTGAATGTAATATTTTGAAGCCTGTATCATAGAAACATCTGGTTATCACACCATTTGAAACAACTTTGATTTAAGAATATTGCAAATATTCAGCAGCCACAAATATGAACATAGCATTTTAAACCTTTCATCATATCAAACTATTTTAGTATAACCTTTTAAATGACACTAGTTTGAAATTAAGCATGATTATAACCTTACAAAACTTACATTATGCAAAACTCATTTTAACAACCCCTTTTATATTGCATTGATTCAGGAAAATTGCAACAATCAGAAAGATAAACAGGTGTGCAATAATAAACACAATGATTAATAATAATGATAATATTAATAATAATAATAATAATAATAATAATAATAATAATAATAATAATAATATGTCCATCCACATTATCAGTGCCATATAATGTCATACATCACTGCTTTCCCTGGAAAATTACTTCCTCATTACGGGCATTGTTTTGATGCTATAAATTTGAGTAGCAGTGTACATTTGGCACATGTACACATGTAGTGACACGATGTTGTGTTATGGTGATAATGTAGCACCATGGTGCAGCACTGTTTTGCAACACATGATTTAAAACTAGTAGCCTTATTCAGGGGGCTATGAATCTGCATCTTGAGCTCACATGACTCCCTGGTTATCCCTGCTTCAGACAGTGTGAAATGCAGAGTTCCAGCATGATGTGTCAAAAAAGTAAGATTTATTTTTGTCCTTCTTGCAAAGGGACATCCAGAAGAGCCTGTTTGGACAGTATTATGCACCCTTGCAGAGAAGCAATGGCTGGAACAAGCTTGACAGGGTGGTGAGTGATGCCATTCACTTCATTCATTCTGGTGAGCAGTTCCAGCATTACTAGGTAAGAGATGACACTACCTTGACCTAGTTCAAAAGTAGGAGGCAGAGCTTAGGGGTAGATAGCCAGAGATATATTGTAAGCATTTTGTTTCATTTTTTCCAGTACTAATTTCTTCTTTTATGTTACCTATTTTACAAATCTTCTTAGGAGAGCATTTTATTTTGCAACAGCACAGGAGCAGGGATTGAACATTGCTGTATATTGTAGGAGGCAGGAGTTGAGTGTGTATGCAGGAATTGAACATTACTGTATATTGTAGGAGGTGGGACTTGGGTGTGCATGTTGGAATTGAACATTGATGTATATTGTAGGAGGCGGGAGTTGGGTGTGTATGTCATCTCTGGCAATCCACTGCACAACTGCTTTTATGTTGTGTGTATCATATTCTTCACATTGTGGTAACCTTCAACCATTCCAGTTGAAGTGGAGGAGGAGGTGCAGCTACATTCACCATTGTCTGCATCATCTGATGTGCCTGGTGCTCTGATGCTAGTGCCCCTCAGAGCTACTTCTTATCAAGGACAATGGTTTTGTTGCTGCTGGTGTCACCGGTGCTCTCTCTGAACATTTTTTCAGGAGGAGAATGAAGGATCCTCTTCTGAGAGTGGTCCAGAGAGGTCTGCTCTAGTCTCCTAGCATCAAATATAGAGGTTGATGGCAACTGAGGTGTGAAGGTAACTGGACACACACCTTAGCAATTGGGCGTACCTTCTGTCAAGGGTTTATGGAGTCTTGAGACCAGCAGTCCTTGACCATTAGGTCACCAGAGGAGCATCCAGCCCCTAACATCAGGTACACTAGTGAGTGATGCCTGGATTTGTTGCTCTCAGAGACAGACTGACATCCAGCCATGCAATGACTCTACCTTATCCCTAGCCAGGTGTATTTTCCTACACTATATGTCATTCCTCCAATCCTCTTCATCATCATTTGTTAACCCTCTGAAAGTCTGTGCCTATCTGCTGTCCTACCAGCCTTTTGTGTGTATATTGCTTTGTCTGTCTGTGTTTATATTTATCTTTGTGCCCCTGCTACCTGCCCTTCTCTGTCTGTTATATCCACAGCCTTCCCTCACTACCTTCTTTGCTTAATCTTCTTTCCTTATAACAAAAGAGTGTCTTTCCTAAGAGAAATATTATCATTCATTCCCTCCACCCCTTTCATAGCTTATCATTACCCTTGTGTGTTTTCATGTGCTTGCTGTTCTACTCTTTCCTACTTTCCTGTTTACTCAATATCTTCCCCTTTTATTTGACAAACAAAGTTGGCACTCTGGCGTGTAGTCCTATTGTGGTTTATATGATAGTATGTCACCCATCTTGTGTAGGATGAGTGTGCTATGCAGTTTTGTGGTTGTACGTTGTGTGAGTGAGCACGCATTGGCCTAGCAGTGCTAGTTGACTTCGTTGTAACATCCATCACATTGATCATTAACCCTAATGCAGTGCTTCTCCAGCCATGAGGCAGCCTGTCACTGCTGCTGTTTATGTGATCTTTTGCTCAGCCTTCTCCACTTTTCTGTTAAGCAGGAGTCCCAGGCCATCTGTGAGGAGCAGAAAAAAGCTAGTCTCTGATCTGGAGCTCCTCTTTAAAACCACTTCAATTATGGCTGCAAATACAGTATCAGAATTCCTTTCTGCACAGAAATGAATGTGGATACTGTAATCATGCTTCCCAACACTTTTTGCCTGCTGCATCTGTTCCTTTTGTCCTACCTTAGCAATACTTCTGAAAACATTTAATTACACAGCCTCTTTAGTGCAGCCAACTCCCTACTACAGCACCAAACAGTGGAAAGCACTTGTCCACCTTAGCTCTTATTTTCTATCAAAACCATGTCCATTTGTGTGGCCAAGTGACAGCTCCCTTTCCATCTTACTCCTCCAACCCCCTTGATCATGTTTGTAGTTCTTTTTTTTGTTATTGAACAATGTCGAAGCATTCAATTGTTTTATGCTATTGAATTTTTACAGCTTTCTCACTTGCATAATCCATCAATTGTAGCAACCCCTGCAGCCTGATAAGCCTGTTGATTACTGAGATGATGTACAAATTTGCATCCCTGTTGGGAAAAAGCAGCCATTAAATTTCTACAAACAATGCCCTGTACCTTAGCTTATTCCACTGACAGTGTTTAGTGGCAGACAAAAACTACTCCCACTGTTGTATAGTAGTCTTCATGAAATCATGATCCACAAATGTAGATCTTCCTTCAACCATTAAAATTTTGCCAAAATACCAAAGATATGACATAACCTGCTCCTTCTTACACCAAGCCCAAGTATGAATCAAAATCATTTTTGGTCAAACCATGCTCTCTCAGTTACCAATGACAGCATCTGTAGCTCTTTTCCATACATTTTGGACTCTTGGAAAATGTAGCTCAGCTCACTGACCATCATGGTTTTCATAAATTCTAGACAGTCAAATCCCATTTTCACCCTCCAGGATCAGATTTCTCTGGCTTTTCTTGTCTTCATGTGTTACTAACATGTTTCTATAGCAGATTATATGAGTGCTTAGTTCCATGGACTTATTTTTGAACAACCACTGCTGTTGCTGAAACAGCATAGCGATGTCTTACTGTTTCTTCAGAAACTCACTAGAATTATCCCATAATGAAAAATTGTGTTTAGTAGAATGATTCTATAGTCCAGACACCACATCCATCTGTTGCCTGACTACTTCCAGGGCAGCTTCCATGTTTATTTTCCTGAGGCTCATTACAGTTCATTTTGTGAATGGATCTAAGTTCATCATCACTGAGGTACCTCACACATTTAGCCTGTTCCTCATAAAAATTCCTTTTCACTTTCCCCACATCTGAAGCTATCATTCCAAAACAGACAAGTTACTATGCCTCTAGTGTCAAAAACTAAATTTAAATGGTAAATATATAGTTCTGTCTATTCATTAGACTTGAAAGACCATCTTCAGGTAGTGATAGCCTCATCTGGCATAGTATGATCACTCCACTCAGTATTTATCTATTTCCCTTTCTGTAACTAGATGCAGATTTGTGGGGTTCACCCCAGTAACCCATGACCAAGGCAGCCTGTGACATAGTTTGATGGGTGAAATTATGGCGGCCTTATTTTAAAACCTACAGTCTATGGTTTATGACAGAATAATTGTTTGAAGGAACATTTGGATTAGCTTGTACTTATTTATTTGACATTTGTTTACCGGGAAAGTCTGTTTGGGTCAAAAAGAACCCATCTTCAGAGAAAATTCAGGGAGAAAAGCTCCAGATTATATACAATTATGTATGTATATATCACTACATCTTTATTTTATATAGTAGTTAGGTAGTTTAACTTCATCTGGAGAAACATACATTCAAGCATTTTAACTTCTCATACAGGGTAAGACATTCAAACCTCCATGTACAAAATTATAATAAATTATTTTCTTCATTAACATACAAAATAAGTATTTTACATTCTTTCACAGGGTAATGCATGTTATTATACCATGATCCCCCCAAAATGTGCACGCTGATTGGCCAGCGTGCCCGTTGTAAATCGAGTTATACTAATGGAAAAGGTCGTCGCCCGACTTTTTCCATTAGTATAACTTCTTTAAACTACTGTCTCGCTATGTTAAATGGGTTTAACATAAAATAAGCAACGGAGATCTCTTGCTTATTTTTAAAGCTGTCTCGCATGTTAAACCCATTCAACGGAGAAAGCAAGATCTCCGTTGCTTTTTCTGCTATGTTAAATGAGTTTAACATAAGCAACGGAGATGTCCGTTGCTTATTTTAAACTGTCTCGCTATGTTAAACTCATTTAACATAGCGAGACTAAAAAGCAACGGAGATCTTGCTTTCTTGCTTTTTTACCATAACTCTGATGATGTACCGCGCAGCAGTACAGTACATCAACTGCGCCGGATGCCAGACATCTGCGAAGGGCAGTAAACAGGCATTATACTATGCCATTATTTAAGAAAAGTAATAGTTTCTTTTCTTAAACTCGGGACCAAACCACGCCAACCGGTAATTTAGCATTACCTTATTGCTATATTCTTCAACTCTTCCTTGTAGTTTGACAAAGGGATATGTTGTTGAATAGCCATTACATTATAACTGAAGAGAAAAAGCAATGTGGAGAGATAAGGGAAGAGTGCAGGAATTTGATTAGCTGAAAGGTCTACCCTATATATCGATATGAGTTTTGGTAGTAGTGTTAGTCCAGGGGTAGAAATGTAAATAATAAGTTAGCCTAGAGCAGAACAGCTGGGTTGGAAATGTTAAGATTATGTTTGCCAGGAGCTGAGCATGAGCATAGCCATGCATTATTTAGATGTTGTTTTAGGGAAGATTTGAAGGCCTCCAGGTTAGTAATTGTTCTTGTGGATGGTGAGAGTTCCAGACATTACCTACAGATTAAGAATATAAGCTTTGTCCTGGTACTTTTGACAGACTGGTAATAGCTAGGAGTTATTTGTCTTCAGAACTTAGGGTTCTGTTGAGGGTGTAAGGATTCACTATTTGACTTAGGAATGGGCATGTTAAAGGTTTATAAAATATGTTCTTTAAGGTTAAGAGCTGTACATAATGGAGGTGGATAGGGAGTTCAAGCTACTGTAGCATATGTAATGATCTACAGTGGTGTGTGCTGGTCTTTGAGTTAGTGCTAAACTTGGCCAATTTGTTGTAGCAACATTCTATTTTAGAGCTGATAGTGGACTGTAAGTTAATGTGAATTCTGGCACTATATAGTAGGGAGGGGAGAAGGAAGGTCTGGGTGAGAGTCACTTTTGTCAATGTATTCAGGAGGATGTCTAGTTTCTGGTGGGTTTTCTTAATGTTGTGTTGGATATGGAGATCAAACTTAAGTTGATTGTCAGTGATGAGTCCTAGCAGTTTAGTGTGGAGGACTATTTCAATAAAATTGTTGTCAGCAGAATGGATTTTGAACTGATGTATATCAAGAGAGTGATTTTTGACATAAAGAGAAGGATTTTAATTTTTTAGGGTTAAGGAACAGTTGAAAATTAGTGAGCCAGGTTTCAAAAGAGGTAAAAGTTTGTTGTGTGATAGAGTGCAGTTGAGAAAGTGTGGGAGAGGTGCAGATGATAGTAGATTCATCTGTATATTGTATGGCGTGAGAGACTGTGTCAAAAGCTTTTGATGCATCAAGAAATAATGCTGATACAAAATTACCCATGTCTGTAGCCCTATTTACAGTGTCAGTGAAGGATAGGAGAGCTGTGGAAGTGCTGTGGCCTGGACAGAAGCCATGTTGGGTATGGGTAAGTAGGTTATTTTGCAGTAAGTATTGCATAAGTTGTTAGTGAATGCATTTTTCCAATATTTTGGTAATGGGAGATAGAATGGCTCTAGCTCAGTAGAACTTTCCCTTTTATGGAGAGGAATAATATATGACATTTTCTAGATGATGTGAACTTTGGATTGAATGAAGGATCTTTTGATAAGAATACTGATGGGGTATGCAATGGAGTCAGCAGCTAATTTAAGGTAGTCTGGGAGGTAGAACAAGGTTTACGTTTTGAGGTAGAACAAGGTTTACGTTTTTGCAACAGTTTTTTTTATGAGACTTGTAGGGATGGGTTGAAGAGAGAAATTGGCTGAGTTATTAACACAGGGAGTTTGGTGGTTATCATGGTGAGTGTCAGGGAGTGAGGAGAAGGCAGGATTGATGGTAGTTGTAGAAGAAGTGGAGATGAAGCTGGGTTGGGAGGATTTGAGATGAGGGGAAACTATAGATTGTATAATGTGATTATTGAAGTCATTAACTATTTGTAAAGTTGGGCATCAGGGCAAGGGCAATGTTTTTTTTGGTCCAGGGAGTTAAGTAGGGATGAGATGGAGGACCAGAATGTTTGGGGGTTAGATCTATGATCATGTCAGATATGGGTGAAATATAATTGTTTCTCTTTGTTTACTTGCTTCTTTACTTAGTTGTGGAATTGTCTGTAAACTAATAGATTTTCCTCATTTTTATTTTGTTTCCAGTGATCCCAGGCTATGTCCCTTCTTTTTATGAGATTTTTACAAGTTTTGGTTAACCAATGAGCAGAATTGTTTTTGATTCTTTTTGTGTGCACTGGAACAAGGGCATTAAGTACACTTAGAAAAGTAATGTGAAATAGTGTACTGCCGCGTCTAGTGGGAGATGTTTCAGAAGTGACTCATTTATATTCTTCATTGAATTTATCTTGAGAAAAGTTAGAGTGCAGATGAATTTTAGAGTGTGTTTTTTAGGTGAGTGGTAGATCTGAGGGCATATGTGGGTAGATGATTACTTAGGGTATTGGGAAGTGTGCCTGTAGTGGCAAAATTAGTAGGATGGGACACGAGAATCTAGTCTAGAGTATACTGTTGGGTATAGTCTTCATTGTATCGAGTAGGACAATTGATCATTTCAGAAAAAAACATAGAGGATAATACTATTTGTTGGTATTTGAGAAGTGATTGTTTGCTAGTTGATGTTAACATTACCTAAAATAATTGTCTCATGGTTAATTGTTTGCGAGATCCAGGATAATATGTCGAGTATGGGTATATTTTGTCCTGGGGAAGTATACAGTACTATGACACAGATACTTTTCATCCTATTAAGATTTAGAAAGGATATAAGTAACTCTGCATTAGCGAATGTGGGGATGCTGTTAGTAAAAAGCATGATATTAAAAGTGTCAGGGTAAAGTAGGGCTACTCCTACACCTTTCTTATGGGTTCTATCAAGTCTTGCTATGTTAAAGTTGGGGGGTTATGACTTCTGAGTATTTTATGCTAGAATCTAGCCAGGTTTCAGTTAAGGCTAGGATATCTGCTTTCTATAGATCAATCCAGGCATGGAAGGTGCTTAGTTTGTTGTGTAGGCTTTTAAGGTTCATTGCCATTATATTTAGGTGTTTAGGACATGTTCTAGGGTATGGATTAGTAAAAGAACCTGGTTTAGGGTGGATGTCTCCACATTGTTGCAGTATGGAAATAAGACAGGAGCATAGTGTATTATATTTAGTAACAGCAGCTGTAAGGGATTTAAGATAAGGTTTGGTATATGGAGTGATAAGGATTTTAGGAGCGAGTAGTAGGTTAGGGTATAGTGAAATAATAATGCCACATAACGCATGCACTCAAGTCACTCCACAACAAGTACAAATATGACTCTGTCATTGTCCATGTTGGAGTGAATGACTTGAGACGTACCACCCTGGACTACATGAAAAGAGACATGGAAGAGCTCTCGGATCATGTGGCCCAGGCAGGTATGACCCTAGCCCTGAGTAGCATCCTGCCTTCACCCAGAATGATACCACAATATAAGGATAAAATGATTGACTTCAACAATTGGCTAAGCTTATGGTGTCATTCAAAGGGGATCCAGTATCTGTCTGCCTGGGATGACATGATTGACAGACCACGATTCTTTGCCAGAGATGGTCTGCACCTGCCGCCCCTGGGATTCAGGTTACTGGCTAAGGCTCTTGCCACCCCTATAGTGCCTTTTTTAGGCAAACTTCAAAGGACAAAACCACCACCGTAACAGCTACAAGCATGCAAAATCTGAAGGTAATGCTACTCAATGCTAGAAGTCTAAATCTCAAAATGCACTCTCTCGAGGCACTCCTAAAAATGGAGAACATCGATATCTGTGTAGTAACTGAGACCTGGTTCAAGGCTCCAGAGAGCACCCCTACAATACCAGGCTACAACTCTTACCACACTTTTTGGCCACCAAACCAGGACCGAAACACTAAAGGTGGAGGAGTGTCCATATTCACCAAAGATATTCACACCACCAGGCTAGTTGGCCAACACAATGTGTCTGAAATTCTCCAAGTGCAACTAACACTAGGTAAGACTGCAATCCAAATTGTAGCTTGCTGCAGATCCCCCACCATACCCTAAGATTCTCACTACACCTTTCTAAACATACTGGAAAATATTAAGATAGAACCAAACACCCTAATACTGGGTGATTTTAACTACCCTGCCATTAACTGGGAAAACTACTCATGTCCCAACACCTTTGTGCAACGGTTCTTGGAATTCATAAATTCCAACGCCCTGGATCAACTAATCCATAGTCCCACCAGGGGCTCCAATATCCTAGACCTGGTCATTACCAACGTGGGAAATCAATGCTCCATACCTATGGTCACCCCCTTGTTAGTCAGGTCTGACCATAAGCTAATCACCCTTAACATCCACATCCCACCCCCACCCCCCAGTAAAGAAACCACCATAAAAAATTCTCCAAAGCCAACTTCATGCTACTCAAGTCAGAAGTGACAAACTTCATGACACCCATGCAGACGGGAACTGAAAGTTCAACTGCTGAATCCTACACTAAGGCACTGTATGAGCACATCCACTCATGCATGAATCGTGCCATCCCAAATAGAACCAAAATGCTCTCATCCAAAAAAAGGAAGCCAATCTGGTGGTCCCTGCCATAAACAAACTACAACAAAAGGAAGAAACTTCTGCAGAAAAGAGGAAAATCCCAGGATGCAAAAAACTCCCTTACTAGCCTCAGTAAGAAACTGAGATGCCTCATAAAATCCTCCAAAGCTAGTTACGAAAATAAAATTGCCAAAGATTCCAAAGACAACCACAAAGCATTCTATAACTATGTCAAGAATCTAAATGGCAATGCTCAGATCTGCTTTGAGCTAAAACAGAATGGCATTAAATATACTGATCCGAAGGATATTGCCAATATCCTGGCAGATCGATTCAGTGCCAACTTCACCCCCCTCTCACCCCCTAAATGGCCCATCTCAGTACCGGAAGATTGCCAAATTCCAGTAATAACGGCCACACAGTTACAAAACACACTCTCTAAAGCCAAGAATACAGCATCCATGGGACCAGATGATATCCCAGGCTGTGTGCTATATGAACTACAATATGAACTGGCACCTCACCTAAGTGTCATGTTTAATCATAGCCTCACCTCAGGTTTCGTGCCCACTGAGTGGCGCAGAGCTACAGTTATCCCAATCCACAAGGGGGGATCCACCTTGGATCCCGGAAACTACCGTCCCATCAGTCTGACAAGCCTTATCTGCAAGACCATGGAGCGTATCTGCAAGACCATGGAGCGTATTATCATGGAACTTATAAACAAAGACATTGGCAACCTTCAAACACTGGACCCCACCCAGTTTGAGTTTGTGAAGGGCCGATCTTGTCTCCTGAACCTGATTGACTTCTTTGAATCAGTCTCCAGAGCCATGGACAAGGGTAAGGTGGTCCACACAGCCTATCTAGACCTTGCCAGGGCCTTTGACACCATCCCCCACTCTGGAATCATAGATAAACTTACTATGTTGGGCATTAATCCCTATGTCACCCAATGGGTTGCTAAATGCCTTACTGATAGAACCCACACTGTAAAAGTAGCCGACTCCAAATCCAGCTCCAGACAAGTGATAAGTGACAAGTGGAGTACCTCAGGGTTCAGTCCTGGGGTCGCTGTTGTTTGGCATCTACTTCTCTGAAGTACAGGTCAACACTAAGAGACTCTGGCTAACAAAGTTTGCAGATGACTGCAAACTGGGAGCCATTATTGAATCCCCAAATGATGTGGATACTCTACAAAAGGGCCTTACAGAAACAGATGCCTGGTGCCAGAGCCATGGGCTCAAGCTCAATGCCAAGAAATGTATTGTTATCCCCTTTGGGAAAAAACATGTATCCATGAATTACCATATAGGTGGCAGTACACTAAACACAGAAAGTGTGATAAGAGACTTAGGGACACAGGTGGACAGTGGTCTCACCTTTGATAACCACATCGCCACAACAGTCAGGAAATCCTTCTATGTGGCACACCTCATCACAAAGGGCTTTTCATCCAGAAAAAAGGAGGTCATTGTCCCACTGTACTCATCCCTCATTAGATCCATTATAGAATACAATGCCCCATTTGGTATGTACCTCTCAAGACATCTGCAACAACTGGAAAGGCCTCAGAAATACCTCACAAATGAATCACAGGCCTAAAGCAGATGCCCTACGCTGACCGCCTTAAAAAACTCCAGCTATACTCTGTCGCATATCGTCTACTCAGAGGCGATCTCTGCTTAATATACAAGGCCATGTCAAACCCAGAGCTGTTGGACATGCTACACTTAAAGAAATCCCAATCCCTCAGAGCTACACGCTCCAGGGATCTAAACCTTGTCATCACAATAAACAAAACATGCTGGAGGGATAGGTTCCTGACCCAGAGACTCCCCAGACTCTGGAATAGATTGCCCATACATGTCAAGCAGAGTGCCTCTTTGGACCTCTTCAAGAGGAACCTTGACGATTGGATGGGAGAAAGGAAATTCACCCCAGGGATCACGTCAGTCGCCCTGCTAGACAGGGGACCAGGAAAGTAAATAATGTGGGAAGAAATAGCCAGGGAATTGTTATGGCTAGGCTTGTATAGGCCCTAGGACTGATAGCCTAGTACCAACCTATGAACCAACCAACCTATAATAGTGGGGAGATATTAGAGAAACCACTGGGCTGAGATGGATATGAGGAGATGGATATGAGGAGGTGGAAGGAACTGAGGTGGAATAATTTGTTGGAGTTTGAGTTGATAGTGATGTAGCATGTATGAGGAGTATTAGCAAAGGGGCGAGAAAGGCTATTAGAAGTATTATTAGCTGATATATGTTTGTCAGGGCTTGGGTGTAGTATATATGGTATGCTTAGTCTTTTGAGGGAGGCTGGGTTGGATGAATGTATATGGGGGTCAGGGAGATGGGGGTTAAGTAGCTGATTTGATTAATAGGGTTAATTAGTAGGATATCCTGATTGGAGTTTTGATGGTTGGGTGGAGTTCTGTGTGTATAAGTTTAGAAGTACTAGGGATGGATGGGAAATGGAGTTAGGGTAGTGGCAGAAGAGAGTGGGCTGACCCCCGATAGTGGGCGAAAGGCTGACCCATGATAGTAGGGGTAACCCCCGATAGTGGGTGAAGGGCTGACCCATGATAGTAGGGGAAGCAAAAGAAAAACAATGAGTAAATGCTTCAGGTACATGTGTATTTTCGAAACAAAATAAATCTTTAAACGGTGTTCCTGGTTAAGTGTTGCTTTATTTATTTATTGATTTTATGTGCATGTTTTTGATTTTATAGAAGTATAGGCTTAATTTAACAGGAAACTTACCTATTTGTGGCATGAAATAGTAGCAGTGACAGTAAATGGTAAAGTGGGTTAGCCAAGTGTGATATTTAGTGTCAAAGAAAAGGATTTAAAAGCAGCAGTGCTACTTGGGGGGGTCCTCAAGCTGCGTAATTGCCAGAGAGCATGCCAGTACTTTAATTCAGAGATACAGAATACAACAAATTTTAATGCTTCACTTTAATCAGTCTAAGGAGAAAAATGTAGTACTCCTACATTAAAGTGGTTCAGTTTAGTTGGCTACATGACATAGCTGTTTTAAAAATATCCTCGGAACACTTTCCCTTGGGGTGCTGCTTTGGCCAAGTGGAGCTGGTAATTCCCTGCTGCTTAGTTTGTAGAGTTCATGTAGTTCTTTATGTGTTTTTTTTTTTTATTATTTTCCATGGATGTAAATTTTAAGGGCCAGTAGACTGTGAGGGGAGAGAAAAACAGGAGTCAGCAACAGTGGCACATATCAGTGAAGTTCATAACTTTCTGGATATTCTAATGTGAAGAGAGGATGGATTAGAAAAGAAAGTGGACTCAATTGATATAGGGAACTATGATATACAGGAGGTTTAGTAAAAGTAGAGGAGATAGAATCAGTTGGAAGGTTTACAGAAACCTATATAGCGGTTAGAGGAAGAGACAGCACCTCAACAATAAAATCTGAACAGTATCATGAGACAAGGTAAATATGGTGCCTCTAACAAAGAGACTCTAGTAGGTAATTTAAAATGACACAATGTAACACTTCTCTGGAACAGTACATATAAGGAGTAGGCTACTTTGAAATATTCAGAAAGCACAGCAATTGCAAGATATGCAAACTAAAGCTGTCTCAGTCTGACAATAACTATGGTTTGTGTTAGCAAAAACTGCATTAAAATAGAATGGCAGCTCTAAAAGAAACACTCAGATAAATTAAAATAAGATAATATAACACACCTCAAGCAGAAGTACATTTCTAGAGCAGGGAAATTGCAAGACCCAGTGGTTAGACCGTCTCAGTTTAGCAGTGACTATGGTCTGAGGGAGCAATCTGCAATGAAACAGGTATGAATGCAAATAAAATACATTAAACAGAGTTATGCAGGTAGGATAACAAATTAAAAGTTGGACACTATCACATAAACATTGACTCTAAGAACGTTTCCACTGAGAAAGCATTATACAGGGAAAAGCCAGAAAAAGCAAACATTTTCAGTAACAGCAACCAGTATTTCACTTACTTCCTGGACATGCAACACAGCTAGAGGAAGATGCTGTGATGGCGAGCTATTCTGCAGGGGGCTAATTAGAAAAGGAATGACATTATTTTGTGTTGGAGGTATTAAATAGTTGAATGGATTATAGGAAGTCTAAGCAAAGGCTGGCGTGGGAAAATTGTAATAAATTAAGTCAATTCAGGAGGTGGGCTGACACATGATAGTGTGGGAAGCAAAAGAAAAATACTCAGTAAGTGCTTCAGGTATGTATGTGTGTATGTATTTTCAAAGAAAATAAATCTTTAAATGCTATCCATGTTTAAGCGTTGCTTTATTTAATTATTTATATACATGCTTTTGTTTTTTTATAAAAATATAGGCTTAACTTAACAGGAACCTTCACAGTCTGTGGTACAGAATAGTAGTAGTGACAGTAAATGGTAAAGTGGGTTAGCCAATTGTGATATTTAGTGTCAAAGAAAAGGATTTAAAAGAAACCATGCTACTGGGTGGTGGTGGGGGGTCCTTAAGCTGCATGCTTGCCAGGCAGCAAGCCAGTACTTTAATTGATTGATAGAGAATACTACACATTTTAATACTTCACTAGTCAGTCTAAGCATGACAAATATAGTACCCCTACTTTAAAGTGGCTCAGTTTAGTTGGCTATGCAATGTATTTGTTTTAAAAGTATCCTCAGAACACTTTTCCCTTGGGGTGCTGCTCTAGCCATGTGGAGTTGATAATACTGCTCCATTTAGTTTGTAGAGTTCATGCAGTTCTTTGTGTGCTTTTGTTATATATTTTCCATTGGTGTAAATTATAAGGGCTGGTAGACCCTACTTTAAAGTGGCTCAATTTAGTTAGTGATGTGACATAGTTATTTTAAATGTATCCACAGAACACTTTCCCTTGTGCTGCTCTGACCAAGTCGACTTGGTTATGCCGCACCATTTAGTTTGTAGAGTTCATGCAGCTCTTTATGTGTTTTTGTTAAATATTCCCCACAGGTGTAAATTATATGGGCTAGTAGACCTTACTTTAAAGTGGCTCAATTTAGTTGACTACACAATGTAGTTCTTTTAAAAATATCCTCAAAACACTTTTCCTTGGGGTACTGCTGTGGCCAAGTGGAGTTGGTAAAGTTGCCCCAATTAGTTTGTAGAGTTCATACAGTTCTTTATGTGTTTTTTTTCCACCACGGGTGTAAACTATAAGGGCCAGTAGATTTATAGTGGTTCATTTAAGTTGGGTATGGGACATAGTTGTTTTAAAAGTAACCTCAGAACACTTTCCCTTGGGGTATTGCTCTGGCCAAGTGGAAGTGGTAATGTCACACTGCTACCTTTATAGAGTTCATGCAGTTATTTATGTGTTTTTCTTAAATATTTTCCACAGGTGTAAATTATAAGGACCTCTAGATTTAAAGTGGTTCAAATTAGTTGGCTACATGATGTAGATGTTTTAAAAGTATCCATAGAGCTGCTCTGGCCAAGTGGAGCTGGTAATGCTGTGCTGCTTAGTTTGTAGACTTCATGCAGTTCTTTATGTGTTTTTGTTAAATATTTCCCCTGGGTGTAAATTTTAAGGGCCAATAGAGTCCTGGGCATGCGACGCCACTAGAGGGGGATTCTGTGAGGGAGATCTATTCTATTGATCTATTGATAGAAATACATTTACTAATTACAAACAATTCACTGTTAAGATAGGTAAAAACTTAATTAAATATAATAACACTTGGCTGGGAATACAAGGCCTTGGATTCAGAAAGGCTTATGACAGTGTGGAGGTCTCTGATTCTCGGGTTTTCTTAGTGTGGTAAGCCTGAGTGATTCACTGACTGCTATCCCAATACAGTGGAATGCAGACACCAGTTGCAGTGTGGACAGCAGTCTTGCTGATAAAGTCACATGCAAATGTGGGAGCTCCGTGGTGTAGTTAATACTACTTAGCCATGTGCTGTTCCCTAGAAGGGGCACTTTCACAGGAATAGCATTGTAGGGTGATTCAGAGAATCTCTGTACCATCAAGTTATTTTGGTCTCAAGGAGAAAAACTATATGCAGTCTTTTGATGGCATACATCCCTCCACTCCTATGGATGGATTGGCTGTTAGAGTGAGTGTAGGTAGGCACTGCAAGGCCATTCATTCATGTTTGTGTTTTTGTCTGTGTTTGTAGGGTCATATTTGCGGCTGTATGGATGTGTGTGTGTGTGTGTGTGTGTGAGAGAATGCTTGTGAATGTGTATGATTGTACATGGCTGTGTGTGTGTGTGTGTGTGTGTGTGTGTGTGTGTGTGTGTGTGTGTGTGTGTGTGTGTGTGTGTGTGTGTGTGACAGAATGCTTGTGAATGTGCAGGATTGTGCATGGCTCTGTGTGTGTCTGTGTGTGTGTGTGTGTGTGTGTGTGTGTGTGTGTGTGTGTGTACATTTTGGAAGGTTAATATGCAACAGCAATGCATGGGCTGTCTAAGAAAGCACTAAGGAAGTCAAGTCTAACAGAGAAGTGTTTGATTCAGAGACATGGCAGTGATCCATTTATGAGGTGTTGCATAGGGTGACTTACAATGTTTCTGAACTGCACATTACTCCTATCATGTTAGTGGCAGTTCTGCATTAGCCAATTAGCACTGGTAGTGATAATCTTTCTGCATCCCATGGAAAATTAGTCAAAGTGAAATGAATAATTAAACAGTTCAGAAAATAACAAAGAAATGCATGCAGAAATGTAGATTAAACAGCAATTTGTTAGCAGTTAAAATTTTATTAAAAACCAAGATCAGTGAGTAGACAAGTAAAAAAAAACAGTGGAACTAGAGTTAATGGTCAGCTCTTACTGACTGAGAAAATATGGTGCCAGACACTGTTTATGGTTGGCAGGATTAAGAGAACTCCTGTTTATTAGCACAGCATAGAAAAATTCCAGTTCAGAGTGACTGTAAACCTGCACTGTGAAACATCTCACTAGTGGCACCTTACCATGTCTCTGAATCAAAAACTCCCTAGCAGCCCATGCCTCATTTTAGCAAAGGCACCCCCATACTCAAGCACACATCTACTCATTCACAAATGAGCCCCCCACTCAGTCCTACTCCTGTAATCACTCATCCACACACTTGCATGCACACCACAACACGCACTCACTCACACACGCACACTTAGAATCCCCTACTAACCACCCAAGTAGAAAACACACACTCTGAATCCCCTACCTAACAACCCAGGAAGACACACACACACACACACACACACACACACACACACACACACACACACACACACACACACACACACACACACAGTAGTGGCTGGCGACTTCATATTAAAGGCAGGCTGCAGGAAACAGCTGAATGGGTGGGGCCAATGAAAGGGGGTGTGGCCAACTATGAAGGGCTGGAGCTATGCTCAAAACCACAACAACTGGAACTTTAATTAAATACGCTGCCCTTGGTGCCAAACATTCATTACGAGAGTCCAATCAAGACAAAATGAAGTGTAGAAGAAAAAAATATTTCAATGCATTGGCTACATGACAGCTTACTTAATATCCAGATAGAAACAAAAAGGTTGTGAGGCATGAAAAAATAAATTTCTTTTTAAATACATTACTGGAATGCCAGTCAAAACCAAGTATAAAAATGATGATGATGATGGCAAAATGGAGAACCACAAAAAACCCCACTGACCACCAACATTTCAAACACCTTAGAAATACCACAAAGAAACTTATACTCCTTGACAAAAAAAACTTCAACTTTAAATTTCAACAAAACCCCCAACAGAACCCTCAAAAATTTTGGTCTGGAATCAAGAAACTCCTATACCCTGGAAACTCCAAAACACCCACCCCTGCCAACCTAACTCAGACCCCTCCTAATAAAATTGCTGACATCATAAATAACTTCTTCTCAGAAACAGTCACCTCTTGCCAACACCTTAACTCCACCAACAACCCTTGAACTCAACCCTCCTAATAATAAAATACCCTCTTTAAAGTTGAACACAGTATCCACAGCCTTCATTCACAACCAACTCCAAAAACTTAAACCTTGCACCCCCTCAGCAGACAAACTGCCAGCAGAGTATCTGCAGCTAGCTGCAAAGGTACTAGCATTCCCAGTCTCCATCTTAATAAACAGAACCATAACCGAATCCACTATTCCATCTCTCTGGAAAATCTCCCATATCATCCCCTTACATAAAGGGGGAAATACAACTGAACTTTCAAACTACCGTCCTATAGCCCTACTCTCTCCTCTAGCTAAAATCATGGAACGATGTGTCCACCAACAACTTCTAGAACACCTTCTCCATAATAACCTACTTGCTGACTCACAGCACGGCTTTAGACCATTCCATAGTACCACCACTGCCCTTCTCTCCTTTACAGACACCATCAACAAAAATCGCAACAATAATCTATATTCATCTGCATTATTTCTTGACCTCTCAAAAGCATTCGATATGGTAAATCACCATCTGCTGATTGATATGCTTAAATCCCTTTCTCTTGACACAATGGCTATTCTGTGGTTCAACTCCTACCTGTCAAATAGACAACAAGCAGTACTCTGGGATAGTCATTTATCCTCCCAGCTCCTAGTCTCCATTGGAGTCCCACAAGGCTCTATTCTAGGTCCCCTCCTCTTCTCCATCTTTATTAATAATCTGAATACCTCCCTCCCATCCTCCACTTGCATTCAGTATGCAGATGACTCTACACTCATCTGCACTGCAATGTCTCCTGCTGAACTACATTCATGTACCCAAAATGTTTTACTGCAGCAGAAAATTGGTTCAAACACATCTGTCTCCTCCTTAATCCTAAAAAGACTAAGTTACTATTGATTACTCCAACTTATAAGTCCATCCCAATTTCCTTTACTATTGTCTCTAACAATGGCATAATTATATCACCCGACAGCACTACAAAACTGCTTGGTGTGACAATAGATAATCAACTAAACTTTGATCGCACATCAATTTAACTATAAAACAGTTAACAAAAAATAGGTGCACTCTATAGACTTAAACAATTTCTCACACCAGAGACTAGGATATCTTTAGCTCAAACACATCTCATCTCAACACTACTGTATGCCTCTCCAACCTTTATTAACCTATCAAAAACAAACCTATCAAAACTAGCCTCATCCTACCACAACATTGTCAGGTTTGCTACAGGTGCCCCATATCGGACTCATCATTGCTTAAATCTCAGACAGCTAGGTTGGCTTGAACTGCAAAATCTCATTCTACTTCAACAACTGACTATTACCCACAGGATACTCCACTTCCCTTCTAATGCACCTATTCTTAATACTCTTATTTCCCCCTATACAAATCTCACTAACCTACGCTCAGCTAATAAACTTCTAGTAGCCACATGTAAATCTCAGAACAAAGCAGGTGACTCCCTTTTCTCAAATGCTGTGGGTACACACTGGAACAAGCTCACTAGTGAACTTACTACCTTGACCTCAACACCCCTCTTCAAGAAACATTTAAAGATACACCTCAAATCACATTGGCTCTGCCCTTGCTCTTCTCCTGACTGACTGTCGTTTCCTACTTCCACATCTTTCCACCTCTTTTCCAAACACCTCTATCTGCACTGTACAAACCCATCATATAGATAAGTATTACTTCTCCTTCTCTCACTCTGCCTTGTCTCCATCTAGCTTATACCACTCCTCCCACCACTTCATTTTTTTTCCCTTGACTCTTTTCAGCTTGTGACTTCCTCTTTCTTATGATTTTACCTCCTATTACCACTACTTACTTTGCTTATGTTTTACCCCCTATCACCTCTAAGATGCTAAAAAAAAAAAAAAAACTTTTTTTATTCTGTATTATAATACTGCTCTTATTGCTGTGTGTTTTTGTTACACTAATTGCTTTTCTGTTGTTCTGTATTCTAATTAGTTACTAACTCCTGCTTAGTAGTTTTAGTTAAACTCTTGTATATATATTTTTTTCTTAAGTGTGTTACTATAGACTGTTACAGTGGAGCTTTTCTCCTCGGGCCTCTACTGAAAATGGACATGTATCCAGTTAGACTAGCCCGGTCAACAAATGTAAAATAAATAAATAAATAAAAAACAGGCATCACTCAACTCAAACCACTTTTCCTTGCACTAAAGCTCTGATTATAATTTATATTCAGTTTTATAAAAGTACCAAGTAACATGCTGAAAGTAGCAATCTCTGTGATACCCCCACTTGTACAAATGTTTCTTATCCAAAAAAGACTTGCTGCCTGACAACAACTATCTACTTGTTTCATGGGGAAAACATGATCAAAGTAAAAAGTGAGCAGCAAACAAGAAACAAGCTCAAGATAAAATGCTTAAAGTATTACTGCACAGATTATGGACCACACATGATAGTTTGGCATTCTGTAAGCCTGCAAAGATGACTGCAAGTCTCCAACAAATGTAATGAGCTTCTGAAAATACTGTAATCCTATCCTTTATTACAAATACTGTCATATGCATTTCAATATCCAAGGCTTATACATTGGGCAGGATTCACGAAGGCTTGCACGGAGTGTAAGAGACGTGCAACACTCCATGCAAGCCTCGCGATCCAGGAACAGCCCTAAACTCCATGTAAGAGACTAACTAAAACGTCTCTTACACGGACTGGGCGTGGACATGCTAAATACCTCACTTGCATCCGAAAGGTATGCAAATGAGGTATATTAGCGATCCACGAAGCAGAAACCAGTCCGTGTAAGAGACGTTTTAGCTGCAGAAATGTACTCAGTTGACAACTGAGTACGTCTCTGCAAATTCCACAACGGAGCCATGCCAGCTCCAAAAAAATGGTGCATATGACTCAGGCAGCATGCCAATGGCCAAATATTTGGCCATTGGCAATATAACCTGATGCCAAAATAATAAAAATATAATTTTTTCTTTTCGGCGATCGCCGATGTTTAAACCCAGCGCAGCCCTGCGCAAACGGGCAGCGCTGTATAAAACATGAAAATAAAGGTTATAAACCCACAAATGTGGGTTTCATGCAATACATGGAATGACAATGCAGGGACCAGCAGACCAAAAACAACATGGCCACCGTGTAGTGGTTGCTAAGGGGGGAAGCTGAGTCTAAGACATGTAACTAAGCATTAGTAGGCAATCTCATGTAAATGAGGGTTCGGATACTGAATCTCACAGTCACATAGCAAATGAGCACAGTCTGAGTAGTGTAAGAGATACATAAGGGGGAGGAATAGTGTAGGAGATAGGTGACATCACAGGGGGGAATGGTAGAAAGAAATGCAGTTCATTGGAGGCCAGTGTAACATGACAGATGACAGGCACAGATCATGGAAAGAGGTGTGCCACTAGATAAGTCATGGAAAGTCAAGAAATGGAAGGTGTACACTGTTACTTACACCAAAGTTTCTTGCTGGGCGTGCATGCGCACGTGTGCGCACCATGAAGCGCGAGTAGGGCAGTGCGTGCGCGTGTAAGGCAGACTGAGCATGTGGGAGCGTGTTGGGAGATGTTTAACACTGTTTGCGCAGGTGTGTGCGCGTGTAGGGCAGGCTGAGTATGTTGCAGGCTGTTGGCAGATGTGTAACAGTGTTTGTGCGGGTGTATGCGTGTTTTAACCCGAATAAGTAGATTCTGAACCGTGTAAGCACGTGTGCGCGCGTGTAAGCCACTGTGAGCGTGTTTCTGATAGTATGCACGTTGCTCCCCCCTGAGGAAACAGAGAGGAAAAAGGAAGCAACATAATTAATAGGAAGCTAGCAGGGATAACTGCTGAAGCTAGCAGGTGAAAACAATTAGAAGCAGGCAATTACACAGGCAGAATAGTAGCCCAGCCCAGCACTTAAAACTCTGCAAACAGTAGTGCAGGATGTTTCCCTTAAGAGACACTGCAAGACAGGAGTAAGCTAATAGAAGTGAAAACTGAAAAAGCTGAACTCAGAGCAGAAATGTTAGGGGCTGCCATAGCTGTCATTATGAAACATAGACGACTTGCTGAGGGTGGTGACAATGCAGATGGTGCCAGACAACCCACAGTGAGGAGACGGAGAAGAGTGTACAGGCCCAGGGTCACCTACCACGGGTTACATGAGCTGGAGATAGTAGAGCGCTATAGAGTGGACAGAGAGCTCCTGCAGCAAATTGTTGAGCTGTGCAGGCCACGCCTCACACACAGAACCAACAGAGGGGAACCCATCCCAGTGGAAACCAAGGTATGTGTTGGCCTAAGAATACTAGCAACAGGTACCTTCCAGAGACCAACTGGCGATATGATGGGAATATCACAGGCATCAGCCTCCAGGGTACTGCACCAGTTCCTGGATGCCATGTCAGCACATGTCGGTGATCATGTATATTTCCCCAATGCCCGTGAGGTATTGGCCAGCAATATGCTTGTCTTCCAGCAAATAGCGGAATACCCTGAGGTACTGGGTGCAATAGACTGCACGCACATATGCATCAAAGCACCAGCCGGTGAGCGGGGTAGGGCCTACATTAACCGCAAGGGCTTCCCCTCCATCAACTGCCAGGTTGTGTGTGATGCCCAGGGCATAATAATGAATGTGTGTGCTGGCTGCCCTGGGAGTTACCACGATTCCCACATCTGGCATTTGACGCAGCTGTACCAGACATTTGCCAATGGGGACATCCCACACGGACACCTAGTGGGGGATGCAGGTTATGCACTGGAGCCATGGCTGATGACACCCATCAGAAACGCACACACACCTGAACAGGAACGCCATAATGAGGCACACGCACAAACACGTAATGTAATAGAGCGTGTATTTGGGCTGCTCAAGTCACGGTTCCGGTGTCTGGACACATCTGGTGCAGCCTTGCAGTACACACCAACTGCATGTACCCAAATTGTCATGGTATGTGCTATGCTACATAATATGATCTTGCGAAAACAGCTGCAGCAGGACCAGCATAGGGCCGGGCCAAACAGCCCTTCACCATTGCCAAGGCCATCACAGGCAGAGCGTGACTCAGAGGGGGAACAACCTGAGCCTGCCCCAGTAGGCAGAAGGAAGCGTGCCCAGTATGCCCTGGCCTTGGCAAAGAGGCAATGCATAGCACATACACTGGCTCAGTAGGAACCCTGGGAATGATACCCCCTCTGACTCACTCAAATAATAACATGGATGCCTAAAATGACATGACCTGCTCACAAACATGTACAGGAAAGTGTAATATGCGCATCTGACAGAGGCAGCCCTGCAGCACCACCTGAGGCATGAATGCTATGTGTTAAGTAATGTAACACTATGTACTATATGCACACCTGAGCACCCTGACTAGCATCCACCCTCACCAAGCATGAAGCCACAAAATGACAATGCGATGATCAAGTGCAATAACTGGCTGAAGTAATGCAGTTGGTCAAAGGGGAGCCAATGTGTTTCAGGCTGGGAAGACATGCAGAGCTTGACATGATGCACCACCTGCTAGGGGTGGCATGTACCTATCATGCCATGCCCCATGGATACTGGCAAAGGCTGTCAGTACCCACAGCATGCCCTGAATAGGTAAGTCTCAAAACACAAACCCACCTTCATAGGTTCTACAAGGAATAGGAACCTAGATGTAATGCTACCCAATGACAGATGTATAAACAGCAAGATGTGTGCAGTGTAAATGCACACAGTATGGAGAATGTAGATACCAGTCCTGTAATAGAGAACTGGGTCAAGGCTCACATCAGCACCCTAACAGTACCAGGTCACACCTCATACTGTGCTGTACAGCAGCAAAACATGGAACAAGCTACAAAAGGAGGGTGACTAGCAAGAAATGGAAAGGATAACCACACCCCCATGTTGGTACCACAACAAGAAGCAGCATGGATTAGCCATGGTCAAATACCAATGGCTAAAACCGCCTCCCAGTATATAGCCTGCTGCAGACTACTGTCCTAATACCAGGAACTGCACCTGGCCTATGTCGGAATACATGAATATATCAAGCCCCCCAAACCACAATATATTGCTTGACTGAAAATACCCAGACATACACTGGGAGCATTATACTAGCACCAACACAGTAGGAGAAAATTACCCAGATTCCATAAACCAAAATGCCCAGGAACAATGTACCACTCCCACAAGAGGGTAAGCATACTGGATGTGATAATCAGCAACATGTGTACTGGATGGCAAGATGAGAAGTGTACCCCTCACTGGTAAGACCAGACCATAGAGTAATCACACTGGATATACACATCCTGACCCCAGTCCCTGGCCAGAATACCACAGTGAAAAACATGTGTAAAACATAGGTTGCAGCCCTCAAAACCGATGTTGAATCCACAAAAGTCCCTGTGCAAGTGCAGAATATGGGACACACCACAGAACATGTTATACATGCATTCCATGAACACAGCCAGGAATGCTTGGAGTATGCAATCACAAATAACAACAACACACAATGCCATACATGCAGGCATCTGGCATGCTGGCCTCCAGCCATTACCAAACCATGCAAGAGAATGAGGAAGCTACCACATGATAGAGCAAACATAAAAAGGGAAGTAATCACTGACCAGTAGTATGGCAATAACATATGTCCACACATACAATCCACTAAGTCCAGCCACAACAAGTAGAATCTGTGAATCCAGAGGCAATGTGACACCAGTCCCAAGTACACAGACAACCACAACACCCCCCAATAAATACAAATATATGTGATAGATGCATCCATGTATCCAAACCAGAGGTTGAGCTACACCAACTCAGTACTGTCAAAACTAGTCAGGAGGAGAAGGTAACCACATACACCACAAACCCAGTCCCACATAGACCTACCACAACTGTAAACCAAACACATAAACACAGACAAATATTCCCGGAGGCCTTAATTACAAACACACCACACCAACAGAAGCCTCCAAAGCAGATCACAAGCAACCACAACCTTGAAACATAGCACATGCAATGAATAGTACACAAAGCTGGTGTGCCAAACAGTCACAGGCCAGAAGGAGAAACAACATGCCTGATACAGTCGTAATAGGTGTCTGTATAGGCAGACACACTGCTGTCCTACTCACCAGACTGAACAAGGGAAAGGGTAGAGTAAGCTGCCTGTAGGCTGCCACAAAATGCCACATAACACAAGTACGCAGGTCACCCCAAAGCAAGAAGAAATATGATGCACTCAATGTCCATGCTGGTGTGAATTACCTGAGATGTACCTCCCTGGTCAACATCAAAAGAGACATGGATGGTCACTCTGAGTATGTACCCCAGGGCGGTATGACACTGGCTGTGTGCAGCATCCAACCCTCACCAAGAATGATGCCATAGTACAAACACAGAATGCTCATGTTTAACAGCTGGCACAGTTACAGCTGTCAGTCCAAGAGGGTCTAATGTGTGTCTGCTTGAGATGTCAAGCATGACAAGCCATGCTGCTGTTCCAGGGATGGCTTGCAGCTGTTACCCGTGTGCGTCTGGATACTGGATAAGGCCTTTTCCGCCTCCATAGAGCCGTATGTAGGCAAGGCCAAAAGACTACCCACCACCCTAGAAAACATAAGTGGTAGGAAACATAAGGGTAATGCTGACCAATGCCAGATGTGTAAACTGCAATATGCATGCCCCTGAGGCACTTCCCATTATGGAGAACATTGATGTCTGTGCAGTGACAGAAGCCTGCTGCAAGCCTAGTGATAGCACACCAGCACTACTAGGTTATACCACATATCATGTGTTATGGCCCCAACACCTGCACCAAAACATCAAAGGTGGGGGAGTATCCATATGCAGCACAGACACCCATATTGCCAGGTAACTGACAATGCACAAAGCAGCAGAGACCACCCATGTGCACATAACTGTAGTCAAAACTGCTGTACAGACTGTAGCATGTGACAGACCACACTCTCACACACAAGAACTCCACCCAGACATCCGAAGACACTGGACAGTATGAATGTCCCACCAAATAACAGACAAGGTACACACAAATTACCACATAGGTGTCAAACCATTATGTATGCAAGGAGTAATCAGGGACCTAGGGACACAGGTCGACATTAATCTGTCATGTGACACCCACAATGCCAATGTGGCTATGAAGATTGTTGATACTGGACACCATATCATGAAATGATTCACATCAACATCAACAGAGGTCACTGTGCCGCTGTACTGTTCCCTTATCAGACCCATAATCTAGTACAATGACTCATATGGGATGTACCATACGTGACACCTGCAGCGGTTCGGAAGACCTCATAGTTACCCCACCAACATGATAAAGGGTGTGAAATATATGTCATATGCTGCCTGGCTGTAGACACCCCAGCTGACTGCAGTTACACACTGCCTACACAGAGGCATTGTATGTCTGTTGTACAAGGCCATGTCCAAAACAGGAGTAATGGACATGCTACACCACAGGAAATCAAAGCCATTGGAGCTGTGAGAGTCACAGATGTCAGCCTCAACACATAATGAAATAAGATGTGCTGGAGGGACATATACATAACCCAGAGGCTCCCCACACCCAGAAACAGGATCCCAATCCATGGTAGGCAGAGCCCCTCACTGACACCCCTCAACAGGAATATTGCCAAGTGGATGGATGACCGTACATGTATACTGGGGGTCCTCACTGTGTCACGACCAGACAGAGGTACAGTGAATAACTTCATAAATGGCCATAATTGAACATAGCAAGGGGTGGCGAAAGACACACACACTCTGGCTAGGCTTACTAATGGCCTAGGGTGTATAGCCTAGTATGAACCCATGAACCTATGAAGATACAAAACGTACAGGACACTAAGGATAATCACAAGGCTTACCCAACTGATGGTAGGAACCATGTTGGGCATCCACAGATATGCTCCGAATCACACAGATATTGCAAACAACATACCAAACACACACACATATTGCTAACATACAACCTGTCAGGTGTAGTGCAAACACCCCCCCTCGAGTGCAAAATACCTATCCCAGCAGACTGATGGTCCCCTGACATTGCAGATGCTGAGGTAACAGCCATCATCTGCAAAGCAGAACACACAGCAGCAAAGGTATGTGATGATGTCCTGTGCTGAGGCCAACATGGACTCCAAGAATAATGGGATGCCAAATCACACTACTGCCCAATGTCAGCCTTACCACAGGATATGTACCCAAAGAGCAGTGTACAACAACAGTGGTCCATCACAACAAAGGTGTTGCCTGAATGGATACTCCAAACTACCACCCCAGGATCCTGACAAGCTTGTTCTGCACAGCTATGGAAAGGATCAGTATGTACCGCAGACAGAAGGCTATTGTGGACCTACTGATACTGGACACTACACAGTCTGGCTGTTGTAACTGCAGAACCTGCTGCTAAACATGTCTGAACCATTTGAAGCAGTCATTAAGGTCATTGATGAGGGCAATGTGGGCCACACAGCGTAGCTGGACCGTGCACATGCTTCTAGACAATACCGTATGAGTTCAGTATGGATATGTTCAGCAGCTTAAATATATACCCCTACGTCAGTAGAGGGGTTGCAAACCAGACCAAGGACAGAACTGACATGGTCAGACATGCCGCATCCATGTTAGACTACAAAGCGGATATGAGTGGCATCCCACAAGGCCTGGTCTTGGCCCCCCGACCCCCATTCTGTATATATGTCCCATAGCTAAAGGCCAACATGGAAGGACTGTGACTGAACATGTATGCAGAGGAGTACAAACAGCCCACCATATCCGACCCCCAGCTGACACAAGCAACCCACAAAATTGCCACCTACAAACAGACAACTGTAGCCATAGCCATGTCAGCAAGCTAATTGCAGAACTGTGTATAGACAACCACCATGGATATACAGTAAGTGCCCACAAATTACCACACAGGTGTTAACCCATGAGGTACCTAACATGTAATGTGAGACCTGGGTACAAAAGGTGATAAATATCCTGCACTGGACAAACATGTGGCTGTAGTGTTCACAGAAACATGTACCATATACCCACCCAAACATGATGGTTGGCAGATGTAGATAAGGGGAACTCACTGTGGCTCTGCAGCCATCCTCCATCAGCGTCACAACTGACTACAATAGCCCCTGTGGGATATACCGCAGCAGACACCTCCATCAACTTTAAAGTCCACAACAGTACCCCACCTGGGGTAGCAAAGAGCATGAACAGATGCCATGTGTTGCCTGAGTAAACAAACTGCAGCCCCACACACCGCCATCCTTCCCAGCTGCAGGAAAGCTGTGCCTGATGTATGAAGCCATGTCCAACCTGGAATGAATGAACATGTTGCACCTTGTACAATCTGAATGGCAGTGAGCTATGCACATGAGAGACCTGAACCCCAGCACTGACATACATAGGACAAGCTGTACAGAATGATCCATAACACAGAAGGCACCCCCACTCTTCAGTAAACTCCTGGTACAGGTCAGCCAGAGAGCCACATATCGACACCCCTCAAGAGGAATCCTGATGAGTGTATGGGAGATGGTAGGCTAACCCTGGGTATCACTGTTATGTTAGAGGTAGACGGAGGCACAGTATACTAACCATGACATATGTCATGGCAAACTCCAGTTACAATGTGTGTCGAAGGACAAACACACCCTGTGACTAGCATCAGAAATGGCCTAGGGAACATCGCTAGTGTTTGCCAATGTCCACCCATGTTGTGGAATACACTAGCAATGTTGGACGAGCCTGGTGTAGGTAGTCCATATCTGAACATATTGCAACATGGCCATATGTGCACAACTGGCCCCTACACAGTCTGTTGTGCTCACTATGAAGATGTCAAGTAGTCATAGGACTAAAGCCCAGGATACTGTCCACCACAGTGAAAGTACTGAACCAGTACACTATACGGTACTACAGTGTTAGGTCATTATGAAATTATGTTGAGAACTGTCTGCAAAGTATCCCATGCAATCCCTGCACGCACAGTATAATCCCTGTTGTGGCAGACATGAAGCAGTTGGCCAGTTAGTACACAACATGACACCCAACACACAACCATAAACGTGAGATATTATTGAAGTTCACACACACCCAAATATGTGGTGGACTTCAGAGTGCAACATATGGAAAGCTCACACTGGGCATGCTCGCACACTTTGATAAATGAGGCATATGTCAGACAACATGCCATGGAAAGGCTGAACTGGGCATGCTCACACACTTAGGCCATATCTCCATTTAGCAGTTGGCCACACATATCTGGTATTTGTACGTGTCAGTCCAGGAACCAACCACAACACAGCAATCAGCCCAGTGCACACAGTAAATGACCACAGAGACATAAGTGATATAGTGGATCGCCGTCATATGCAAACATCTTCCACAGATACACAAGGTGGTCATAGGAACAGGGAATGCTATGGCAATAAAGACCTGCAAACAGTAGAACAGCACAACAAATATTGTGCATCCGACAATTGAACATATGGGTGTAGAGGTCAATACTAGGCTTGTTGCCCTAGGGAATGACAGCTCAGCCAGAGTGTGCTTGGCATCTGCATCCCCAGGATAGTAGGCTACTGTGCCACTGTAAAGTAGGTCACATAAGGCAACATGTGAGGCTAGTGAGCTGTGCCTCTGTCAAGCAGGGGCACCGTGGAGGTCCCAGGTATTGAATGTGCTAAGCCACAGCCATGTTGTCGGTGTGTGCTGTGAGAGGGTTGCTGAGGATCTCTGACAGTAGGTGTCCGTCAGTAACAGACTGAGAGGAGCCCTATCTGCATTCTCTGGATGATTCCACTGTCAACACTGTGTTGTAATGAGTATGTGTGAATGAAGTGCCATGCCGGAACTGTTCACAGATGTCCTCCCTCTGTGGGCTACAGCTCTGCAATGTATTAGGTCACTCTGTCTGTTGTACGGCGCATATATGGCTGGTGTACAGCTGACAGGTGTCTTGTTGTGGAGCAGTCATGGGTATATGTGGGATAGCATGACCAATGCAAACCGTACACATGCTCATAGAATGCAGTTGTCAAGGATTATGCTGAGTGGCCAGTATAGTCCTCCAGCATGGGTCCTCTGAAGTCGTCCACCCCAGTCTACACAAGTGTAGAGTCTGCTTGTGCTAAATACAGTTTGTGTGCAGTGACAACCTTGCCTGGGTGTGGAGATGGGATATGGATGTCCAGGGAAAGGTGGGTATGGTCAGATTTCAACAATGGTGGTCTACCTCTGGTGTGGAACAGTGAGTACCCACGTTGCAGATGGACAGGTGCAATATGTATTCCCCAATGTGGCTGTGGTGTGTGGTTCTGCCATAGCACATGGACCCACAAATTGTAGTGGCTGTAGGGTAAAGTGGTAGAGGCCTGAGTAGTTCTCACACACAATATGCCTGTACCTGATGTTAACAACTGGAATGGTGTATGTGAACACCTGCATATCCTGGCACTGTTCCCAGGGAAGCTAAGTGTGTGTCCTGGATGTGGGTGTGGTGTTCTGGACTGGTTGTGTTGTGTGTTACAGGTCCTGTGGTCCCAAAGCATGGTATAGAACATAACCTGCCAGTGCGATGTGCATATCTGACCCTGACGTAGGTGGCTGCAAATGCATATATATGCTATCCCCCACCTGACAGGTAGTACTACATCTACATACCTCTGTAGAAATAAAGATGTCAGCACCCTATAAATACTACAGGTGCAGAATAGATGCCCAGTCATTCAGGTAGTGCGCTCTGCTAATGCGTCTCACTCAAGTGTCATAATATAGTTAGGTAGGGGTTCGAATCCTGCAAATGCTCAGTGTGTGTGAGTGGGGTTTGTGTGTGAAAGGCTGTGAGAGGGAAATGTCCCTTTTGGCAACTGGGAAAACACACTACAGGATGCACATTCCCTTTTCTAAACACTGATGATGTCAGCACCCTATAAGTACAGCAGGAGAAAAGAAACCCCCCAGTAATGCGAATAGCATGTTCCGCTAATGCTTCCGTCTTGAGTGTCATAACATAGTTAGGTAGGGGTTTGAATCCTGTACATGTTCAGTGTATGTGGAGGGTGTTAGTGTGTGTTCAAGACTGTTTGAAAGAAGTATCCCTTTTGCCAACTAGGAGAATACACTACAGGATGCACATTCCCCTTTCTAAACACTGATGATGTCAGCACCCTATAAGTACAGCAGGAGAAGGGAAGCCTCCCAATAATGCGAATAGCGTGATCTGCTAATGCATCCATCTCGAGTGTCATAACATAGTTAGGTAGTGGTTTGAATCCTACAAATGGCAAGTGTGTGTGTTTGGATGAGGGGGGTTAGTGTTTGTGCAATTTTATGTGAGGGAAATGTCCCTTTTGGCAACTGGGAGAACACACTACAGGATGCACACTCCCCTTTCTAAACACAGATGATGTCAGCACCCTATAAGTAAAGCAGGAGAAGGTCAGCCTCCCAGTAATGCGAATAGCATGCTCCGATAATGCGTGCATCTCGAGTGTCATAACATAGTTAGGTAGTGGTTTGAATCCTGCAAGTGTGTGTGTTTGGATGAGGGAGATTAGTGTGTGTGCAATTTTGTGTGAGGGAAATGTCCCTTTTGGCAACTGGGAGAACACACTACAGGATGCACACTCCCCTTTCTAAACACAGATGATGTCAGCACCCTATAAGTAGAGCAGGAGAAGGGAAGCCTCCCAGTAATGCGAATAGCGCGCTCTGCTAATGCGTCCGTTTCAAGTGTCATAACATAGTTAGCTAGTGGTTTGAATCCTGCTAAATGGCAAGTGTGTGTGTTTGGATGAGGGGGGTTAGCGTGTGTGCAATTTTGTGTGAGGGAAATGTCCCTTTTGGCAACTGGGAGAACACACTACAGTATGCACACTCCCCTTTCTAAACACAGATGATGTCAGCACCCTATAAGTACAGCAGGAGAAGGGAAGCCTCCCAGTAATGCAAATTGCGCTCTCTGCTAATGCGTCCGTCTCGAGTGTCATAACATAGTTAGGTAGTGGTTTGAATCCTGCAAGTGTGTGTGTTTGGATGAGGGGGGTTAGTGTGTGTGCAATTTTGTGAGGGAAATGTCCCTTTTGGCAACTGGGAGAACACACTACAGGATGCACACTCCCCTTTCTAAACACAGATGATGTCAGCACCCAATAAGTACAGCAGGAGAAGAGAAACCTCCCAGTAATGTGAATAGCGCACTCTGCTAATGCGTCCGTGTTGTAACATAGTTAGGTAGTGGTTTGAATCCTGCAAGTGTGTGTGTTTGGATGAGGGGGGTTAGTGTGTGTGCAATTTTGTGTGAGGGAAATGTCCCTTTTGGCAACTGGGAGAACACACTACAGGATGCACACTCCTCTTTCTAAACACAGATGATGTCAGCACCCTATAAGTACAGCAGGAGAAGAGAAGCCTCCCAGTAATGCGAATAGCGCACTCTGCTAATGCGTCTCTCCCGAGTGTCGTAATGTAGTTAGGTAGGAGTTTGAAACTTGTAAATGGCATGTGTGTGTGTTTGGATGTGGGGAGTTTGTGTGTGTGCATTTCTGTATGAAAAACATGTTAGTTTTGGCAATCAGGAGATCACACTACCTGATGCACATTACCCTTTCAAAATACTGATGTTGTCAGCACCCTATAAGTACACCCAGAGAAGAAGAACTATCTAGTAATCTGAATAGTGCACTTCGCTGATGTGTCTCTCTCGTGTGTCATGACTTAGTTAGGTAAGGGAATGAATCCTGCAAGTGTGCATGTGTGTGGGGGTAGTAGGGTGTGTGTAAATGCAAGTGTGAGAGAACAGATCCTTTTGGCAAATACTACAATACACCAGATGCTGCATATTCCCCCAGTAAACACAGGGGATGTCACCACACTATCAGCACAGCCAAACAGGGCTAGTTGGCTAGTAATGCCAATAGTGCACTCTGCTACTGTGTCTATTACCATTGTCAGAGTACAGATAGGTATGTTTTGGTAACCCACAACTGCCACGTGTGGTTGTGTCACACAGTATGACCTTGTGTGGGTCTTTGTACATAACAATGCATGCCATTGCCTAAACCAGCAATGGCATTGCACACATGATGTATGTGTGTGACACATACACATAAATACCTGTGACCTGCAGTAGTTACCATGTCTGACACATGCCTCGAGTGGATAAATGGTATTTGCAATATATACCAATATGACTGTGTCTTACTGTGCAGGGTCCGCACGTGGTATGTCTCTATACAGTGTGGGTGTATATGGTGAAATACCTACAGCAGGGGATACACATCTGGTCTGGGCCATATAGTGTACATGTAGTTGATGTACAGGTGCTGTATGTTCCCACCTGTTGTGGTAGTGGTAACATGTCATTCCACTGCAATTCAGTGACCACATGCTGTGAACCCTTCAACTAGTGTGTTGTAGCTACAGTAATGCTCACGCACAATGTTTGGCTGGATGCAGTCCAGCCATATAAACACAGTTCTTGAGACTGTCATATTGCCAGTGTTGTTATGGAGGATAGGTGGTCTTCCTGTGTATGGGAGGGTTGTGTGTGCCAGGCTATGAACCAGATGGCAGTCCAACACACTGTTAGCTGCACATGATTAGGCCCTGATGCTTTGTGCTGTGCCAACAACCTGGAGGTGTGTGCATCTGTGGTACCTTGGGATACCACCCTCTGTCCATGTGTGTTACATGTGTAGGGGACGATAGGCATGGTATGGGGCATAACCTGTCAGTGATGGGTAACACTTGTGAGCCATGAATCAGGAATCTGGTACTGCACGGACATTGCAGTTCACCGTGCTGAGGACAGTGTCTGGTGCATGCATCTTCCGGTGTACACTGCTGTTGTTGTGTAGCAGCACTGTTAGTGTCCTAACCTGTGTGATACCCACGGAGGTGGCTATGTAAACCATGTCCTGCAGCATAAGGCAGTATGTGTGTACCAAGGAGCTTTGCCATTATACATCGGGCCATGGGTGTCACGTGCAAGATGACCCTTGCACATCATTGTGGCTTCCCTAGCATGTAAGCACATGTTGACAGCCAGCGGATACCCTATGAATGACAGTGGAGACTGAGCATAATGTAGACCTACAACACCCTTCCCACATATAGTGGTAGCATACCTGGTGAGGGTATGTTGGCAACCAAGATCAGACTCATACTGGCCTGTGCCACATGCTGAGAGATCCATTCTATGTTCCCTATCATGTAGTCCAGGGAGGTATGTCTCAGGTCAGCCATACTGGCATGGTCAATGAGTGAGTCATATGTGTCCATGCCTCTGACTGACCTGTATGCATGTGTTCTGTGGTGGACCATAGTGGCCCTGAGACATATCACTGTGACCTTCACCAGATACAGCCTGTTGAGCGGGACCCCAGTGCAGCACACAAGACAGGTACCTGACACGTCTGTAGCAGGTGTGTTGTGTAGCCCTACAGGCTGTGAGTGTGTTGCACAGGGGATGTGTGTGCCATGTGTGGCATGTGCTCTGTTCCGACGGAACATATGCCTGTGTGCCAGCTGTGGAGGTGTGTGATGCTCAGGCAGGATGCTATTCTGAGTCCCCACGTATGCCCCAGTGTGTTCAGCATGCTGTCAGTGCGTGTCAATGTCTGACTTGTATTGTAGTCACTGTAATATATTTTATTTATTTATTTATTTATCCTACATTTGTTGACTGGGATAGTCCGACTGGATGCATGTCCATTTCCAGGGGAGGCCCGGGGAGAAAAGCTACGAGGGTAAGCAGATACAGCATTACATAATACCAGCATTACATATTACAAACAGATTATTTACAGAGATTACATAAGTAAGCAAGTTAAACATGTTCCACAGGTTAATGTTAGTCCTGAGCACAAGTCAGGATTAAATTAAATTACATAGTAAACTGGTTCACAGATTTTACACATTCAAGTTAGCCAGGCTTGATACATTGACATAGCTAGTTAAGTGACAAATGTTGTTTGAGTCTAGTGTTAAATTGACCTAAGGTGGAAAGTAGGGTAATATCAGCTGGAAGTGAGTTCCAGGATCTACTTACAGAGTTTGCAAAGAGAGAATCACCGGCTGTGTTATTAAATTAGCTAGTCTGAATTAGTAGTTTGTTAGAGGATCAAAGCGGTCTAGGATTGTTATAGGGGGTGATAATATTTGAAGTGCAGGAGTATTGTCCGGATTATAGAGGATTTTATAGGCCATAATCAGTTGGTTATACTGTATTAGGCTGGGTATTGCAAGCCAATCAAGCTGATCTAGATTGATGCAATGATGTGTCCTAAAAGGCAGCCCAGTGGCAAACCTGGCAATGTGGTTGTAGCAAATTGAGTGTTTGTTAAGGACAGTCTTGTTCATATTCGAGAGTAGAGGGGATGCATACAGAAGGGTTGAAACAAGGTGTGAGCGAGCTATGGCACCTTTAGCTGGAGGGGCTAGGAAGGCTTTTATTCTGTAAAGTGACCCTAGTTTTCTATTGATGGCTTTGATAATTTGGGTAACATGTAGGTCACATTTGAGATTATTGTCTATGATGACACCTAATAGTTTAGTAGATGGGTCAGGGGAGATTATTGTGCCATCAGTTGATGTTATGGTAAAGGTGAAAGCAGTAGACCTACGTGTTGGTGAAATATCAGCAGTTTAGTTTATTTGGGATTTAGGATCAGACGATGTTCAGAAAGCCAGTTTTCTATTGTATTAAAGGTGGTCTGGGTAGCTGACCATAACTCTACTGGAGATGTGGCTGAGCAGATCAGAGTAGAGTCTTCAGCATACTGGATACAGCTGACTTTTGGGATGACAGTATAAAGGTCGTTAATGAAGATGGAGAACAGCAAGGGCCCTAGTATAGAGCCTTGTGGTACTCTGAGGGTGTTAGGTAGAAGGTTAGAGAGTTTGTTCTGCCAGAGGCCAGCCTGCTGTCGACCATGCAGGTAGGATTGAAACCATTGGAAGGCTCCAGTATCTAGACAGAATGTTTGCAGGGTGTGGATTACAAGTTGGTGATCAACCATATCGTATGCCTTGGAAAGATCCAAAAAGAGGGCTGAGAATATATAATTAGTGTTGCAAGTATTGTTTATGGTGTTAGTAAAGGCTAGGAGGCCTGAAGTAGTGCTGTGATGAGGACGGAAGCCATGCTGAGTGTCTGCCATAAGGCGATTTTGGATTAGGTGGTGCATGAATTGTCTATGACTAAAGTTTCCATAATCTTTGCAAGTGGAGAGAGTATAGCTATTTGCCTATAATTGGAGAATTCAGTAGAGCTGCCTCCTTTGTGAAGTGGGATTACATATGATATTTTCCAGATGGTGGGAAATTTAGATTCTACCATGGTTCATTTGATTACCTTTGAGACGGGGTAAGCAATAGCATCATCTGATTTTGATAGGTACTCGGCAGGGAGTTGATCAGCAGAAAGTGTAGTGGGTTTCACTGTTTCAATCAAGGTACGGAGAAGTGAAGTGGTGACTGGTTGGCAGCTGAACACAAGTAGGTTTCTAGGGGTGCTACTTTCAGGACCAGGGGAGCTAGGAGGTAGATAGTTAGCTAGGGTCTGAAATGTCTCAGTAAAGAATTGGTCAAAACTATCAGAAACATCTTCAGGGGTATTATCAATAGTAGCAGCAGGGATTGGGGTTGAAGTTTGTCCAGGATGTAGTATATATGACATGCCACCTGACAGGGTATGGCATTACTGGGTTCAGAGAGCCCAGTCCCCAGATTGGCTGTGTGATGGCATCCCACACATGTGTTGTACGTTCCTGGCCAAGGGTGATGGCTGACTGCATACATGTGGCAGCTGTGACATTGACACATGACTCACATAAACCACAACTGGACCATAGAGGTGATTCACAGGTTACCTTTGCACATGCTACCCCAGTAATGTGATTGCCATGGTGAGTACCAACACATAGGGCCAATGGGAAACAACATACTGAAGGTGTGTATGTGTGGGTGTACCGCTACTGTTTCATAGCACTGGCATATATGACTGCACACGTGGGTAAATGCCAGGTAAGACATGTGCAATGTGTCACAGGCAATGTACATGCGTACAGGACAGACAGTGACGTTCTGTCATGTGTAAAGTTGACATATGTATCGTACGCTATGCAGATGTCACTAGGAGTCTACAGAAGCACTGTAACTCTGCATTGCAGGTGTAAGCAGTGTTCCAGGGAACCCCAAGTGAACATGCATGCAAACAAAGCTACAGTAAACAGGGCTGGAAGTAGTGCATTGTACAACAAAGAAGGGGTAACAATAACAGTAAGTAACAATGCAAATATGTAGGCACTATCAACATGTACCCAGGAATACACAGCACAGATGCCCATGGTAGAACTGATATTATGTCATAGTTATTTGTGATTTGGATTACATTGGTACTGCACACATATCTACATGCGAACATCCACATTGCATAGTCGTTGTGGGCAACTTGACACCATTACTGTACATGTCCACCATTGCATATCACTACTTGCGTTAGCTTTCCCCCTGTGCTACCCATGTATGTGGCTATCTGTTGACAACCTTACCACTGGCATGCAATTATGTGCAGCTGTTACACTTTGGTATGTACTATGGGTGCAGATAACAATTCAGGACATTCATACAGTTACTGCAGCAGGCATGCTGGGATAAACACACAGTCATAGCAGCACACTGTACTGTTACCAACATGATACTACTAATACACTTCTATGTAGTCACCCTGTGCATCAGCAACATGTTTACCTGTTCCCGCAATGATGTTGGAGATTGCAGGAGGTGGCACAGTGTCATCATATGCACAGGGTGTGGATTAGGTATGCCTGAGTCAGCCACTGATGCCACCAATTGACATGTGTGTGTATGTGTGTTAGTGAGGGGCAGCAGTACAGGGTGGGGCAGTGTTGGTGCAGTGTGTGCATGTATGTGGTCACCCTAGGTGTTAACATTTCGCATGTGTGTATGCACGCACACAGTTCCACCTCATGGCTGCCATATACAGGGGTTTGTGGACAGCCACAGACTGCACCTGGCAGGTCATACAGATCAGTGTCTGTGGGCATGGACACGGTACCTGTGCCTGGCAGGGGTGCTACGGACCATATCCAGTACTAAGCCAGACTGGGTACTGTCATCAGAAGCGGGAGTGTGTTGACTGGACACAGGTCCCTGTTGGGACTGTCCAGAGCCACGTGCACATGGTCTCCTGGGGCGTTCCGATGACAGCACAGACCCAGCATTGCTGGGGCTGCTGCTGGCACTATGGGGGCGTGCGCGAGCCTGTTGTCATCCGCGCCGACTGCCAGCTGCTGCTGTTGCTGGCATACGGCCACGTCGACGCTGCAAACACCCACCATTGCCTTGGCTCATGGACATCTGGTAGTGGAACTGCTGTAATATGTCCCCACAATGTCTGTCTATGACATTGGTGAAATTACGGATAGCATCCGCAATGTCACGCATACTGTCTGTCATGGCTGTGCGACATGCTCTCAGCTCCCTCAGACCCTGTCTGGTGTACCTTTCCATACGCTACTGTGCCTGCATGACAGTCCAAAACATAGCTGAGGTTGACAGACCTCTTTGTGCACGTCGGCCAGAGGCAATATGCCCATGGATGCTCCCACGAGAACCCATGGGCAACTGTCTGTGTGGTACCATCGGAGGACCCTGCCCATGGCTGCTGTGTGGGGATGCATGTGCCACAGGTACCACATTACCCTGGTCTATGCCCACTGTATCCTGTCCATCACCTAGGGACAATGGTGACAAAGGATATACTGGCAGGATGACTGTGCGCAATGATGGGGTTGACAGCTGTGTACTGTCAATTGGCTGACCAATGGCAGACCCTGACACACCTTCCTGTACCATTACACAAATATCATCATTACCAGTACCCATGGCACAAGATTCAGGTTCCCTGCTGCAGGTCACCAGAGCAGCAACAGAACCTGTGGGAGGAAGACAGGAAACACAGTTTACAGTCTCCAGACATTGTTACCAGTGATGCACTTCTACACACATGCACACATGCACACATGGACACATGCACACATGCACACATGGACACAGGCACACATGCACACATGGACACAGGCACACATGCAGACATGCACACATGGACACATGCACACATGCACACATGCACACATGCACACATGCACACATGCACACATGCAGACATGCACACGTGGACACATGCGCGCGTGGACACATGCACACGTGGACACATGCACATATGGATACATGCACACATGCACACGTGGTCACATGCACACATGGATACATGCACACATGCACACGTGGTCACATGTACACATGCACACATGCAAACATGCACTCATGCACACGTGGACACAGGCACGCATGCACACATGCACACATGCACACGTGGACACAGGCACACATGCACATGTGGACACAGGCACACCTGCACACATGCACACATGCACACATGGGCACAGGCACACCTGCACACATGCACACCTCGCAGTATACACACAGAGCACTACTGAGTTACACTACTGTTACTAGCATTATCAGGACTATTATAGGTTATGTTAAACACACTCACCAGCATGGATGGCCTGCCTTGCTGTAACCCCGGAGGGACCTGCAGAAATGATGAGATTAATGTCAGTGGGCACAACTGTACCATTGATATTGCATATGATACAGTGTACAGAACAGTCAAGTGTACATATGGCATATTACCTGCACGCTCCATGTCATGCTGCTGTGTGGAACCAGCCTCCATCATAATGCAAGTGTACTGCTGTTGCTGTTCCGGGGCTGGAGCCACAACACTTAGGAGTAGCCCCTCCAGTCTGGTGAGGGGGGGATGTGTGGCCACCCCACCTCCTGTGGCAACCTGTTGCCTGTGGATATCTGATGCACGCTGACGGACACTTTGGATTAAATCACTGCAGTGATGTCGTACCTGCTCATATGTCCTGTTATGCGTGCCAATATAATTTACCCTACGGACAAGGTCTTGCCACAGTGCAGCCCTCTCCTGCTGATTCTGACTGGTGCGGGAAAACAGGATGTCATACTCCCGCACCAGGCTCTGGTGGATCTCCTCATCTTCCGCTACAGAGTAGGTGGGATTACGCTGACGCGCCATCTCCCTGGAAGAGAACAAAAACAGGATATCAGCAGACTATGTCAGCAATATATGGCACACATACTATACATGATACTCATGTGTAGTGATACACTACTACTCCCATATGTTGCATGTGTGTGTGTCATGGTGGATACACAGGTACATGGCCAGATATCAGTGCTCAGCCAACACCTGTGCAACAGTACCTGCCACATTCCACACAACATAGTAGCATGCCCCATCGGTCAGCACACACTGACAGGTCCAATGCACAACCTCACTCTGGGGGTTCATCCCAAGGTACTGTATGTGGGATGCCATCCACTACTGTGATGTGGACAGAAGTTACTCGGCCTGGATATACATATCCCACCACCACTACCAGCACAGTAGACTACTTTGATATGTATGTGATTAGACAGTTATTCACTTGCTGGGACTGAGATGGTATCCATGCAGCACACCGGGCCAGTGGAAGCCACAAGCCACACTGCTGACCCCTTTGCAAATGCTTACCATGGACATGCCACAGATTGCATGGAACTTGCACACACATTTCTAACCCAGACCCTATGCACAAAGGTTAGGCATCCTGTCCGGTGGATCCCAGACAGAGACAGATTGTATAACAATAGCAGGAGGCTACTGCAGGACAGAGCATATTCACATTAAGGGAAGGCATCTGTGGTCAGCACTGGTACTACACTCCGGTCCGTCATAACAATGGCCACGGCCTACTCTGGGAGGGAAATGGCCACAAACACTATAGATGACCACAAGGCCTTCTTCAGTTATGTTACACATATGGACCACATGCCTCAGATATGCTCTGTGTTAATACACACCTACTTAACATTCACCAAACACACGGATATTGGCAACAGTCTTGCAGACATGTTCGGTGCACGTATCCCCCCTCCTTCTCCCCCATCAGTTGAAATATTTATCACAGCTGTATGTAACCTCCCTATCATCTCACATGTCCAGGTGAGGGCCGCCGTCAGCAGAGCAGAACACACAGCATCACTGTGACCTCATGGTATCCCTGGATGTGTGCTACCTGCACTCGAGAGGACATACAACCGCATATAACACTGATAATTTATCTTGGCCGTACTACAGGATATGTACCTGGACAGTGGCATACAGTGACAGTGGTCCCACACCACTAAGGAGGCACCTCGACTGACCCTGGGAACTACCACATCATATGCATAACTGGCCTGG
Source organism: Protopterus annectens (assembly GCF_019279795.1). Taxonomy (NCBI): domain Eukaryota; kingdom Metazoa; phylum Chordata; order Ceratodontiformes; family Protopteridae; genus Protopterus; species Protopterus annectens. Next base: position 1,772,684,741 of record NC_056739.1, on the reverse strand, counting down.
TCTGCTAAGCTATGGAATTATGCAGTATGGGATGCATATGCAGTGATATCGGGTACCTGCAGACACTTGTTCCCATCCAGTGTGCCTTTGTGATGGGCTGATCCTGCCTTTTGAACCTGGTGGACCTTTCAAAGCAGTCACTACAGCCATTGCTGGGGGCAACGCACAGACAACTGCTGCCAAGATCATGGCCTAAGACTGATTGACATGTATGGTCATTCCCTTTTGGTGGAACTACGTACACACAACATATCACATGGACATACCTATAGATACAGACCTATGACACATTTGGAGGGTTCACAGTATGCACACTATTAACCTGCTACTTTGCATTACCTGTGTTTGTCGCAGCTGGTTGCATTACCACTGCTTCTGCTTGCTGCTGCTACTGTCACTGCTGACAGCTTCGGGTGACAGAGTCACAGTGTATAATTTTTTTTTTTTGTTCTCTCTCTCTCTCTTTCTCACTTTTCTCTCTCCCTCTGTCTGCTTCCAGACAGTGCAATGAATGTATTGCATGTGTGGAGTGTTAGTACTGGATGCTTTTGTAGGTATCTGCATAGGTCCATGTGATGGCCTCTGCACCAGTTGTAAGCCAGCATTTGCTAATTGCATACAGCCAGTTGTGCACTGATTGCAGTTCTCACTGTGATTTCAGGTCAGTGCTATAAAAGGGTATGTGGGATAGGCGTTGCCCTTTCAGATTGTAAGGGTGGGGACCATGCTGGTATGCTGTGGACAGTGTTCTGTGAGTGTAAAGGTTAGTATCTCTCTCATGATTCAGGCTGTGTTGTAGATTCACATTTCTCCATTCCTCTCTCATGTTCCCTGTAGTAAGTGTGTATGCACAATGACTCCTACAACTATATATAGATATATATATATATATATATATATATATATATATATATATATATATATATACATATACATGCATTTATATATGTACTTTAACTGACATTATTATCTACAAGCTACCAACTAGCATGGCTGTTTGTGTACACACAGTACTATTGTGGGAATCCAGTAGTTTTGACAGTAATTCTACATGACATGCTTTGGGTGCTACACATCCTATATTCCCTTTACATTCATCCCTACTATTACATGTTATATTTATTTTAGCACAATGTTCTTGTATAAGAGTCATGGCTTAGTGGTACGTGATACAGACTAGTGTTTCCAAGGTCCTGGGTTCAGGACTGACAGTGGGATTTTATTTTGCTTTTGAACTGAGTACAGGACCTGTCAATCAAAGTGACTAAGGCACTTTTAAGCAGTTGTAACCGGGTTAGTGCTGGTTTGCACGGAGCTCATGCATGTGCACTGGCGGTTAGCTCCGCGCACGCAAGCGCACACCCGCTTACAACTGCTTAACAGTGCTTACTCTGGCGCACACCTGCGCTATTTTCTTTGAAAGAAAAGAAAATGGGGAGACAGGAAAGTGGTGAAAAAGGGGTCACAAAGATGGTAAGACAGTAGGGAAACAAGCTTGGGATTTGCAGGAGGGATGTAGGTAAGGCCCATAGCTGCCCATTTCTTCATCAGCAACAGCTGTGCATATGTATGTAATTTGGTGTGACATTTGAAACCTTCCACCCCTGAGAGAGGTGTCAGGACTACAATAATACTTGTTGTACAGCCAATTGTAATTGATAGATTCCATGTCCAGCAGACATGTGTGCGGAATGGGCAGCTATGTATGGGGCGTAATTTTTTGTGGGTACAGAGTGCCCTTTTTTTTTTTTCAGGTGAGAGTGGTATGTCAGGTGAAGGAAGTCGGTACAGCTGGGGAGGTAGGTTGGGTAGGTAAACAGACAAGACAAACAAGACGCATACAGGGGCGGTGTATGACACGTGTGGGGGGGTTACACAATTGACGGGGACGGAGGTTTGGATATCCAGAGCCCATGAGTCCACAGATGGCAACAGTGGAACTGATATCCCCACCCATAGGCAGTTGCCACTGTTCCTTCACTGCCCAGGACGGGGCTGTGCTGGGGGCTGTGTAGGCCGGGCAACAGGCATGCCCGTTAGTTGCACCACCCGTGCCTCAAGCTGGCGAAGGGCCTCGAGAACAGAGTCCCGAATCTCCCTACGCACCACAGTCCGGACGCTACGGAGGGTGAGTGGTGGTTCTCCTCCAGCCACACTTGCAGAGGGGGGGTGAGCCCCATCCCCTGCAGCGCTTCCACCCGCAGGTGGCACAGGGCCACGGGAGGAGGGTCCGGACTCGGCACTAGTGCCAGGTGCACTCGCCAGCTGAGGTGGGAGAGGTGGGTCCACTGGAACCCGCCTTCCCTGTCGTCCTATGTTTTGCATTATGTCATGACAGTTTGGGTTAGTGACATATAATACCATTCACAATTAGTTGTAACAGCATGCATTAGTATTCCCATTAACCAAACACCCAGATATTCACACCATTGAACAGCGTGCATAACACATGCATAATTTGAACAGAAATACACAGTCCAACAACATGCAGGGTTAATTGATGGCAACAGGCCATCAGGTTTGGATATATGAACAGGGCAGATGCATCAACAGACATGCAAATATATATGACCCAACAGGACAAATGTCCAGGGTGTTAATTGTGATTGCACATAACATTTTCACGTGGAATGGGTTATATGTGGTTATAGGGTGGGGTGAAGTAAATAATATTAACACCTTCAAATACCAATACATATGCTGTACATTTCTAATAGCTACATATATATACACACTACTGTTCTAACTACAGTTTCCTATATGATAACTATTTCAGCTTGGTGATAGGACTGTTACTGCAACATCAATATACATTTTATTGCTCTTCATACACATTCATATCTAGCTTTGTTCAGCTACATCATCCTGCTACATTTGCTTTATATAGCTGTAGACAAGTGTGGATGTTTGGTATATCAGACAATCATCCTATCTGCATATTGCAGACTGAGAGCAACATATCCAGATTTTGGGATATACATTCCAGATGCAGCAACTCTTTGAACAGATTTTGCTGTTTGGTTTTGATTCTCACATGCATTTCATTCTGTCTTGACTGCAGTATACTTTATTCAGGGGTTATTACTACTGTATTGATGGATTAATGACACTTTCTCACACTCTCTCACTTGCTTTCATTTTACTATTCAGGATGGTACTTACTTCTAGGCTTTATTGACATGTTTTACCTGTAGTTATTACAATCCTTTCCAGCAGTCTCACTTCTGTCATGTTTCAGTATTTCAACAGGGATATATTTCACACATGTGATTTCACCATCTTCTGCAGCTATACTTTTCAGCCTGTTGCAGGTTGTGTACTATTTTCTTACAGGTGGGGCATTTTTATTTTAGAATTTATGTCAGACAGTTTCATTTTTCGGTTTAACTTACAGGCTGAAACACACTTTTGTAATCAAGCAATACTTGCAGACACTTTCACACTGTTACTTGCACATTTTATTCCTTAGTGACTAGACTGCACTCTTTTGCTGACTGTCATACTTTTATATTTCTTTACAGTTACTGGTAGTGGATTACTGACCTGCCTGGTGGCGCAACCGCACCAGCCTATCGCCATAGGCTCTGCGGTTCACAGAACGGACACCTGCAGCTGTAATATAAATGAAGTAATATTGGAATACACATCTCCATAATATCAGCTAGTTTAATTTCTTACATACATAATTAAATGTAACTTACTCAGTAGTGGGGCGTTGGGTGTTTGCCGGGCCTCCTGGATCCAAAGGTTCAGTTGGTCCTGCTTGCATCTCTTCAGGTCCGCATGGTGGTGATGGACCTGCTCACCAGTCCTTGGAATCCCTGTGGCACTGGTGAGATCATGAGCCAACTGGTCCCATGCCTCAGCCCTGTATGCTCCCCAGAGGACCTGGCCCTGCATGAGTTGGGCCTCATGATTGTGGACTAGGAGCCAGACCATGTACCTGGACTCCTCAACGCCCCACCTCTGTGCTCGAAAGCAACTACCCTCTCCTACTCCTGTCATTCTGCCTGCAGTTCAGTTCTACAATCGTTTATGCTGTGTATTCCCGCATATGGGGCTTATATAGTCCGTTTTTCCCACACATATCTGTGATTGGCCATTTTGGAATTGTATCAACTTCAGTAAACCTGCATTGTCATGCTCCATTTTGTATTCATTCCTATATATTAGCTATTATTGCATTTCTAGGTACTGCTGTCATGGCTTAGTGGTTTGGTACCTTGACTATGGTGTATAGTATCCTGGGTTTGAACCTGGCCACTGCTTTTTATTTTTCATGACTGTCTAGACATGCTGAGGGGTGTGTCTGTGCAAAGGCAGTTTTGATACGGCTTGCTCAACGTTGCCCGTCGGTTAGCTTGTTTGCGTGGTGCGCAGCTCCAAACAAATGGGGTACGCTGGTTTAAGCCTCATTTGGCTATCAGCACGCATACTACGCTCAGCTCAGTTAGGGGCACATAGATTTAGCGTGTTAAACCACTGCTCAGCTACGGGCACTCATTTTGCACCAGTTAAACCACTGCTCATCTACGGGCAGATGCACTCACCCTGTTAAACTGTAGCTCAGCTATAGGCACATCTGGCATTTTTTATTCTTTTGTTACCTCACATGTCTTCAATATAAATGGGCTATTTCATTACATTTTACATAAAATGTGGTTTTATGTGTACATATTTGTCAGGGACTTGTTTCGTGCTTATTTTGCTAAAAATAAAAATTGGTATTGTGGGGGCTCGAACCATGAATGCCTGCTCTTCAGCCAACATCTCTACCGCTACGCTATTGCTTCCTCGCTTATTTTGCATATTTATTTCTTATATGCTTTCCCACTGACTGCTAACTGTAGCTGCGCTACGGGCACGCCCGCGCAAACGAGTGCACTCACGGTTAAACATTTTTACAATTTAAAAAAAATATATAACATGTTTATTTATATGTTTTTGGTTCATAGTCTGTGGGGGCATGTGTTGTGTTCTGTTTATTCACATTTCCGTGGACTCTGTTGTGGGTGTTTACTTTGGGCACTTTTCCTCTTCTGGGGGCGTGTCCGCTTACAGGGCTCAGCCTATGGACATGCCCCCTACTGTCTTACATGGACCGTGTTAGCCTTAGGTGTGATTCAGCATGCTCTCATGAATATGCAAAGCATGCTGACATCACTCCGTTTAACTGCAGCCTCCGTGTATGAGTTATAACTCTTACACGGAGGCTTCGTGAATCCTGCCCATTATCTAGTTATGGAAATATTCTCTGCATGGCAACAACAAAAAGACTTTCAATGTTGGTAATTCTTTAACAGTATGCTTATTAAAGCTTACTTGCATCTTACAGTCTCAGACAAGCTTACCTCGTGGTCATTAAAGCATTGCTACTTAAACACAGAGCAACAGGGCACTGCAACAGCATGCATTTTCTGAATAATAAGAAGCATAAATCAACAGTATAAAAATATGACAGAAAACCAGGACATTCTGCAAAATCAAGGCCTTGTGTCTACCATGGATGGGGGAATACTCTGCAAACTTACACTGCATAACTGCTACTTGCCTTGCTTGGACACATCCAGAGTCGCTACATAGGGGAGTGGGGTGCAATAAGTATGTCACAATTTGAAATGTCTTTGGCTGATGGTTATGGCTTTGACACTCATACCTCTCAACCTCAGAGCAAGAAATCTGGACAACGCCATACACAGAAGTGGGACAAAGACACAAAAATAAGGACAGTTTTTAAATATTGCTTTTATAAATGTAGAAGGATAATCGAATAGTAGTAGGTCTTGCATTAGTGTGAATTTTCTGAAGGGTATGAAATCTGAAACTCAAATGTCTATCATTATTTTCTAACTTCAATCTTTAATGATTTGCCACTAGTTTGTCAGAAAACCACAATTTTATGAAAAACGGACAAAAAATGTGATGCAAAAATATAAAATTGCCACTCAGCACAGTTGTGAACCTATCAGAGAAGGGACTTAATAATATTAATACTGTTAACTTGAGCAGCTGACAAAATAAGAGAATCTAACTCTGATCATTACAGTTATTTATAATTGTAAACCCTCCATGTTTTCTTCCAAAATTGCCATTTTGTGGAAGGATTATTAAGGGGAGAGCAACATTCTGAGCCAAAATTGGGGACAGTTGAAAGGTTTGGATATTCTTAATTCTATAAAGTGATTTATTTGCATGTACCTCTCAACCTCTTAATGCAGAAAACTTGGACAAGGCCAAATATATTGGGGAAAGATACAAACAGTACTAAAAATTGCTCTTGTATAAACTTAGGCAGTTGATAGAATAACATGTCTTGCTTTAGCATGCATTTTTCTGAATGTTATGAAGTCTGAAACTCAATGTATGTCATTATTTAGTGAATTCATTCCTAAATGATTTGCCAAAATCCAAAAATAAGAAGCAGAAATCTGGACAGTTGAGAGGTATAGTTCAGCCAGGGCTGTCTTTGAGTTTGCGGCCCTTCCCCCCTCACAAAATCATGGTCGAATGGAGCCTCCACCCTGCAGCCATTCCAATCTCCCATTCCTTGGCTATTTTGCGCCATTTACCATAAACACACTAATGTGCATACTGCTTTACTTCTGCAATGATTTGGGTTTTATTTGAAAGTTTTATTTTGCATTTTACAGTACAAACACTAATACACATCTGCTAAACAAAGCAATGCAGTCTCACAATGAAATTAGACTTAGCATTAAAACCTCTCTGCCCTTGAAACTCACATTCATTGAAACAGCATTGAAACCCACATTCGAAGAAATACATTTTGCCAGTGGCAGATAAAGATTAACTTTGGGCTGTTTTCAAATCATAGGCCCCTTGCACACAAAACATACATGTGTTCTTTGATACACCTTTCTGATTGTATTAAATTATATTCCTTGTACGATACAGTACAGTTGTTAGAGGATGTTTTAAATTTATTGTTTTGAAAATTTTTCCAGTAAACAATGCAACAAAATGCATGCACCAATAATGACAAAACTGCCCAATTCAGAACATTTCCATCAAAAAAGTCTACTCAGACTTCTACAGTCCACCAATATCAGTAAATATGCAAATCTCTGAAGAAGTAAAAGTCATCGAAATAATTCAACATTAAAGAGATCTGTAACTAATGAAGAGGTTGCTGCTAGCAAACAACTTTATATTATATTGTTTTATCTACAAATAAAGTGCCTGTTGCCCTTGAGAAATAAATTGCCCATGTTACATTAAAAAAATGATAAGCTAATAAGATTGCAATAAGGAATTGATGGCAAACTGATAACAGGTGCATAGTTACTAGGTATCTTCACCAAAAAGGACTGCAGCATTCACCCCTTTACAAAACAGTACAATATTAGCAATGCATCTACATACTGTGGGAGTAGAACCCACAGCCTTCTGCATCAAAAGCAAGTACACTACCTGTTGTGCTATTAATGCAAGCAGACTCAGCATAAGCAGCACTAAACTTCTGTTACCCTGCAGCTCTCAGCTCCTTTTAAAATCTACTCGACACTCAGCTGTATCTCTGAACTTTGCAGCACAAGAAATCTGGAAAAAGCCAAAATTTATTGGGGGGGACAAAAGCCCAAAAACCAGGGACACATTTAAAACATTGTTTGTATAATGTTGGAAAGTTGCTAGAATAAAATGCTGTTTTAGCACCATACATTTCACTGCCAATCTTGAACCTGGGACCCTGTGCAAAACAGTCAGAGCAACATACCACTATGCCAATTCATCTGCTTTGTGAAAGAGAGGAAGACTGAAACTTAAACGGCTACCATTTTGTGAATTCAGTTCTCAACATAGCTGTTAACCTCTTAGCACAAAATACCCGAACAAAGCCAATAATGGAGGAATACAGCCCCCAAACATATTCAGTGAATTCAGTTCTCACCATAGCTCTCAACCTCTTAGCACAAAAACGCCTGGACAAAGCCAGTAATAGGGGAATACAGCCCCCAAACATATTCAGTGAATTCAGTTTTCACCATAGATTTCAACCTTAGCAGAAAACACTTGGACAAAGCCAGTAATGGGGGAATATAGGCCCCAGACATATTCAGTGAATTCAGTTCTCACCATAGATCTCAACCTTAGCACAATAAACCTGGACAAAGCCAATAATGGGGGAACACAGTCCCAAAAGTAGGAACAAATTTCAAATATCCATTTTATAAACTTAGAAAATTGCTAGAATTAAAGGTTTTGTATTATCATGTACAGAGGCCCAGGGAGAAACACTCCAAACACATGTCTTTGTAAGATGGGAGGACACCAGAGCACCCAGAGGAAACCCACACAAAACATGGTTGACATAGAGACTCCACACAGAAGGTACCCCAGCCAAGAATCAAACCAGAGAACCTGTAGCTGTCAAGAAACAATGCTACCACTGCATCACTGCACCATCAATTATGTAAAGAAACAAAAAATACAGAAACCACAGATTTTATGAGGAACAGAACAGAACAAATATGAGGCAAAAATCTGCACATTTTTTACAAATGGTGGTGGGTAGGGAATTCAAGCTCTTGCTACCTGCATCCAAGGTACAGGGTTCAAGTCTGTGGTATTCTTTACCCTGTACCCACCACCTGAGTTCTAGCCACTAGTATATAGCAACTGTGACATTTCACACACACAGAAACACATGCGCGCACACACACACACACACACACACACACACACACACACACACACACACACACACACACACACACACACACACACACACTCTTTCTATTCCAAACTAATGAAGAAGCTACCATTTCAAGCTACACGCACTTTCTGTTCCAAACTAATGAAGAAGCTACTGTTTCATGCTACACACACTTTCTGTTCCAAACTAATGAAGAAGCTATTATTTCAAACTACATCCACACAGTTGCTCTGGTTTCTGTTTCAAAATAATGAGCAAGCTAAAGCCTGGTTTCTGTTTCAAAATGATGAACATTTTGCTCCAGTTTCAAAATAATTAAGAAGCTACCATTTAAATCCACACACACAGTTTGTGAGCTCCGGTTTCTGTTTCAAAATAAGAAATCACGCATCAGATTCAGAAAGTTTCAGAAGCTAAATCACATACAACTAATGAAGAAGCTCCAGTTTCAATAATGAGCAAGCTGCCCAGCCAGACATTGCATTCTCTTCCTGCAAGAGCAAGCCAATACCCAGCCAGATGTTGCATTCCCTTCCTGTGAGAGCAAGTCAGTACCCAGGTCCCAGCCTGCAGATATTGCAGTCTGATCCCCTTCAAGTCTATGCATTTGTAACTGCATAGACTTCTGGGATCTCTGTTGTCTGAATGGTGTTCCCTAATCCGGACTAGTTCAATTGCAGTCCAGATTGATTCCTGTGTGTGATGCATGCATGGCTGGAGTTTTGGGAATAGCATGTGTGGGTGGAGTTGTGCAGTTCCGGAACTGTTTTTATTTAATTTCTCGCATTTGTTTTACTTTTATTTCATTTTAATTTCTTTTTTTATTTTAATTTAATTTTATTTACAGCTGGGGGGCTGCAATCCTGCAGTCCAATAGCATGAACTTCCCCTGCACACACACACACACACACACACACACACACACACACACACACACACACACACATACGGGTCTATATTAGTTCAGCAAGATTATATTCTGGCGAACACCTATTCATTGACTCCTAAATCAGTGAAAATTGCTTCAGCAAATTGCTGAATTTACTAAGGACAAGCAAATACTTGCCTGCAGCAGAACGGACCAAGATCTATGTGAACCAAATCCACCCAAGTGGGGGTTTTGCCCCTACCACACCCCCCAATTGCACTGCAGTGGAGAAAAGGGCAAAGTTCTGTAGTTGCCCAACTATGCCTTTGCCCTTAGTAAATTCAGTGAATCTCTGAAGTGATTTTTGCTGATTAGGGGTCGATAAATAAGTGTTTGGCAGATTAGATTAGATTTCGGCGAACTAATATAGCACCCCCCACACACACACACATAATTATTCAGCATCATTTATACACACACACACACACACACACACACACACACACACACACACACACACACACACACACACACAAAATGAACCACCCCTGTGGCTTTACTATACTTGCCTGTAATGCAAGTATTCCCATAGGAGTGAATGAGTAAAAGCCATCTTTTGATGGCTTTCATATTTCCCTTCTACAATAAAATTTTACTCTGTCAAATGATTCCCTGAATCACATGGCTGAGTAAATTAGGATCTGCAAGCATTTATTTTTTTATTTGGTTTTGAAACAATAAATACACAAGTCAGTTATAAAACAAACAATTAACTATTTACATATGTCAACAGCTGATCAATATATTAATGTTATACATATCAACAACAATTAATATTTTTCAAACAAGTCTTTATGTTTAAGTCAATATTTATATGGATGTGTAATATTAGAAGTTCTCATCTTTATATTATGCAATTCACTACTGCAAACTTTTGCCATACTAATAAATTTAACACTAGAGGGGGATAACTTTTTTCCAATTTTTAGTAATTGCTTTTCTGGCTAAAGCAAGAACAGACCAAAGAAGATGCACTTGGGATTTTTGAATTATCTCAGAAATCGGAGCATTGAATAAAACTAAAGATTTAGAAATATTACATTTATCATGCATCTAATCAGCTATTATTTCAAAATCACATCTCCATCATTTAATTGTATTTGATTTATATCTAATTTTACTTTTGTTAGGAGCATCAAAAGCTTTGTGTAAGAAGTGAAAATTTTCCAGTATACTGAAGGTATAGTTTTATCCGTAGATTTTTAATATTATTTCTTGTATTTTTCCGAGAAGTCTTCATTATTAATTTTTGAGAGAAGTTCTAAAATAAATGGTCTAAATATGGGAAATTGAACTTAAGAATTTTATAAATTTGTGACAAATATGATTTACTTTTAATTGCATTATTACTTGATATTTATTAAGCATTCCAATAATTTAGGGAATGATTTCCTATCTAAGTTAAATATCTTATTAATCTCTTTGTTCACAAAGTCTCAAAATATTTGTAAAATTAACCAGTTCTCAGAATCTTGATTGTATTTGGACCTTAAATTTTCAACAGTATATTATATATATATATATATATATATATATATATATATATATATATATATATATATATATATATATATATACACATGGTTTACTATTGTTTGTTCGAATGGCAAAACATTTGCCTTTCGAAACAACAAATAGTAAACCCGAAAACACACATTCTGTCCTGCCACAATGTCGCCCTAAATAATCAACACATTTGAGTCGACATTGTGGCTGAAACCAGCATGTGATAGCCATATAGGAGTTGATGTAAATCAGACTCCTATATGGCACATCACGTTTTTGCAGTTTGCCATTCAAAACAACGAATAGTAAACCTGAAAACACACATTCCGTCCTGCCACAATGTCGACCCAAATGATCGATACATTTGACTTGATATTGTGGCCGAAACCATCACATGATAGCCGTATAGGGGCTGATGTAAATCAGACTCCTATATGACACATCAATTTTTGCAGGGGGCAAGCCCCCCTTCAACCCCCACACCCCCTACTAATATAAGTGTGTTCGACTATCCCATCCATTTATGTTTTGTGCATGACCTTCTGATTTTTGGCAGCAGTGCTGCCGACAGAAAGTCGTTTGCACAAACCATAGTTGTTGTGTCTTTCGGCTTTTCCCGGTTAGGGGTCGCCACAGCGGAACTCCGGTCTGCTAATGATTGGCAGTAGATTTTTACATGCCGAGTTGCCGACCCTGACGCACAACCTTCAACAAAGGTACGCCCATTCATGCATATCTCCACACAGAAAATGCTCTAGCTGAGAATCGAACAGGACAACATCTTACTGTGAGGCGACAATGCTACTGCAGCACCACCACTGCAGTCATTCGCACAAACCATAGTAAACCATGTAGATATATATATATATATATATATATATATATATATATATATATATATATATATATATATATATATATATAAAGTACCATTTAAGAATTGATGGCAAAACATTAAGTTACTTTGTTGTTTCAATTCTAGCATTTTGTTGAAGTTATGACTTTATAATCAGTCATTTCTTTATGCAATTGGAAAAAAAGAAAATATTAAGTCTTTAATACAATAACCAGAAAAAACTTTTAGGGACTATTGGTTTATGACTGGTTGCGATGCATTTGTTATTTATTAACGATATTTCTTGATGTATATGTTTCCATTTTGAATCATAAGATGAATTTAATCACAATGCTATAACTTTTATATTTGTTGAAATAGTATACAATTGAATATCAGAGAATCCTATTCCACCGTTATCCCAACCCTTACTGTGTCAATCAAAAGATACACTTGGTTTATTAGGATGGCAAAAAAAATTAAGTAGAATATTATTTGTCTTCTTCATCAATTTTTTTTTGGTGAAGATAGTACTAAAGATAGTAAGACAAACAATATTTTAGGGAGAATTGCCATCTTAATAAGCATTAAGCATTCTTCCATGATAAAGAAGAATTTGTTCCAATTTGTGACTAAACTTAGTATTTTATCAACAACCTGTTGAAAGTTTGTATCATTTATTTATTATTAGATGTAATGGATATACCAGGATATTTCATTTGATTGATATTCCAATTGAAGTTAGAATATTTTTTGTCACCATGTTAGTAGTAACAGTTAATAACGATTGTACATCAAGGGTGACACAATAAAATTCCATACTCTTATCTAATATGCTAGTAAAACTATATAATTCCAGAAGGAACTGCTTAGAGTCTTTTAAAGCAAACATGTTGCTATCAAGAGTAGTGCATAAATGCTTCTCTAGAAACAAAGAGTTCAGTACACCAACCTCTGCCAGCCACAATGGGGTGCAGTAGAGGTTTCAAGCCATTCTTATGAATCTTAGGTAATCCTTGAATAATTGGAATAAGTGGATGTTCAACTCTCAAAAAAATGTAGTAAGTCAAAAGATAGGAATTCACTTTTAAACAAATCTTCCAACATATCATAAATCCTACATTCTAAATTATACACATACTCAATATCTATCTTTAAGTAAAAGTAGCTGTCACTCAACATACTACACACAGAAGCATTATAATCACATTTATTCATAATAACAACAGGACCACCTTTGTCAGCTGGTCTTATAATTATGGTGTCATCATTTTGCAATTGTAACAAAGCTTTCCTTTGTTTCCAACTTAAATTAGGCTCCCTGTTATTATGAGAATCATGAGTACTCCTAGAATCATACAAAGCAAATAAGTCATTATCCACACATTTGTTAAAGGCATCAAGAACTAGGTATATAAGTGCTTTGTCTTTAAAAAAAAAAATCACCCAATGAAATATTGCCAAATTCAAGCTTCAACAATACATTCCTACTAAATAGTTTAATGTCAAGTGTCCGTAACATCTCTCTTCCTAGTAGGAATAAATGTAAGGCCCTTCTTTAAGATCAATGCCTCATCAGGGGTTAGGGCACGATCAGAAATGTTCTAAATTAATTGGCCCCCATTCTGTTCCACATTTTCTTCAAAGTTTGGCCCGAGTTCCTCTCTACTGAATGTTTCCATTTCTGCCGCCCATGACTTAGTGAACGTGTCCTGCCTTTCCCATTGTTCACACTGATGAGTAAAGGGAAGGTTGGAGAGGAAACGTTACTTTGGGCCATAGTATCCTTGTGGGGAACAGATACTGTTGGGGAGGGGTCATTTTACTTCTAACATCATTCCCAAGGGAGAGTGATTGAATAGGCCTACTAACATCGACAACATACACATTAGATGTAGATGGGTGGGGATAAACTTCCTTTAATATAGAAACACAGGTTTGTTCCCCACTTACAGTACCTCTGGAGTCACTTGTGCTATTATTTATTTCTGGCATGCTGCAATTTGAATCAACCCTTTCAGCATTCCTGTTACTATGGTCATTACGTGGCCATGTAAAAACATGCCCCTTCTTAAAATCAGGGGAATCTCTGTCAATTTTAAGTCTTTTCTGTTTTAACAGCTTTGTCTGATAAATAATAACAACATCCAGCAACCCTTCTAGCGCTTTGTAAGCTAGTTGCTCAGGTAGTTCTTAAATATTAGTTCCTGCTGTTCTTTCACACTTTCTCTGAAAGTGATTTCCAGTGGTTTGAAAAAGTCATTCAACAAAGTCATGTAATTGAAGCTTACCTCCAGGTTCAGCTTCTGCCAGCAAGCGAGCAGTTCAGGGTACTTTGTGCCACATGTAGGCATTTTTAAAACCCTTAAACCTCTAGGCATGATCTCACCATGGAGGCAGACTTTGAAATGCTGGAGTTGAGTCTGCATTCTCTTCAGTTTTAGAAAATCAGCTTCCAAACGCTCAACAGAGCTGTGAAATGCTTCAAAATCTAGCGAATCCTCTGTAGGGGGTGTGTCCAATGATGAGGCCTTGTACACATTCCCCTTATCTGCCCTAAGTCAAATGATCCATCTCCCTTCTAAGAGAAGGTGACATTAGGAACTGCACTGAGAGTAAAGAAGCGAGATGGATCATTCGACTTAGGGCAGATAAGGAGAAAAGCTTAAATGAAAAAGCCTCCCTTAGACCTGTATTGAAATTTAGGCATTTAAAAGTGTAATAACTTTTTAATTGAATATTTTATGATTATATATACATATATCTGTGCATATATATACATTTTATTTTTTTTATTTTCTGTTATAAACTGTTGTTTTGTGTTTTTTTTTTTGTGAAATTTATTTATAAATGTTTTATATTGTATTCAATATGTGCTTAAGGTACAACCCAATGCTTTTCATCATGTGATTTTCTGTCATGTGGTTTTTTATCATGTGATTTTTTCATCATGTAGTATGATTGGCCAGGTTGTTGTATTTAAACTTGGTGATGGGGTGTGCAATATTTTGGTCTGATGATGGTAACTGTGAAAGCACTTACCTGTTCTTGTGCACTGGGTTCATTTTAATAAATGTGCTTGAATTTATTTTTATGGTCCTTCTTCATGTTTGCTTTGTTGTATACATTGTAGGATTAGAATATTTTTGTATGATTTTTTTAATTTCTTATTAGTTAATATACTTGTTTTATTATGATTAAATCTTACATTCGAGATTTCTTCAAACTGACTCTTAGAACTAATTATATGTTCTAATTAATTCTCTATATTTCCTATTGTTACTAAAATATCACGGGAAAACAGTTGAATCTTTAGTTTGAAATCTTCTTTTATTTTGATATAATTAATGTTCTTATTGGATATAATACTATTAGGCAATGGCTCAATATCTAATGCAAAAAGTAAAGGTGGTAATGGACAAACTTGTTTTGTGCATTTTTTTTTGTAATTTAAAGGAATTAGGAAAAAAAATATTTTAACATAAGCACAAGATTTATTATATAACTTAGAAATTAACACAATTAGCTCAGGTGAGAAATTATATACTTTAAGTGTTTTAAACAGGTATGGCCAATTAACTGGGTCAAAAGTCTTATCTAAATTGCGATTAATGATAGAAAGTTCCTTTTCATTTATATTTGCATAGTGTATGTATTCTTATTATATTATCCTGTACTTGTCTTTTAAAATAAACCCACTTTGATCAATGTTAATTAGTTTTGGTGTAAGTAGATTAATTCTGGTCCACATTTAAAAGTGAAATGGGCTTTTTTATTGATCTTTTATTTCTGTTAAAGTGAATTTTATTTGTTCACTTGTTATTTTGTTATTTATATTTTCCCTTAGAAAAGTTTAAACTATATCATTATCTAGGTTATTTGTATTATTATTTATATTTTCATAAAATATTTTAAAGCTCTCGAGAATACCTTTAATATCTGTTCTTTCTCTTTTTTTTATGTTATAATTTCTTCAATATGATTTAGTTTATTCATTTATGCAAGCTTATAGGGTTTACTGAATATGCCTGAAGTCTAAGTTTTTTCTGGGTTTACTGATTTAGAATTTCAACATATTTTGTATTTAAGTTTTTAAGTTCTGACTGACTGATAATGTCATTTGGTTTCAGATTTAACTTTAGTGTGTCTATTTTGGCCTGTAGTGTATTCAATTCTTTGTCCCATTCTCTGTTTTACTAATATAGCAGCTTGTAACTCTTCCATTTAAGTAAGACATTAATGAATCCCACAGGACAATGTCAGATAGTTCACCATTCTTGTTTATTTCTAGGAAATATTTGATCTCCTTAACATACCAATCCTTGAATCCTTTTATTTTAATAATGTACACTGGCAATCTCCTGTGATGTATTAAATTGTCAGTTTTTAAAGTAATATTAAAGATTATAGCATTATGGTCTGATAATGGGCATGAAACTATTGAAACTTCTCAGATATGTGATAATAGATGGAGGCAACAATATTATTGATATGTGTTTGTGTTCCATAAACTGAAATGAGTTTGTTTTCCTTAGCTCATATATATCCTTTAAATTCATTAGATTTATAAAAAGTGTTTGGCTGAAGATGTGATTCTCAATTTTCTGTCTGCAGTGGAATCTTTGTCTGATAAAATACAATTAAAATCACCAGCCATTATGACATCACCTTTCATGTACTAGGCCCCCAGACTGCTGCATTAGCATTTGTCTCCCCTTGTCAGACCAGTGTCTGTGTGCTAAGGCTACTGTGAAGGGAAAACCTCATCAACAGAGTGGTTGGTGAATAAAAAAAGACTTTCCATGATGCAAAAACCTTCTGAGATAAAGCTTATGCATTCCAGTAAGCCTTTCTGAATTCCAGGGATTATTTAAACATATGAAATTTCTACCTATGCATAATAATTGTCCTTTTACTGGCTTTCTAGGAAAAATGGATGACGTGCCCCAATCACAGACCAACTGGGTAACTATGATGTATGTTCAGATAATGCAATGTGTTAAAGCACATTTTTGACTCTTGTTAGAAAAATATAGTGTTTCATGTTAGCTAAATATAGACTTCCATAAGTTGCAAATGATCAAAAGATTGTTTACTGAGTTAACTTTTAGGTGTTCATAGCATATTTTAGAAAGAATATCAATCTGGCAGTGCTGTAATTTCCAAATTAATTAGCAGAATATTTTAGTGAAGTCCCTTTGACTGATAGTGGTCTACAAGGCCAGCCACTGCCTTGTATTGTTTGCATGCCGACATTAAATATCTTGACAGCGTTACTTAGATAACACTGACTACAACTTCAGTACATCTATGGCACAGATGTCTAACTCTCGTTTAATTATTGCTGTACAACCTTGTTATTTGACATAGTAATTGTATGGTTATGTATAATTCAAAAGACATTAGCATTATTTACAGTGTCATTGTTAAGAATCTAATGAAGCATAGCAACCAAGGAAACCACAGTGAAAAACTTTCTAAAGCAAACTTCACCTTACTTAAGGCAGAGGTGGTAAGTTTCACAGCCCCCACACTAAAGGATAACACTGCCCAAGATGCAGAATTATTTACAATTGCACTCTGTGAGCACCTACAAGGATGCATGGATCATGCCATCCCTAGCAAGACCAAGACTCACTCCCCTAAGAGAAGGACACCAGTCTGGTGGACCCCTGCCATAAACAGGTTATACAACAGCAGGAGGAAACTAGTTCAGAAAAAAAGCAAATCCCAAGAAGGAAAGACATCCCTGATCAGTATCAGCAAGAACTTAAGGTCCCTCATAAAATCGTCCAAGGCTAACTTCGAAAGAAAAATGGCCAAGGATCCAAAAGATAACCACAAAGCCTTCTTTAGCTATGTCAAGAATCGAAGTGGCAACTCGCAGATATGCTCTTACTGAACCTACTGATATTGCCAACCTACTGATATTGTCAACATCCTGGCAGATAGATACAGTGCAAACTTCACCTCCCTCTCACCTTCAGAAAGGCCCACAGCAATACTGGAAAAGTGTAGTGTCCTGGAAATCACAGAAGCACAGGTGAAAACAGCCCCTTCAAAAGCCAAAAACACAGCATCAATGGGGCCAGATGGTGTCCCAGGCTGCATCTTGCATGGACTATAGAACGAAGTAACCCCCCTTAACATGCTGTTCACCCTCAGCCTCTACACAGGCTACATGCCCATAGAATGGCGCACAGCAATGGTTATTCCACTCCACAAAGGAGGGGCCACAACTGACTCTGGTAACTATCGCCCCATAGGCCTGACTAGCCTGGTCTGCAAGGCTATGGAGTGCATCATCATGGAACTTATTAACAAAGACATCGGGAACCTTTAAACACTTGACCTGACCCAGTTCAGCTTTGTTAAGGGCAGGTCATGCCTACTAAACCTGGTTGACTTCTTTGAGACAGTCACCAAGGCCATAGATGAGGGAAAGGTGGTTCACACAGCCTACCTTGATCTCGCCAAGGCGTTCAACACCATTCCTCACTCAGGTATTATAGAAAAACTCACCAACCTGAACATAAACCCCTACGTCACAAGATGGGTTGCAAACTGGCTTACAGACAGAACTCACAAAGTAAGAATAGCGGGCTCCAGGTCTGACTCTAAACCAGTCACAAGTGGTGTCCCACAAGGCTCGGTTCTGAGACCCCTACTGTTCGGCATATATTTCTCAGAAGTACAGGCAAACACAGGAGGACTATGGCTAACCAAGTTTGCCGATGAGTGCAAACTGGGAGCCATAATTGACTCTCCGGCTGACACGGACATCCTTCAAAAAGGCCTAACTGAGACAGGCACCTGGTGTCAAAGTCATGGCCTCAAGCTAAATGCCAAAAAATGCATAGTCATCCCATTTGGGAAAAACAAAACACCCATGAATTACCACATAGGCGGCAGCCCCCTTAATACAGAAGAGGTAATAAGAGATCTGGGGACCCAGGTAGATAGTAATCTCTCCTTTGACAATCATATTGCCAAAGTAGTTAGGAAATCCTTCTATGTGGCTCATCTAATTACTAAGGGGTTTGCATCTAGAAATAAAGAGGTTATAGTGCCCCTCTACTCATCACTCATCAGACCCATCATAGAGTACAATGCCCCAATTGGGATGAACCTCACAAGACACTAACAACAGCTGGAAAGACCACAAAAGCACCTCACCAAGAGGATTACTGGCCTCAAACATATGTCCTATGCAGCCAAACTGAAAAAACTCCAGCTGTACTCAGTGGCATATCACTTACTCAGAGGTGATCTCTGCCTGACTTACAAAGCCATGTCCAACTCAGAATTGATGGACATACTCCATCTAAAGAAATCCAAGTCACTGCGAGCCATGCGCTGTAGTGAGCTAAACCTCACCACAACAATAAATAGAACATGCTGGAGGGATAGATTTCTGTCACAGAGGCTCCCCATGCTTTGGAACAAAATTTCTAACTACATTAGGCAGAGCCCCTCACTAACACTCTTCAAGAGAAGCCTTGACGAGTGGATGGGTAACAGAAAATACACCCCTGGGCTCACTTCATTGGCTCTGCTTGACAGAGGCCCAGTTAATTAATCAATGGGGTGGTGAAAGCCGACACACTCTGGCTAGGCTTAAAAATGCCCTTGGGGCAGATAATCTAGTACCTACCTATGAACCTATAAGAAAGTGTAAGTGTTTTTCATATGAATTAAAGTTATTTATGGTACGTGCAAACACTATCCCCGGGATTCATGAAGCTTGCGCCAGGTGCAGGCGTAGCGTAGGTGGTATAATGCCAAATATGGCCGCCGAGCGATTCAGGTACGATCCAATTCCACGTGCACTACCAGCGTATGCCAGATCTGCGCAGCCCTCAGCTCAGGTATGCTAATCACCCCATGCGCAGTACTGCACCATGCAAATGAAGGTACATAGTGATTCATTAAGTGGTGCAGGTGTAGCGTAAGCCTACAGAAATGTAAACCAAAAAAAAACGGTTTACATTTTGCCAAACAGAACATCGGAGCTATGAAAGTGGACCAGACTCATGTATTACAAAGTTAACATATGCCAATGGCTAAATATACAGCCAATGGCATAAGAAAAGATGCACAACACCTAAAAAACAACATTTAATGTCATGTCCACAGTAACGCAAAGTACAACTGCAGGGCATGTGTGCGCAAACGGGAACACAAGGAAAATATATACAAATGTCACAAAATCGCAATGTAATACAAATCATGATTTCACCATAATACTCAGTGGTATGCATGGTACACCACAACCAAGCTGCAAGGGTTGCTAAGGGTCTGTGACAGTCTTAGGTGTGGTAACTATGAATTAGTAGTCAATGCTATGCAAATGGGGCAAGTAATTGTGAATCGCAAACGTCCCGCCGGACTAAGGATGTACCATACGGAGCAGAGCTACAACACTGAGGAGTGGTTTGGAGGTATACATGACATCAGCAGTGGGGTGTGCCACCGTAGCTTTAAGCACATTGGAGCAATGCAAATCCGGGCTGCCCATTGCTAAGCAAAGCCGCAGGATAGGGGTGGGGATATAGGTATAGCACCGTTTAGCTGAGAGCACACATGGTGCCCGAAAGTGCATGTGTACGTGGATGAAAACGTGCCCGATACCCGTGCACCATAGCTCAAACAGGAAGGTTAGGGGAAGAAAATAAGGAAATGCCGCAGTAGGGTAATTGGAGTACAACTGAGCAATTAACACCTATTAACTCACCATGGGCAATCGACAGCAGCTAACAAGTCTGCTCGCAGCAACCTGCAGGACAGGGGAGGTGTCAGATTGCAAAGAAAAGAGAACTGTCACCGCAGAGCAAAGCAAACCTGCAGTAGATTGGCCATAGAACACATTTCGCAAGATAAGCCAGGTTTTGGAAAGTACAAAAGAAAGCAGGCTGCTGGATGCATGCCAGAAAATGAGAGGGGAAACATTAAGAAATGTTAAGGGAAGGGCAAGAGGTAATCCATGGCAGCTAAATGTAATTCAACACCAAAGGCACCACAATAGCAG
Organism: Protopterus annectens; assembly: GCF_019279795.1. Lineage (NCBI taxonomy): Eukaryota > Metazoa > Chordata > Ceratodontiformes > Protopteridae > Protopterus > Protopterus annectens. Next base: position 1,772,663,770 of record NC_056739.1, on the reverse strand, counting down.
TACCTGTGGTAAAACACATAAGATACCCTGTAGCTCTGATTGTACATACACACCCTATGACATCATCAGTGTTCAAATCACAATAGTATAACGTGTGAAGGCACCTCACACACACCTGTGTATTCCCAAACACTGCACTATCAGTGTAAACAGACGGGGAACTTTTACAATGTACATGTTGGGAGCTGCCATAGCTGTGATTCATCACCATGTGTTAGAGACTGAAGGTGTTGTGGAGGATGATGCTGACAACCACCACAGGCTCCAGAGGAGGAGAAGAGTGTTCAGACCAAGGGTAACCTACCAGGGGCTACATGATCTGGAGATAGCAGAGCATTACAGGGTGGACAGGGACATCTTACAGCAAATAGTTGAGCTGTGCCGGCCACACCTGAGATCCAGAAACAACAGAGGGGAACCCATCCCAGTGGACACAAAGGTATGTATAAGCTTGAGAATACTAGCCACAGGTACCTTTCATAGGCCAACTGGATATATAATGGGGATCTCACAGGCATCAGCATCCAGGGTACTACACCAGTTCCTGGATGCCATGTTACCACATGCCAATGTGCATATATACTTCCCCTGAACTCAGGAGGAGTTGGCCAGCAATATGTGTCTCTTCCACCATGTGGCACACTACCCAGAGGTACTGGGTGCAATAGACTGCATGCACATACATATCAAGTCACCACCCGGTCAGCATGGTAGGCACTACATAAACCATAAGGGATACCACTCCATCAACTGCCAGGTCATGTGCAATGCCCAGGGCATTATCATGGATGTGTGTGCTGGCAGCCCTGGAAGCTACCATGACTCCCACATCTGGCATGCTTCACAACTGTATCAGGTATTTGTCAGGGGGGACATCCCATATGGCCACCTTGTGGGGGTGCTGGCTATGCACTGGAGCCGTGGATGATGACTCCCATCAGAAATGCACACACACCCATGCAACAATGCCATAATGAGGCACATGCACCAACCAGAATCATCATAGAGCGTGTGTTTGGGATGCTGAAATCACGGTTCCATTGCTTCGACATATCTGGTGGAGCCTTGCAGTACTCTCCAGGCACGTGTGCCCACATCTTCCTAGTATGTGCCATGCTACATAATATGATCCTGCAGAAACAGCTGCAGCAGGGACATAATGGTGAAGGCCCTCACAGCCCACCGCAATTGCCAAGGCCATCACAGGCACAGAGGGATTCAGACCACGGACACCCTGTGCCAGCCCCAGTAGGCAGACGGAGGCGTGCCCAATATGCCCACGCCTTGGCAAAGAGGGAATGTATAGCACATACACTGACAGTGTAGGCCCCTACGGACTGACACACCTCTCCACCTGCACACACAGTAAACTGGATGGCACACACACACACAACCACCTGTAAATTGTAATGTATAGGTGGCCTACTGTGTGAATCCTACATAGGCAGCCCTCAACCATTGCACACACAACACTATTGGAACAAGGAATGCCAACAACTGAACAGTACACTCACCTAACAGCATATGTTGATACTGTATGTATAGGTTCCTAGGTACATCGGTAGGTACATGCCCGATTGTCAGAGGCCATTCATCAACCGAGGCAAACAGTGTCTGCTGTCACCACCACATTGATTAACCAACTGTCCCTCAGTGGAGTAGAGCCAATTGCGGGATCCATGTGTGTAATCACTGTTCCCCACACACTGCATGGATTCCCTGGTGTGTTAATGAGGGGCTCTATATAATGTAATCAGGGATGTAGTGGCAAAGCATGGGGAGTACCTATGACAGGTATCTGTCAACCCAGCATGCTCCACCTATGGTTGTGTGAAGGTGTAGCACATTATAGTGTGTGGCTCACTGTGACATAGATTCCCAGTGCTGGAGCAGATCCATTAAACATCACTTGGACATACCATTAATAGGTCTCATCCATATGCAAACTAACTGAGTTACACATTTGATTGCAGTATGGAGTAACAGCTGTAGTACAGTCCACATACAAAACACCATAACACCTGTACAAATCCCAGATGCCCAAGTGGTAAATGCACTGACTGTCATGCATGTTCCCGGTTCCACGTACTGAAAGGGTCGTTACGTAATACCGAAGGCACGAATGATGGATGTTGGATGCAGGTCATCAGATCAGGTTTAGCACGTTAGCAGGTTTATGCTTTGGCAAGTGCTGGTAAGTGTTGTTTAAACATGACTATACGGATATGCATGAAACAGGGCTAAGCTTTGCTGAATATCGTGCAGATCACAGTCAACGATGTCCAGAACAGGTGAAACTAGCATTATTCACCCCTGTACTAATAGTGCTTGCTCTGAAAGGTAAAATGACCACTGCCAGGAGTAGAACACACAATCATGTACACAATCACCTAACACTAAGCTACTCGAGATGTAGCAATGGCAGGTGTGTATTGTGACAGGTTAAAACACAAACGTGCGGTGTTCAGGAAACAGTATACAACACCATGTACACAATGAAAGGTGTGTTCTCACTCTCTCTCTCTCTCTATATATATATATATATATATATATATATATATATATATATATATTAGAGATAGAAAGGGTGATAGACAGATATGTCGATATATACGGATTCACCTATATTTGCAAATATGTAGATAGGTCAACGACATGTACACAACCATGGAAGTACAAATAAATAGGATACTGCCAACTACCGAATGTTTTACATACTGACACGTGTAATCACGAGGCTTAAAGACCAAAAAAGATCACAGTACCAGAACACTAGAACCGCGAGTAATATTATCACAATGTTAAGGGACATTTAGTTATCGCTGCCAGTGCTGCGGTCCAGGTAGGTACTGTGTTCAACTGTGTTTGTGATTGCTGTAGTCTGTGTAAGTGTGTGTTGAGGGTGCCATGTGCGTTTCCGTGGGACTGTAATGTGTGTGTGTTTGCATTGTGTGTCTGTTAGTGCTAACTCAGAGGCAGATCATTACAGTTGGTGTGGTCACAGCTGGCCATAGGCATATGGTTGCCACCTGTCCCACTTTAAGTGGGACAGCCCCTCCTTGGGCAGTTGTGTCCTGACAACAAATATTAAAAAGGGCAAATGTCCGAGATTGTAGGACATAATTATGTCCCATATATTATCTCACAGAACAAACTTCAGCAAAAAAAGATGACTGCAGAACTGTAAAAAAGACGTTTTTTAATGGATAAGGTTAAGCGCTTTCTCTCGCAACGCGAGCTTCATCAGAACACCATTAAACTGATATCATTCCTTTAAATACTCAAATTGGCGCCAAAATAGCGCAGAACACATAAAAATGCATAATTTTTTAAAAAGTCATAATTCAAATGCAAATCAATTGAAACATATAAAACACTTAAAACAAGTGAAATCAACTGTACATTGTGTAAAAACATTCTTGTACAAGTGAATTACACACAAAATCACTGGTCTAACAAGAGTGCTGGTTTTAAAGACATACTGTCATTAATCCCTGGCGTTACAGCATCAGTATATAATTGCCACCAGAGTTCTTTGTAAGCCAAGTAATTTTTTATATCACCACCCCTAGGATTCCTCTTGACAACCTCTAGAATAGCAAATTTAAAAACATGGTTGTCACCTAATTCCAATATATGCCTACAAAGGGCATTTTTAGTGTCTTTTTTCCTAATGCAATACAAATGTGTGTAAATTCTTTGCCTTAGTTGCCTTTCAGTTTTTCCTACATAGTAGGTTTTGGCAGCTTTGGCAGACTGCAATGTAAACTACCATAGTGGTCCTGCAGTCTTGCAAAATGACAGTTCTGTTTGACCTACATTTTCCAAAGTAATTCTGCTGTTCTCATAAATGGAGCCACATTGTTTGCAGTTACCACATTTAGTTGTGTGTGTGACCGCAACTGTTTCAAAATTTGTCTTGTTCTAAAATACTCTTAATGTTTCTCCCCATCTTATAAACAAAGTTGGGGTGAGATCCAACAATATGTGCAATTTGTTCAGATGTGGACAAGATATACCAGTTTTTTCGTAAAATATTTTTCAGCACATGACTGAAGGGACCAAATTCAAGTATGCAAGCTCTACTAAAATTGCCCTGTCCAGAATCAAATCCATATTTAACTACAGACCTGTGTTCCATAGTTGGTAAATCACTATTACCTGCCCCTAATAAAGGGGAATATTTCTTTCCCCATTCAGGGAAACTGCAGGACCACTATGGTAGTTTACATTGCAGTCTGCCAAAGCTGCAAAACCTACTATGTAGGAAAAACTGAAAGGCAACTAAGGCAAAGAATTTACACACATTTGTATTGCATTAGGAAAAAAGACACTAAAAATGCCCTTTGTAGGCATATATTGGAATTAGGTGACAACCATGTTTTTAAATTTGCTATTCTAGAGGTTGTCAAGAGGAATCCTAGGGGTGGTGATATAAAAAATTACTTGGCTTACAAAGAACTCTGGTGGCAATTATATACTGATGCTGTAACGCCACCAGGGATTAATGACAGTATGTAAAACCAGCACTTGTTAGACCAGTGATTTTGTGTGTAATTCACTTGTACAAGAATGTTTTTACACAATGTACAGTTGATTTCACTTGTTTTAAGTGTTTTATATGTTTCAATTGATTTGCATTTGAATTATGACTTTTTAAAAAATTATGCATTTTTATGTGTTCTGCGCTATTTTGGCGCCAATTTGAGTATTTAAAGGAATGATATCAGTTTAATGGTGTTCTGATGAAGCTTCGCAAGTAGAGAAAGCGCTTAACCTTATCCATTAAAAAACGTCTTTTTTACAGTTCTGCAGTCATCTTTTTTTGCTGAAGTTTGTTCTGTGAGATTTTAGCAGCTAGCGTTCTGGCAGTTGCTGCTTTGTTTGGTTGAACATTGTGTGGATCCATTACGCTGACTTCCGTTGTTGACATGTCCGTATCTCACAGTCCTCTCAGCAGCACCTCGCCTGAAGATGGTAAGGGTTTATCTGACCTTCGGTCTGAAGTTTCGTCCTTGCGCAGGGAGGTTGCTAAGATATTGGAACTGTTTAATCAAAGAGTTGACTCTAACAGAGTGCAAAGCAAGCACTACGAGCCTGTGGACACCGCTTCTTTTAAGGAACGGGAGCAGTTTTCTAACGATGCTTACAACAAAGGGGCGGATGGTATGGTAACGGACGAGTTACCGTCCACATCGTCGCTGGACATCCCGAATGGGCAAGGGCATCTACCTACAGTTGGATGTGCTATTGACTTACCAACGAATATTGAGCTAACTGATCATTTTAGATCAGAAGTTTCTGACTTTACCTTTGATTTTTCGTTCGGCAATTTTGCCGATGAGGCTGTTCGTACTGGAACTAAACCCAAGAGATCTCAGCCTGCTTGCACCTACGCTCGTGTAACCAACGAGAAATCTCATTTTAAAGGTACTGTCCCAGTTAATGTTAAACCAATTAACAATTATATTAATCGCTCCTCAGGCTGTAATGACAAAGGGAATTCTGTTAAACAGAAAACCCTACAAGACTTTATCAAAGTAGACTGTAAATTTGATAATTTGTCCGCTGGGAACGTGCAAAAAAACAGCCACGGAGTTAAAGGAACTTTGAAAGATCATATTTACCTTTTAGGTAAAAAATTGAATATTATCAATGCAATTAAACTGGACAACGCATATTTGAATCATTGTATCACTTGCAATATGGTTCCTATGGGGTTAAGATTTTTCAAAACCCCATTAGGTATTGAGATCAATGCAGATGTAGAGACAGAATTTAATACTCTATTCGATTCATTTGGGATCGAATTTATGAAACTTCTTATTAAGCACAATGATACCAAATTATGTAAATGTATTGCAGAAACAGAGAATTTAAACAATATTATCATTCATGACTTGACATTCTCACAGTGGGAGAAACTCTACCACAAGCAATTTCTAGTAGCCGAGGAGAGAGCTGAAAAGGCATTTAACCGGAAGTGTAAAAAAATTGTCAGAGATAAAGAACAGTATAGGAGACATACTTGCTACAAATGGGGTAGTGTCAAATCTGACAATGAGTCCTCAGGTCAAGCTAACAATTCAATACACTGTAGAAATTTAGATAATTTTGAAGAGGATTTTTTTCCCCCACAGATGAAAAAGAGCCAGGGAAACTGGAGAAAGGGAGGGAATTGGAGAAAGAGATAGGACATACACTACATGGTCGTGAAGAGGTGGCCTACACTTCGTCACACATTAGCAATGAAGCCATTGTATCAGTAGACGAAGTTGTTAGTGAATATAAGAACTTCAGAATATACAACTACAGTAATGTTCAGTTGGAAATCTCCCACTTTAGTCTTTTGTCAAAAGGTCTCAAGTTCATCCCCACCCCCAAATTTCGAGTGGTTGACACTCTGTTAGATTTAAAAAAATACACCAGAAAGCTAAATCTAGCCATTATGTTTAATACTAAAGCTGGTTTTGAGGTAAAAAGTGAATTACCATTAAAGAAAAAAAGTACTTTTATTCCTACAAGTAACCCAGTAGTCTCTATATTTGAGAAAAAAGTCACTAAGGAGATCTACTGTCTTAATAAGACAGTTTATAGAAAGAAAAAACATACAATACGCAAGAACAATCTGACCAAGGATGAAAGTAGAATATTGGGGGAACTTACACAGGATCAGCATCAGGATCATGAAGCCTGATAAAGGCGGTGGCATTGTCTTACGATGCCACGGCATACAGTGCACACATTTTCAACATTCTTCATGATTCAGACAACTATTCTGTTTCCTCTGTCAATGAGCTTAATATTGCATATAGGAGGATTGATATGTATTTAGAAGAATATTTGTTGCAACAAAGGATTACTGAGGATTTGTATAAATATATGGTGGTAGAATTTCCAAAACTTGCCACTATAGTGGGTATTCCGAAGGTCCACAAAGATCATTTCGAGCCCCCTTTACGGGCTATAATATCGGGGACTAAATCTAAGAGCTTCCCAATAGGGACAGTAATAGACCATACGGTCAAAATTATAAATGACAACATAGGTCATATGGTGAAGGACTCTTGGGAATTTCTCAAAACTATCCTATTAACACCACTGGAGAAAATCTTATTTTTTGTTCCATTGATGTGAAAGATCTGTTTAGTTGTATACCTCTACAAGAAGGTTTGGAAGCTTTTAGTAAGAGCTTACGAAAACATACTGATTTAAGTTGGGACAGGATTTCACTACTGGTGGACCTTATGAGCATTACACTAGAAAACAACTTTATATATTTTGAAGGGAGATCTTCAAGCAAACCAGAGGAGTAGCTATGGGGCAGCTTGTGCCCCCATATTGAACTGGTCATGCTTGACTGGGAGGAGGAAAAGTATTCAAGAGCATATATTATGAACATGTCTATTACTCCCGATACTTGGACGACATATATATTTTATGGACAGGAGACCTCAACAGTTTTGAGTTGTTTATGGAGTATTTAAATAAGAGTAGTAGTTTTTTGAAATTTACATCTACACATAACCACACAGGTGTACATCTAGACACCTATATTACTCTTGATAATGGTGGTTTTAAATCTACAGTGTATAGAAAATCAACATTCACCAATTCATATTTGGACTACAAAAGTTATCACCCCAGCAATTTGAAGAAGAATATCTTCAAAGGCAATGCATAAGAGCTATAAGGATGACCTCCAACTATTGCGATATGGTGAATGAAGTTAGTTTTATCAAATCACTTTTGTGACAGAGGATACAACAGTAAAATTTTAGAGGATACAGCTTCTTATGTCATAAGTGAATGGGGAAGAAATATTCCCTTTATTAGGGGCAGGTAATAGTGATTTACCAACTATGGAACACAGGTCTGTAGTTAAATATGGATTTGATTCTGGACAGGGCAATTTTAGTAGAGCTTGCATACTTGAATTTGGTCCCTTCAGTCATGTGCTGAAAAATATTTTACGAAAAAACTGGTATATCTTGTCCACATCTGAACAAATTGCACATATTGTTGGATCTCACCCCAACTTTGTTTATAAGATGGGGAGAAACATTAAGAGTATTTTAGAACAAGACAAATTTTCGAAACAGTTGCCGGTCACACACACAACTAAATGTGGTAACTGCAAACAATGTGGCTCCATTTATGAGAACAGCAGAATTACTTTGGAAAATGTAGGTCAAACAGAACTGTCATTTTGCAAGGGAAACTGCAGGACCACTATGGTAGTTTACATTGCAGTCTGCCAAAGCTGCAAAAACCTACTATGTAGGAAAAACTGAAAGGCAACTAAGGCAAAGAATTTACACACATTTGTATTGCATTAGGAAAAAAGACACTAAAAATGCCCTTTGTAGGCATATATTGGAATTAGGTGACAACCATGTTTTTAAATTTGCTATTCTAGAGGTTGTCAAGAGGAATCCTTAGGGTGGTGATATAAAAATTACTTGGCTTACAAAAGAACTCTGGTGGCAATTATATACTGATGCTGTAACATACCAGGGATTAATGATAGTATGTCTTTAAAACCAGCACTTTTGCTAGACCAGTGATTTTGTGTGTAATTCATTTGTACAAGAATGTTTTTACATTATGTACAGTTGATTTCACTTGTTTTAAGTGTTTTGTATGTTTTAATTGATTTACATTTGAATTATGACTTTTAAAAATTATGCATTTTATGTGTTCTGGCTATTTTGGCCAATTTGAGTATTTAAAGGAATGATATCAGTTTAATGGTGTTCTGATGAAGCTCTAAGCAGAGAAAGCGCTTAACCTTATCCATTAAAAAACGTCTTTTTTACAGTTCTGCAGTCATCTTTTTTTGCTGAAGTTTGTTCTGTGAGATTTTAGCAGCTAGCGTTCTGGCAGTTGCTGCTTTGTTTGGTTGAACATTGTGTGGATCCATTACGCTGACTTCCGTTGTTCCCATATATTATGTAATAGTTGCATTAAATAGTTATTCCTGTATCTAAAATACGTAAATGTTACAAGAAACATGATAAGTAGCTAAAGTGCTACAAGAATAAGTATGTATTTAAGATAAAAGTATTTTCTATCCTGTTTACTGACCATGGGTATGTGTCGGCCTGTAAACATCAATGTGTGTCCTGCATATGTCCCACTATGGCCATTTGAAAAGGTGACAACCCATGCCAAAGAGGTTCAGTCACCAACACAACTGCAATGAGTGCAAATATCTGTGACAGAAATACACGAGACAGCTGTCATTTAGTAACATTTCCTTACATATCGATGTATTTCCGGAGGTATTGAAGTATCAACCTCACCTGCATGCTATATAGGAACCAATTAACAATGGCTCAATGTATAAGCCTGCAACAACCATAGTTTGAGTCTACTAAATGATAAGTCTTCAATTAGGGAACGGGCCCACACACACATATGGAAATGTAGAAATGCAGTCCCCACAAACCTGTATATGCTATGTACACCCACCTACATCTCCCCTACACCCGAAACAATTGCAATACAGACTGTAATAACATCACAAACATCCACTCACTCAATTACATCTGCAGAAGCATTAACATACCTTGTGAGAGACACATTTGTAATGGCGCCATGTGAAATCGTAGCTGTTGTATAATGGAACAGACGGCGATGTTACAGGTTTTGTTTGCAATAGTCCCTTATCAGATGGTTGAGATGACAGTTACACTCACATATAGAACCACATACTCTAGCCATCACACACAATCCACGGGGGACATGAATTCAAAATATCCATGTCTCTCCAAATAGCAGCTGTAATTCCTCACAACAAAACGCATACAGGCTGTCTCCCCGAAGGTAGGGCAAAAGGGCAACGCCCAAGTGGAGAATTCAATTATACCCCACTGTTGCCGCGTAATTGGCAAATGGAGTAGCTGCACAGCTGATGTGCATGTAATAATTTACTCAGAAAGACCAATTGGCGGCAGGATACCACATGTTACAGGTATCTACGTATATAAGAATGCCTTGCCATACATTCAAACTGTATGCTCATGCCATAGAACCGTTTAAACAGGAAAGGTGTAAGAGAGATATTTACGAAGACTCAGAACGCTAACAAGGTATGTAGAACACTCAGTATGTTAGTGTATGTAGAGCCTGTTTTGTATTAATTAAAGTGTACGTAATGCATAAAGTGGGAAAAGGTATTATGTAGTGATGTCTTGTTGAGCATAATAACGCTTGTAGAAATTGTGTGTCCTGCTGTGGGCCACAAGGTAAACATCTCATACACCAAAAAGGGATGCTACATGAGGGCTTTAAACACAACAATTCCACACCACCCTTCGTCAGTGGTAGGGTTTGTCCAACAAGTACGTGCCATAGCAGGGGATAGTATATGTTGATATACTGTCACATTAGGCATGTGTATGGGCATATAATGAGAATAATATGCCTAAGGTGGTCCTGCTGTGCAAGTATGCTTTGCATTATGGGATAATGTTTAAAATATGTGTAATGTACAGTATTGTAGGTAGATATGTCAGATATTTTACACAGCATAACTGTTATATCATGCAAACAAAAGGTATGTCTATTGGCATGTACAATACACAATAACAGGATACATATGGCTTGTAGTCACGGGGCACTGTAACAGCATGATAGCTAATTGAAATGGAAGAGCTACTCAATTATCCATGCACAAAGGACGTGTAATAGCTTCACAGGTTCATAGTTAGGTACTATGTTGTCTGGCCAAGTCCATTTGTAAGCCCAACTACAGTGTTTTCACCGGCGGCACCTCCCTAGGGTAGTGTCCTGTGTCTGTGAACAGCAGAGCCATTTTTTACCTGTACCTGTGTACGGTACAGCCACTGCAGTGATCCCTGGCATACATGTGTGTCTCCCATCCACCCATCGATGTATCTCATGAAGAGTGCTAGTGAGGGTCCCTGCTTGATGTACATAGGAATCATGTTCCCAAGCATGGTGAGTGTCTGGTTCAGGAATGTATCCCTCAAGCACGTCCTACTCATTGTTGTGTTTGTGTACATATCCATGAGCATGTTGCTCTCAGTGGCTTTTGCTTATGTTGATTATGTGGAGAATATCCATCAATATTGTTGTGGACGTGGGCCCTGTATGTTCAGCAGAGGTCACCCCTGAGTATGCAAATGTGTACAGTTGTGGTGAATGTAGTTGTGCTGCATATGTCATCCTTCGGAGGTCAATAATTCTCATGGTGTGTTAATGTTGTGGTATGTAAAGCTGTTGCTGTTCTGTAAGGTACACCCCAAAAAGGGTGTTGTACCCTTGAATGTGTAGCATACGTCAGGAGTATAGAGGTACAATGGGTGCCTTTGTTCCAGCTACAAGCCCATTACAGATAAGGGTGGCCACGTAGAAGGATATCCATGCCACATTGACAATATGGTTATCAAATGAGTGGGTGCTATATACGTGTGTACTAAGATCCCATATAATGTCACATGTATGTAGCGGACTATCACCTATGTGATAGTCAGTGGGTGATTGGTGTAATCCAAAGGGGATGTCTATGCACCTTGTGTCATGCAACTTGAGGCCATGTTATCGACACCAGGTATCCGTCACAGCGACACCCTTATGGAGGGTGTCTGTATCAGCTGGTGGATCAGTCATGGCTCCTTGTTTGCAGTCGTCTGGAAACCCATTCAGGGAAAGTCCCTCTGTGCTAGCCTGTACCTCAGGGAAGCAAATACCGAACATGAGGGGCCCTATGACCGAGGACTGTGGTATGCCAATTGTAACTGAATGACAATAGGTACTACGGTATGCTACCCTCACTGTGTGGGTCCTGTCTGTGAGCCACTTTGCATAACATCTCGAGACGTAGGGGTCGATGTGCAGGTGGATGTGTATGTTGTCAATACCAGAATGGAGAACGGTGCTGAAAGCCAATGAGGGGACAAGGTAGGCTGTGTGGACCCCCTTACTGTCATCAACTACCCTGGTAACTGTATCAAAGGAGTCCACCAGGTGTAGGAGCCATGGTCTGGCCCTAACAAATCCAACCTAGGTGGCATCAAAGGTCTGGAGCCCACCAATGTCTCTGTGAATGACTTCCATGATGATGTGCCCCATAGCCTTGCAGAACAGTCCAGTCAGGCATATAGGGCAATAGTCCCTCTGGTTCATTTTGGCACCACCTGTATGGAGTGTGATAACTGTTGCTGTGTGCCATTCAGGGGCCACAATGTCTTATACAAGGCTATTAGTGAATCTGGTGGCCAAGTGGGGAGCCAAGTCATTCTGAGGTTTGTGTAAATCGCAGCCTGGGATGTTGGACGGTCACATGGAGTCTGTGTTCCAGGCCTTAGAGAGTGCAGGTTAGAACTGCGTAGTTGTGACCGCAGGGACTCTGCATTGTTCCTGTACAGATTTTGGCCCTGTAGGGAGTGAGAGGGTGTAAAGTTAGCATTGAACCTATCTGCCAGGATGTTGCCAATATCAGTCGGTTCTGTAATGTTCCTGCCTAACCATCATATGTCAGAGCAGATGTGGGTATTGCCATCGAGTACTGACAATACCTCTATAATGCTTTGTGGTAGTCCTTGGAATGTGTTGCAGTAATGTTTACGTAGCTAGCTGTGGAGGATTTGATAAGGGATCCTGGATTCCTACTGAGTCTGACCAGTGAGCTACCGCACCCATGGGATTGTACTCCACTTTGCAACAGCCTCCACCTTTTGTTGTACATTATGACCATGTAACTGGACCCCCAGAGTGGCGTCCATTATCTGGTGGGTACCATCATGGCTCTGTTTGGGATAGCATGAGCCATGCAGTTGTGTAAGTGCTAATGAAGTGCAGTGGTGTATGTTTCAGCATTTGTAAGTACATTGTCCATCTGCACAGGTGTCATGAAGTTTACTACCGCTGTCATAAGATGTCTGAAGTAGGCCTTGTAGAAATCTTGTACTGTGTATTCCATGAAGGGTGTGGTGCCGGGATGTGGATAACAAGGGTGATTAGCATACATTCGGAAACTACCAATGAGGGGATAACCCCAGGTGTGGAACACCAGTCACATGTTGGTAATGTCCATGTCTAGGATATTGTTGGCCTTGGTGGTGGTGTGTATGGGTTGATCCAGCTGATTGGAGGTTATGAATCTGAGAAAGCATTGGCCTATTGTGTCTGTACATGAGTAGGTATCCCAGTTAAGTGTGGGGTAGTGTCAGTCTCACATCAGTAGTTCCTGTCTGAACCCTACTGTCCAGTACACCAAGAAATGAGGGCTGGTAACCGTGGGGTATGGTGTGGAATCTGTAGCAAGTTACAATGTGTATAGCAGTTCTGGCCACAGCTAGTTGCACGTGGATTACCTCTGATGCATTGTGCTAAGTAACCAGCCCGGAGGTGTGTACATCCTTGTGAAATATGGACACACCTCCGCCATGGGTGTTCCGGTCCTGGTTACATGACTGAAAGGTGTGGTCTGCGTATAACCTGTCAGTGCAGGTGTGCTGTCCGGAGCCTAGAGGCAGGTCCCAGTCACTTCAGAGATATCGAAGTGGTCCATTATAAGGAGTGCCTCGCCTGAGTGCGTTAGAGATGAAGATGTCAAGCACTGAGTAACATTATCCCAGGTTTTGCTTGCCTGTTCCTGTTCTGGTGGTAAATATGTTATTTGAAACTGTCCAAGACAGGCAGTATAGGAGCAACAAGAGCATTACATGTTTTCTGTAATCCCAGGGCCGACAGGTGCAGGTCATCTGTGCCAAAGCATTGTGTTTTGTTGACCATGTCATTCATAGCAGACAGATACTGGATGCTTGTGGAATGACAGCAGAAGCATAGGCAACTGTTGAAGTGAAACATTCAGTTGTTGTACAGTGGTATCAGTTTGGATGAATGCAGAATGCTTCTCAGGGCTTGGGTGATACCTTCCTGGGCTACAAGACCGGAGAGCTATTGCATGTTCCTGTACATGTAGTCCAGGAAATTACATCTCAGGGCAGTCACACTAACATGGAGAATGACAGTCAAGTTGTACCTGGTGAGGTGTGGCATGGGTGCATAGGTTATGTTGCGGATCCTGTTACCTGACAGCCAGATGTAAGTGACTATCGCCTTGTGTAGCCTCCTGAGTGGGACATCAGTGTGACTGCCTACAGAGTCACCTATGACTGGTGTGTTGGGTATGTTATAACACCCTATTGGCTGTAGTTGATGGGCACACATGAGTCTGTGGGCTATAAGTAATTGGTGTTGTGTTTGGTGATGGGGGCTGCCTCTGCTGCCTACACAGAGAGTATGGAGAGGTTCTGCAAATGCCATAGTCATACTATGTGTGGCCTGTGGTGGTGGAGATCTAGTGAGACTATGTGATGAGTGGGGTGTGTTGCAAATGTTTAACATCCCCACATGAATGTCAGGTTCAGTCTGGGTTGGAGAGAGCATTACCCCCAGCATGGCTACATATGTGCATCTCCCACAGGCTGTAGTGCTGTATGTTGGGAGGTGAACATTGACTGTGTGCATGAGACAATTGCTCTATTGCCTCATGTTTGCCATATTCATCATATAGACAGGCAATAACACTGGTAATTGACACTTGGACATGCCTGTATACTCAACCATGTCTCACAAGATATGTGAGGTACGTTTGTACAACAGCTGTTGTACTGTAAGCAAGCTGGAAATGTAAGGACAAACAGTGTACTTGTAGGAAATGAGTTGGAATGGGTGCTATAGTAATTAGTAGCTCATGAAGTGCTTACATGTTCTGAACAAGTGCTGAGCATGAATATGCAATATAGATAGGGTGTTGGATAATATAAATCCACTGCAACCCACAAGTGGAGACGCCAGTCATAATGGGAGGCACTGCACTATTACCCTGCTGAGTATGGTCTGCAAGTCCTTGAACCTTTATCAATGTAGATGTTAGCAGTACAGATGTAGATGACAGTATGGATGATTTAACACTGCATAGCATACCTGTGACAGGTCATAGGACATCATCACCCATACTGTGTTCCAGCTACACTGAGTATACTAGATGTACCTTCGTATGTCACAGGAGGGTTCTACCAGTGGCCTGTTGACAGAAGCAACACTACAAAAGGTGTCTGAGTGACATGTGCATATCACACCAGTGGCAGCTACAGCAAAACAGGGTTAATGTTTTGTACTCCCCCCTCATTGCAGCCCATACCACACAGACAAATGGGAGGCATCTGCATATGTAAGGATGTGAATGGCCATGACCTAGTAGAAATAGCTGTCTCAGTGTGTTGTGGACAACATACAGAATGGGCTTTGTGGGTGAGGTGCATCACATATGTGCACAATCTGACAGCTGCTAATAGCATTGTCACCGCTAGGTGAATAACCCTGTACCCATTAACTACCACCTAGGCAGCGGTCAACATTATGGACACTGTGTGTAAAGGATGGTACTGTGCAGTTCACCTACCTGAGCTGGTGATGTCTCCAGGCCTATTAGGTAGTCATATGAGGCACCCAAGTCATGACAGGGTGCCATCCATGAGCATGGAGATCATTGGACAGGCATACTCAGCACTCGGGTGACCAATATCGGATCACATATCACCTTTAAGGGGTATTGGCCATGCGTGGGTGGGCGACACCAGCCTTCACAATCCTCTCCTCCACTATGCAGCATGCTGGCTACCTTGCATAAAGACATGTGCAACACTGTGATGTCGGACATGCTACACGTACATATCCTGATCTGAAAGACATACGTCATGGACAGCCACCTTCCTACTACAAGGATCGCTACATGCTGGACAGATCCCTGTGCCATACATGTTACATACTCCTGCCATACCATGCAACCCTGTCCATCAAAGCTGCACATGTCATCTCTGTCATACATGGTGCGATGACCACGTGGTAGATGTATCATTAACTGACTGGATCAGTAATGTGGCACTGATGCACCTGGCAGTGGCAAAATGGCTGTCGGATACAGCTAGAAAACCTCACATCCTATGCCCATACATGGCCCAGGGCATACACACTACTGCATGACCTTGCCCGTACATGCTATAGTTGATAACCATCCCCGCAAATAATGTCCACCTAGCCATTGTCCCATGTGTATCACATGTGCAACACAGGCTATATGTGGCAGGATGTTGAACTGCTGTACAGTGCCGTGTAGATGTATATGGCAAAACACATGCATGCAAAGGTTTCCATGCGCATGTCTGCATTGTCACTGCTCGTGTCTATTAAGGCAGTGTATGTGTTGATATGTGACATATACCCAGCATCAAGGTCAACAGCATTACTGTGGACACATCCAGACATTTGCTGATAGATAAGAACACCAGTACAGGCAGACATGCCCACATCAAGACAGCATTCACATGGAGTATGAGCAATGTAATGAGGTGACACACATATATGGTGATGATATCCAATGCACAACGGGTGTTACATGTGTGTGACACAAACATGTCAGTCATGTCAGTGTCATGACGATTTGCAAAGATAACTGTTCATATGTACTAGATTTAACACAAATGAATGTGCAGCTGTATCTCTGTACATCTCTGTGATACTGTGACCTGTTTCCATCATTATGTCTTCCAGATAATGCCTCATTCATGCCTGCCAGCATATAGCCACCTGGAGGATGATGCCCTCATACCGTACCTCCATGATAACTATGAGGTATTGTTCAGCCATGTGCCACAGCATGCCCAGCAGCATGACGACCTGTGGCAGGAACTTCGCAGGAGGGTTAATGATGTGGGTGGCCATAACCGCACCTACCAGCAGGTGCACAGACACTGCACGGACCTGATACGACATGCAAAACAGTGTGCCAATGCAATTACCAGGGAACAAGGTAGAACAGGTGGTGGGCCACCAACTCAGCCCCCACTCACACCTACCAAGGAGCTACTGGCCAGCCTGGGGACACCCTCAGAACAGCATCCACAAACACTAGCTGCCATCATGGAGGTGGGTGTCTCCCAACCACTGAGCCTGGAGTTGCCTGGTAAGTTACTACTGCACATATAACTATTATATCCCATTTACTTGCATGTGTCACTGTACAATATGTAATGTAACATCATATGCACATGTGCATACTATATGCTATTGTACAGGCAAATGTGTTAACATGCACAGTGCACCCTGTAGCTGTAATACAGTCATGGATAATGTTCAAACTGCTGTGTCACCCCTATACAGGTACCTCTGGCATGCTGCACAGACATCAGTCCGTTGCAGGTGAGACAGTTATCAGTATCAGGCATGTTAATGCATAGATCTATTCGCCATGTGGCCAGTTAGCACATGTACACATAATGTATGGTTCAGTCACGATATACAGGTCGCCTCTGTTATCAATCACACTGGCTACCCATGTGCAATATATACAAATGAAATGAAACACTGACATGCAACCACAGTATCTGTCATTGCTAGATGTGTGGACAGCTGTGCATACAATGGTGGAGGTGTTGTTCAATGTAGGAATATGTACTATACATTGGAACAACACATGTGTGGTATGCAAACATTACCACACAGTGAGCTGGGATATGGGCAGCCCACAGGATTCACCATTGTGGAATATTCCCCTGCAATGGGTGCACACATTGTGATGTGCCATCTGACATGTCCCAGACATGTAGTGTTCCGGCTGCAACATTGTCTCACTATCCCATAATACATACCCCACATACCAAACATACAACCCTTTGTCTGCATAACCCTGTGGACAGTGACGTGTCTGACATCTATGGGTGTATGTCATATGGGACAACACAGACATGTGAGATAGATGGCCATCACAAACATTTGGCCAACATATGTTCACACATGGCCATGGAGGATGGCCAGAGACATGTAGCAACACACAGTACATGTGATGTGTATGCACCCTGTTGCACATTGTCCACACATGGTCCAACTATAGCCTTTGTTGAATGGTTATATAGTTGATGTGGAACACTGGACATCCTAAAAGCCTGTGCACAGCTTGTGGAGGTGTCACTTAATTTGACCATATAAGATGTGTTGAACATCATGACTGTGTCACAGCATGACAGTAGTCACCTGTACACTTCCACAGACATACACCACATCAGGCCACAGATACCGTACATTTCCCTTGCTGCCGTTGGACATCACTGTCAGCCGTGCACCTCGTGTGTGTGTACATAAATGTCATGTGGGACATGGTGTATTGACAAGTCTGCCATGTGTGGACACAGTTGCCAGGCAGCTAAGACATTTTAGTAGTTATGCAGGGGTGTCATCTGTAGGTCTTCTGGTGACCTGTCACATGACACAGCATGGTTTAGTGTGTATACACCACAGCGATGTGGGTCACAATCCACATTAGTGATGTAATGTGTATGCACGCAGTCATGGCTATGCACTGTGTGTGTGTATTCCACACTGTATAGCAGTATAGATGCCTCATGATGCCATGCAATGGCACAGTGTCTATACTTCACACTCTATAGCAATGTAGACACCTCATGCTACCCTTCAATGCTCATGCACATCTGCTAAAAGTGCAATCTATCTGTAGGGCATACAAACAACACTGCAATGTGATACCCATTACACCGCTGTACATGTGTCAGGACACCATTGTGTCAGACATGTATGCATGTCAATGCACACATCAGCAGATTACATGTCATACTACATGTTAATGTCAAGGTCACATCAGCCATGTGTACTGTTAACCTGTGCTGGTCCACATGGTGTATCACAGGGATGCATGCTTACTACCATGATTGTGTGAACTGCATGGCTTCTGATATGACACCTGCTTGCTGTTGTGTGCAACCCAGGGATGTATGCTAACTACCACTATTAATGTCTGAGCTGCATGCCGTCTGCTGTATCACGTGCATGCTGCATGCCTTCTGTCAAATCACATGCATGGTCTGTCTCTGTTGTCTGTGTGTGTGTGTCTGTCTCTGTGTGTGTGTGTGTTTGTGTCTGTCTCTGTGTGTGTGTCTGTCTCTGTCTGTCTCTGTCTGTGTCTCTGTCTCTCTGTCTGTGTGTCTGTGTCTCTGTCTGTGCGTCTGTGTCTCTGTCTGTGTGTCTGTGTCTCTATTGTAATGTAGAGTCTTTCTTTGCATTCACAGGTGAAGTAGGTGCATTACCCTCCTGTGGTCCATCTGATGTTAGTGTCCCCATAGACTCTAGCAGTGATGAACATATGCATGAGGTACAGGCAGAGTTGTCAGGAGCTGAATCTGTGCAATGGTTGCCATCCCAGCTATATCCCCCACTTTCCCGCACACAGTTCTCATGCCAACACATACCCCATCACCAGTGGCCATAGAGGAAGGACAGTCAGCATGTGTTAGTTTGGAACAGGAACGTGTAGTGTCTACAGAAGGTGTGTCTTCACATCATGGTGTCAGTGTAATGACTGCAGATGTGCCACACAGGCATGTGGCCAGTGCTGCTCATAGGAGGACCTCTGGCAGACATGCACCTGCAGGACAGAGCGCAGCAGCTGGTGTCACCAGACGCATGTTTCAGACTGTAATGGCGGCACAGGCATGTGCTGAATGGCAGAACAGAGAAGGGCAGAGGTTTCAGAGGGCTGCTATCCGTTCTTTAAATGACAACATCCAGGCATTGGCAAATGCTCAACAGCAGATTGCTGACATTCTGGACAGGTGATTGGGTGACATGGTTGGAATCCTTGACCGTGGCATGGCAATCTGCGAGCATGAGCTGTCTGTGTTGGAACATCTGGAAGGAGTGAGGCATAGGCCACGTAGATGTAGGCCAGCTACACCACCTGGTGCAGGTCAATGTGAACAAGCTACCTCACATGCCCGCAACCACAGTGCCGGTAGCAGTAACAGTGCAGCTGGTGCTGTGCTGTCCACACCAGGACACAGCAGGCCACGTGGGCATGGCCCTAGACATTCCCAGCAGGGACACAGTTCCAGTGGACATGTGTCATCAGACAGTGGCCAATCTGTACCTCTGCCTGATAGTGCCCGTGCAACCCCTGGCAGGCACAGGTCACGTGGCCATGGCCGGACACAGTGACCTGTACATCCTGGTCTGTACAATCTGGAGCTGTCAATAATACCCCTGTGTAGGCCGGACACATGGCAGAACTGTATGCACACATACACGCACACAGCAGAAACATCTGTAGGGCACCGCAATACCCACATGCATAACAACCACACATGTCCAATGAAATCACCGGCCCTATCCCACACACATGATGTCATCCACTGGTGCAGCCTATGCCCCTAGCAATCATTATCACCCTGTGCACATGATGATGCCTGTGCCGCATCCCTGTCATCCACACCACCAGTGCAGGGACATGCTCATATGGTCTGATGCACAGGGTGAACAGAATAGTGAGATAAGTGTATATTACATTTGTTGTGTACTGTTGACACGCACCAGACATACCATGTAGTACAGGTTTAGAATGCATTGTTATATGTTCACAGTATGTGTCTTGGTAACAACAGTAACAGCATGTTGGTAATGATGCCCTGCTTCCCTCCTTAAGGTCCAATTGCATGTGCCAATAAGTAGCAGTGTTTGCAGTTTCCCATGTGTAAATGTGGAGTACTCACAGGCATGTATGGCAATACCAGCATGCTATACGTAGCCTCAACCTCACTGTTAGAAAGGCTACCATTCCACAGATGTCCACACATCTAATGATCCAGAAGCATGTGAGCTGTTTAATAGGCTACAGTGGCTAGAGACTTGACATCCATACCGGGTCACATCACAGGTACAGTGACATGGTGCGGGGGGTTTACACAGTGGTCTGGCTGAAGTCAAGGGTAGAGGCCAGTTGATAGCATGAGGCCTCACTGTGTAGCAGTAATACACTGTCACATTACAGGATGAGAACATGCACAGACAAACACAGAAACACACAGTAACATGCCCACAGTCACGGGGTCAATGACACTATAACGCACACTTGATAGTGTTGAGGTGAGGACCCCTGTGTATTTGGTAATCACCTTCACAGTACTGTGCACCCACATGATGTGACACAGAGAATGAACATGTGCAGGTAGCCAGTAAGGCTGAGACCGACGGCATCAACAGGGTAGTAGATTGCATCACTATGAGGGGTTAGGGATTCTGTCTGTTCTGTATGGTAGCATACACCCTCATTCCATGCACCAGACAGCCGTACATACATACATACACACACACACACACACACACACACACACACACACACACACACACACACACACACACTGTGGAGTCCACAAATGTCATTCACATACAGATAGCTGACATGTGCATGATACACACACCACCCCTGCCTATGTCTTGCTTTCTACACTGCAGTATGTACAGATCTCTACAACAGTGTACAGGGGTGTGTAACAATTGGGATGTATTCCCCACCATACATGGCATATATGGTCACACAAGCAAACACACATGGCAGTACTGTGAATCATACACCTGCTATATGATGATACATCTGACAGACATGCAACAGTATTGGCCACATTATGTGTACTGACACTACCTTTGGAAATTGTGCTGCTATATGCACATGGGAGGACGTACGTGTTACAGGCGTCAAGTGATTTAAAGTCAGTAACACCCTGACCGCTGTGTAGGTTGCATGTCTTCACCTTCAAGTAACAGTAACATAGCGTACTGTTTGCACATGTCATGGTAGGACGGCTTGTGACACACCTGTGAGCTGTCTTCAGCAAACATCCATCTGCAAAGGTGGACCACCACTTTATGTACACACATCCATCCATACCTGATGTACATCCTACCGTACTTTCAGTATTTCACCATATACAGGTGTCAATGATGGGGCTGCA
Source organism: Protopterus annectens (assembly GCF_019279795.1). Lineage (NCBI taxonomy): Eukaryota > Metazoa > Chordata > Ceratodontiformes > Protopteridae > Protopterus > Protopterus annectens. Next base: position 1,772,641,940 of record NC_056739.1, on the reverse strand, counting down.
TTGCAATTGCATGTTGTAGTTAGACACAGATGAACTGCATACATCAGCTACTGCACATGCATGGTAGCTGAATGCACACCACTACATGTACATGTGTGTTGGTGCTACATTCCTGTCATGTAGCCATGTTTGTATGCATTGCAATTGGTGGACATGTGTGATGACATACATGACACATGGACTGTTGTATGATATGATAGTTGTCATGGGTTACTAGTACAGAGGGAATGTTACCTCAGACAACATTGTTACCTTATGTACTGTTAGCATTCAACAGGCATGGACCTACCTTCCATGTGTATATGTGTGATTGCTGTAGCCACTTGTCTGCACGGAGGACAGCAAAAGCTATGCTATGTACATATGTACAGTGTGTGTGTGTGTGTGTGTGTGTGTGTGTGTGTGTGTGTGTGTGTGTGTGTGTGTGTGTGTGTGTGTGTGTGTGTGTGTGTGTGTGTGGGCCATACATATCCAAGGTAATTACATGTATATCATATCCAAACATAAGTGGTTTTTGGTGTACAGCAACAGTCATCTGTTACAGCTGTATAAGACCCAGGGCCCCTGTTATGTGTAGAGCTGACCTGGTTATGAACAGTGGTATCATTGCATTGCATAACACACGATGGAACCCTGTCAGTACATGTGTAGTCTGCACAGTTGCTGTAGACCTATGTACAGCCCACTGGTCATGAGTATCATGGTGTTGTAGTAATGTATGGATGTGTGTTGCTGGTCCAAGGACATGGTGATGTCTGAGGGCTACATAGTAGAATGCGGCATTTACCACTGTGATCTGCACCTGAGACATCTGTGATGGCTCTTGAGTGTGTACTGGTCAGTACATGTGAGTGGCCTTCATTTACGTGGTGACACTAACACCTGGAGCGGTCCGTCATGGTCTTATGGCCCACATGTCTGTATCTGAGGTATACGGTGGTAGTGCTATTGTGCACAACTGTGCCATATGCCAGGTGTTCCTCACTGCAGAGATGTCCGTATTCCCCATTGTTGGATCTGGATTGTCAGCTGTGATTACGAACGCTACACATCTAGCACTGACGACAGGTGTCAGATATATGTAGTGCAGCATTCGTGCTAACAATGTTCACTATCAACACACTGTGCCCTTCCGTGTTTAGAATCCATGTGCATACAAGACAGCCCTTCGCTACTACTAAGTGTGTGAGCATGCCCAGTACGCCATTGTGTAGATGGACACACAGTACATTCCAAACGGACGTGTGCTACTAAGTGTGTGAGCATGCCCAGTGACACCTTGTGTCGGTTATGTGCCTCTGTGTATGGGCATGACCATTGAAATCCTGTATAGCGATAGTGGTCATCCAGGCAACAGATGTCCATACCTCACATCAGGATGGATTCCTACATTGAACACACTGGTTGACTGTCTTGAAAGGTGTACTGGCTGTGGTGCATCTCGTATCTATGTAGTGTTGTAATAGTGCTCCGTAGATAGGCAGTTGTCCCGCTCACACCACTGCCGTGTGTTTGTCTCCGTCTACCTTGGGACAGTAATATGCTTTTAGACTGCTCACTCTCCATACATTCCCTAATGGCGTCTTTGCGTATGTATACACATAATATATATGATATATGTAGATATAGAGAGATAGACATAGATATATACATATATGTCTGGGGACATCAGCACTATTGAATGTTTGTGCCGGATGATCTGTACGTAATAACCTCGGATGTATGTATATCTGCCATGGCGTAGTGGTAATGCACATCGTCTGTTGTGTGCAGGGTCCCGGGTTGTAGTCGTGTAGACACAGGTTATTTTGTTGCTGGGAAGACCATGGGACATCGAAAATGGTGATAGTAAGGCACCTGTTACCAGTTGTGTACGGATCTGAGCGACACTAGGCAGTGGTTATTAATTTGGAGGTTTGGTATGGGTCATATAACTATTCATTAGAAGACTATACTGTGCAGATGAGGTTGACAATAGTGTATCCCATTTATCCCCAGGGTGTGATACTGATCCCTGGAGTGTATGTGTGTAGATAGCCAGGTGCAGGGCTCGAATATAGTTGACATCATGGGAGGGGGGGTGAGGCATACTGTACATAAATTGCACACCTGTGCCTCGGGTGTGCTCCTGCCTTAGCATGCCTAAGCTAGGGGTGTGTCTATACCTGCCTGGTGACATTGGGAGGGACAAAAGCAGTAGTGGGGTAGTCAGGGTGAACAGGCTGCACAAACAGGTGATGATCAGCACAATCAGAAGATTACATGGCCAGCCCACACCTGAACAGTACGGTAATGTGAGCAAGCAGCATACACACAGGTTTCTTCTGCACTCTACAGCACCGGTGTATACCTGCGGGGACATTTCACAACACAGTCCAACCAAATGAGAAGGGCTGCAGCAGGCAACATAGACCAACATGTGCAGGAGGCTGAGGGCAGTGAGGATGTGTATGCTGTTGAACAACCCTTACTGGGGTGACATAAGACTTTATAGACCCAGGGTGACTTACCAGGGGCTACATGAGCTGGGGATTGTGGAGCACTATGGGGTGGACAGAGACCTCCTACAGCGGCTTGTTGACCTGTGCCTGCCACACCTGACACATCAAACAGGCCAAGGGAAACCCATCACAATGGATACCACGGTATATGTTGGCCTAGGTATACTAGCCACAAGTACCTCCCAGAGCACAACTGGGGATATCATGGGGATCTCACAGGCATCTGCATCCAGAGTATTGTACAAGTTCACAGACGCCATGTCAACACATGCTAGTGAGCATGTAGATGTCCTCAACACACGTGATTAGTAGACCAGCAATATGCATATCTTCAACCACATGGCTGACTACCCTGGGGTACTGGTTGCTATAGCCTGCACACACGTACACATCAAAGCAACACCCGGTGAGTGAGGTAGGGCCTACATTCACTGCAGCGGCATACTCTCCAACAGCTAGGCCATATGCGATGGCCAGGGTATTAGATTGAATGTGTGTGCTGTCTGCCCTGGAAGCTATGATGATTCCAATATATGGAGTCTGACACAGCTGTACCACACCTTTGCCAATATGGACATCTCCTACAGTCTCCTAGTGGGGGATGCTGAGTAACCACTGGTGTTGTGGCTGATGACACCCATCAGCAATGCGCACACACACCTGAACACTCACACCATAATGAGGCAGATGCACAGGCAAGACATAAAATTGAGCATGTGTTTGGGATGCTCAGGTCACGGTTCTGGTATCTGGACACTTCCGGTGGTGCCCAGCAGTATTCACTAGCTACATGCACACAAATTGGTATGGTATTTGCTATGCTACACAATCTGATTCTGCAGTAACAGTTGCAGCAGTAACAGCATGGGGCAGGGCCACACGGCCCAACACCACTGCCAAGGCCTGTACAGGCAGAGTGTGACTTGGCGAAGGAACTATCTGTGCAGGGCCCAGTCGGCGACAGGGCTGTGCACAGTATGACCTGCCCTTGGTAAAGAGGCAACACAAGGCATATGCACTGACACAATAGGTACCCAGGGATTTCACCCTCTCTGACCCACACACAGTACAATGGATGCCAAACATTACACTACCTGTGCTCGGCCATGTATAGGAGGTGCACTGTGTGCATCTGACATAGGCAGCCCTCCAGCACCATCCTCAGGTCTGGAACACCCCCAGGGTACGTCTATCGACCTAACAATTGGCAGTTGTATTAGAATGTGTCTTTACCCATTGCTATGGTATGTATGGGAGCATACAAGAGACTTTGGTGGCTGAATGTTAGGGCAGCAGACAGTACACGTCCATAGTGGCACCATGACATCTGTAGCACATACAGGGGTCACAATGGTAGCCAGTAGTACACAGGGTGTCCTAACCCACTGCAGATTATGGGCTGAACATCATGTGTGTCCATACAGCCCACACACATTCCATGCAGCTGGACAGGTGCGGACCAATACAGATAAATGATATACAATGGCCTATGGATATGCCCAATGAATGACCCCAACCCCCAGAGACACACACAGACTACAGCAAGCCAGGCAGTTTGATGTAGGTTGTGAAAGCTAGGACGTCCAACACCACTATGCTGGTATTTAAAGCTGGGATCTGATGTACACTGGTATCCCTCCAAACAGCAATTTCGGTAGGTCCACACTCTGACATGGAGTACCTGGCATACCAGTACAGTAGTGGCAGATGTGTACAACTGTCAGCTGTGCCCCCTGTCCAACGTACATATGTGAGAGTCATGTGCGTCACCCTCAGTGCTGTGTAGGACTGTGGATGCGGTTGGATGTCCCCCCACACTATGCAGAAGTGTAGCAACTGTCAATGCCATATGACCATTAGCTACCCTGCAGACACAGCTTGACACCTGTCTGTGTAGAACGGTGGGGTTGGCAACACAGTACTGACTATCTGGACATGTGACACATGCGATGCAGTTGACCATACTTGGCATGCTCACACACATGACGGTATGACGGTAATGTCGGTCGACAACATGCGTAACAGTCATACTGGGCATGCTCACACACTGATGCACAGGACGGCCATGCCTGCAAACACCAGTGGTCCGGACATATCTGCCAGTACATTGCTATACTGTTAGATGACTGTGCTGTATGGTGTGTGTGTGGTCTATTGTCTGTACATATGCCATGGTGTATTGGTAATTCACATGAGCTATGTGCACAGGGTACTGCTACCAACACGTGAATAGGACGGTTCTTTGTTTGCGGACAGAACGACGCCTTTGGATACGGAGGGGGTAAGGCACATTCCAGCAGGTGTGAGCAGTTGTGCATGGATTTGCACAGTGTTAAGCACTGCTGATCTCTGGTTACAGCACCTTATACCCGTTCAGACTCCACATTTCTTTGACAGTGCACTACTGGCATACTGGTAGACAAACACGCTTACACCCACTCGCTCGCCGACATTTGTGCTTACATTTGTCACTCACGGGTGTGTGAGATCCCTTGTGATGCATATTACATTGGACTACATGACTACAGTATCAGGTATGTCTAACCATTTGATGATGGTAGGCATTCGACTGTACGGACTCTGCGGCCTGTCCAGTGACATAATCATATTATATGCGTGTTCCTCATGTGATCTGCTCCCATCTGCCTGATACATGGAAACCAATACTCTGCAATGCTGACATGTGAATGTTATTTTGTTAATGCAGCTGTCCGCCGGGTCATGCTACCGCATACCTACTGTACATTTTCACCTTTCAGATTTCACGACAGGAGACTGTAGGAGTAACACCTTTCCCACTTTGCATGGGACAGTCCTTCATTAGGCGTATGTCATGTGACAATACTCTAGCTATTGCAACTGTCCTGATTAGGGGACATTCTCATATTCTATGTGTCTGTAATAGTTGCTTGTTACAGGTCTTGTATACCTGACACATTGATATGTTATATGAAGTAGCATAAGCAACTTGACTGCTGCTAGACTATGCTTTGATTTGTGCTGATATGTATATTTCTGTACTATGCCTGGCTGTAGGTATGTTCTGCCCTGGTACATCTGACATTTCTACAGAGCAGGTCCCACTTTGGCCATTCAGAATGGTGCCGTCCCTATAGGTCCTACATGTAGAGCTATCACATGTGTCAAGGCAACACATACCCACAGCCAGTAGTAAACTGACTACCTCAACGGTTTGCATACATTAAGGTTATTCTTGTAGCATTATAATTGCTAATACTGTTTCCTATTACATGTAGCTGTTTCAGATGCAGCATATTAATGTCTGACACCACTACACACAATATATGGCCTCCTTTCCCGAACTCACAGGCCATGTGCCATAACATTAATTTTGCAAGACACAACTGCTCAGATGGGCGTGTCCCTCAAAGGCGTACGGGTGGTAAACCTCATCTATTATGCTATCATCTACCTAAGGTGGTCAGCAAATTATGCACTTTCCGTCACTAGCAGACCTCACATACCAATGGGGGAGAATGATCACTTTATCAGGAACACTGCATAACACCCTGTGGGACACATTTAGATGATTGGTTCTATTAACCAGACACATTGACAGTCACAGAGCATATGTATTCATTCACATTTGTCGAGGTACATGTTGTTTACGATTCATACATGTTGTCATCTGTCATTACCTGTATTCTGCCACCTGTCCACCTAATATCACTAGTTCTGGAAGTGTTTAGTTGGACTTTGTTACATTCTGATTCATAACTATGGACGTCCATGCTAATCGGGTACACGGCACTGATATGGTCCCTATGTATTCCCCCGAAGGTTTACAGACTATCTGGTAGATGTGCTCTTCAGGTATGGGGGGTATAGGCGTCTACTATGCCCACATAGTAATATTAATGACTTCAACTGGGCGGGCCTACTACATCTCTGCCAACCAGCACCTGCACACTTAAGCCCATTATTGCATACCCATGGTTCACCTACCAGTCACCCATCTACAGCACTCATGAGGACTACTTACTGTGAGCGCAGCTGGGGTATGAGCACACCCATACACATTGCCCAGTCTCCCCGTCTCGGGACACATGTACATTTTGTCAACCCATGTGTTATTACACTTGCACAACCTACTGTTCCATGTACAGCTACAACCTGCTTGCATCAATCACTACAGGTTGCCTGTATAGTGAATTTTTGGTGTCCCACAAGGGACCCCGTTATCCATGTTTAAAGTGTAGACCTTGTAGATATCTCCCACTGGTACTTTCCTGCTGGTGGTTTGGAATACAGCAGTGTATTTACCTTTATTGTGTGTCTGTATGTCTGACCTGCCTAGCTGGGCAGTGTGGGAGGTAAAATGTTTATTTATTGGACTTCCCAGTAACATATGCCTGGTCTGAACATATGTTACCCCTAATTGCTGTAGAGTAACCTAGTTATGTACATGTGTATATCCACAATGACATATATATATTTGTTTTGTGTGTATGTGTATATATATCAATACCTGTTGTATGTGTATATGTATATCTATCTATATCTATATATATATATATATATATATATATATATATATATATATATATATATATATATATGTGTATCTATATATGAATATATATATATAAATATATATATATCTATATATCTATATGTATATATATTTTTATCTATATATACATCCGTGTGTCCATTAACCAATACATTTCCCGGACATAGACACTTACACATGCGTATTGGGTTTTATCTCTGCTTCAACAGCATACTATTGCCTTAGTCATTATGACATGACACTTCACTCCGGTGAACTTGTGATCAGTATACTGCACGTTATACAGTGGACAGATGTCGCATGTTTTCATGTCTGGGATACCGCTGATAAGTGTGATGTGATACAGTGTCATTCGACCTATTACTCGTATGTGCAGCCTATTATTCCTGCTACTATGTGTGTTTCTGTGCACATTCATATTATTAATGTTAATAGAATGAGTGCTTGTGTTACAGAGATTGTACGTCAACATATTGATGTCTGCATGTAGTTGTGTCTTTCTGCTTTTCCGGGTTTGGGTTTGTCACAGCAGAACTTCGTTCCACTCATGGTTGGCAGACAGGTTTTACGTTCCGGGCTGCCAGCCCTGACGCACAACCTCTGACGACAGTACGCCCATTCACGCATGTCTCCAAGCAGACGATGCTCTATCTGGGAATCGCACCTATTTACCAGCTGACCTTCACGGGCTGCTCCATTGCAACCGGCGCAACATACCCTAGCACTCCTGTGTCCATAATCGCATATCCATAGTTTCTCCAGCACACCCGTGTTGAGTTTCCATGCATACCAGCCATTATCCACCTAATATCGCAGCCATGACACACCTTTAGACATTGCCCTCTCCAGAGCGTTGGGACCCTACACACATTTTGTACCGCCTCGTGTATTCACAGGGTCTCTCTCCATTCATATTTGCACATGCCTTTCCTGGTGTTATGGATTACGAACGATTTGCAGGTTACAAGTGTAGGTGGTCACAACATGATCTACATTCCGTCTGTGTATAATGTTGACGTAGCATGTCAGCAATGTTATGGCCACTGGTATAACCCTGCCTCTGGTGTGCATAGCGGTGCTCTAGTCACTCTTGTGCAGCTTTATCTGACATACACTGCGAGCACTTTATAATACCTTACTTGCTCTAGTTTCCCTTCACAACCCTTATGTTTGCCTTCGTCTTTCGGCGTTCATTCTTATATATATATATATATATATATATATATATATATATATATAGATAGATATATATATATATATATATATATATATATACACATATATATATATATATATATATATATATATATATATATATATAAATATATATATATTTCTGTATATTTATATATATATATATATATATATAACATACACCTCACCGCTTCACTTACACAGCAGGCATCCATTCTCTTGCTGGGAAAACTGCAGTACTACACTTCCGACATTCCCTATTTCCTACTGCTCTGGACCTGTGCTGCATGTCTACTCACTCCAAGGATATTCCGAACTCCTACACTTATAGTCCTGGCACATATGTTTGTTTGATTATCAGGATGTTCATGTGCTGGTCCAGGTTTAGGCTTGACCGACTGGTGACTAGAACTTCCCTGTACCTGTTCAAATGTCAGACGTAGCTCATGGACAGAGTTAGTCCTGATTTTAACATTCTACCTGCGTTTACAGACGCAGGTGTTTGGGCACCTCTGACCACATTATTAGGTCGGCACTACATAATATAGGGTGGGGAGTGATTCCACTACATAATACGGGGGGGGGGTTCCACTGGTCTTTCCCTTCACATTTGACTATTTCATTCATTCATATATACGATAAATATTATTCTGGACATCAGTTATAAATTCACTACAGGTATGCAATAGTCCTGTCAACAAATGTGACAGTTGGTTAGTGTACATATGTGTACGGACCTCTGTGATACTCGGGAACTAATTTCTACAGTGACAGGTACAAGGCTATGACAAATCAGGGACAATCACGGACACTTCTACAATATTAGTACTATTAACTTGGAACGTGTTGACAGATTCGTATTACTACTTATTTTATGCAGTTAAATGCATCTATTACTCTTAATTGTTGTCATTAGTCATTCTCATTCAGCACCTTTCCTCCAATGGTCACTGGCTTTGTGAATGATTAAGAGGCTGGAAGGTTATTGTGCGAATGCACTAACCATTGGTAGGGTTGCCACATTGTCATATGTACAGGATGGGATATATTTTGGGGACACCAGATTGTTTAGGCCAACACATACCCACAGTCAGTGTGGGTTTAGAACATTCATTATTTTCCTAGCTGAGAGCCTATACCTTTAGCATTTTAGTTGTTAGTCTGTTTCTTGTACGAATTACGTATTTTCTATCCTGACATGACTGCTTTAGGCAAATGTTACATGCACTATGGTACATAGTTATTTCCTACAATCACAGGACATTTGGCATTATATCGTTGTTGGTCAGGACACATCTACCCAAACAGTGACGCTCCCTCACACAGTGGATCAGGGGGTACCCTGTTTACATCAGTGCCGTCATCTCCCTATTTCCAAGTGCCACTATACGAATGTGTACAATATAGTCTCTCGATTATTCATGTGGGGACACATGCGTCACGGGCAGGTGTTTGATCCTGGGTAGTAGGTTCTGCATGACCGTCTAGGGCTGGACAGTCTCATGCACCACTACTGCACATTCAACTTGTGTCCAGATGTCTACAGGACTGGACATCATGTCTTGATACACATTCTAATGTTTACACAAGTTACTTATCCCATGAGGGATATCCAAAAATTTAACAAGACCAATACCGACCATTCTTTTGGATTTACGAAAATGTGTTGGGGGTTTTACATGCAAGGGATACCAAGGTTGCCATCTTTTCAAATGTTCGAAGTGGGACATTTTTGGTACAAACGTCAGATTTTGCAGGCCAAAACATACCCACGGCCAGTGCAAAGGACAGAACTTCACTTTTTTGCCTAAATAAAAGCTTATTCTTGCAGTATTTTAGTTGTTTATTCTGTTTCTTATAACATTTAGGTGTTTCAGATACAGAATACCTGTTTTAGAAAACTATTACCTAAAATATAGGAAATATTTTTGCCCTAAAATCTCAGGACATTTGCCATTTTTACAATTTTTTTTGCAGGACACAACTGCCCAAAGAGGGACTGTCCCTCGCAAAGTGGGACAGGTGGTAACTCTAAGGGATACATAGTTTGCAATCCTGACACTGCCTAGGGTGACACTGCCTACTACTTATGAACCTAGTGGTCACTATGTGTAGATGTGGCTGCGCCAAGCTAGTAGGCCGAGTATGGCCGGATTTGATGGACATTCAGGTATGGGGGCGGGTTGTGTGCTGTGGAGGGGATGATGGGTATTCAATTATGCATCCAGGTGTGTTGCATTTGAATGGGCCGGTTCCATCAGGACCATTCTGTGGGTATGTGCCGGTGATGTTTCTGTACATTTGTATCGCACATTTTAATATTCATATGTTTGTGTGATTGTGTTCTACAGTATGGCCTGTCAGGTTGTATTGCAGATGTGTATACTTGTTCTTTGTGTTTCTTTCTGATTCACCCGCTGCTCCCTCGTACACCTCCAGTTCACCTATTCTGCATACAACACAGTCTCACCTTTGAGGATTATACCATTACCCCCCCCCCCACACACACACACACACACACACATATTCCTGACACTCCATCCATCACTGCTTTGGTTGATGACCCATGACACGGTCAAGGTAATACATTGCATACACTACATATGTTGGGTACCTGTATGGTTGTGTGAACTACCCTGGCATGTTTCACCTTCCACATGCTGTACATCACACACATAGGTACACGCCCATACTTAACTTTCATGACATGGTTGGTACACCCGGGTAATACCCATTCAACTGTGACACATCCTGACAAGTATGGCTTGGACCGCATATGTGCGGATTTTGGCCGACTGCTATGATCATTGGTAGGTGCCACCTTTTCATATGTCCAGGATGGGATATATTCCGGACACATATCTGATTGTACTGGACAACACATACCCATGGTCAACACTACGGATAATACTTTTCCTTTCTGCCTACATGTTAGCTTATTGTTGTAGCAGTTTATATGCTCCTTCTGTTTCGTTTTCTTACTTATTCTATTTCTTGTCACATGTGGTATGTTACATATGGACATACCTATTGTATGTGACTATTACATGCATTTTGGGATATAATTCTGTCATACGGTCGCTAGATATTTACATTTATCATGGTTTTGTTATGGACACATCTGCCCAGCTGTGTACTCTCCCTCACAATGTGGGACAGCTGGTGACCCTGACCATTGGCCTGGACATAGATATTGGTGGTGCGCTAACATGATGCGTTTCACTTCCACTTGGTATAACTATCTACACTGCGTTGGAATACGGGCACACGGTTTTCAATGTCATTTGTTCAAGGGATGGGGACTCATTATTCCCTACCGTGCATTTGTGTTTGCTTTTTAATTTTGTGTTCGCAGGGACAGTCTTGCATGCTTTGCATATGTTTCAGTATCCGCGGACACTGACAGATGTGATTACTATTGCAGGCAAATTGTTATATGCAAGCATTTTAGGTTGCACGTCGACAGATGACATTTCCACTCCTCCGTGCGGCACTTCGACATGCCCTATGCACTCGCGCTCGTTTCCTATGCATGTGACTGTGGCAATAGCGCGCCTTCATTAATATGCATTTGGCACTACTGCGCCATCTACACGCTGCACGGTCGGTGCAAGCTTAACGCCGGCCTTGCGCCGAGCTTCATGAATCCCGGGGTATATATGTTGCCAAGATTAAGATGCAAATGGTGAACTTGACTGTTTAGTTCAGACAAGTTATTTTTGGAATGTCTAAAATAGATTCTTTTATAAAACAAAGGAAAGTTTGGTCAGTTTGACTAACTCGCCTACAGCCAAATTTTACATTTTCGAGTGGCTACATTTTGGAGATAGATGACAAATAATGTAAAAACAAAAAGAGCCAACCATCCACAGCCAATAAAAATATTTTATTTGTGCAAGTAAGAACTGGTAAGCACTTTCATGCATTAAATGCACTTCATCAGACCACAACATAAACCACACCATAATACCCACTAAAACTCATTTCAAATAAATAGCAAATAAGACGTAAATTGGCTCATTAAGTTTAATTAAGTATAGGTTTTAAACGTACATTAGCATTTAGCCCAGGAGCTCTATGTGCATATAATGTAATAATCTATTTCAGGTCTGCCTTCTCCATTTTGTCAACAAAAAAAACTAAAAACTAAAAAAAAAAAAAAACTACTATTAAACACCTGTAGAACTGAAAAAAAATAAAGAAAAACTATGTGCAGAATGAACATTAACAAGTCTGGCTAAAGCACTATGCATACATTTACGTTGTATATCACTAACATGCTTCAGAATTCATTCCTTTAAAGAACAATTGGTTTTTACAACATAAAAGCAGGTACAATTTTCACAGCAGCCAAGTAAACTAAGTTTCTAGAAGTTCAAGATGACAAATAGCTCTGAAATTAAGTTTGAGACAAAGGAAATTTTGGTAATAAATGAAACAGGGCTCTAAAGTTAAGCGTGAGACAAAGGAAAGTAATGATCTGAACTGTTGTTCTGTAATGTTTTAGAAAAAATACACACTTGGAAGATTTCACTTGCAACAAATTTTCTTTGAAGCTATGCAGTGGAAATTACATGTCAGAGCACTGCATTGAAGAGGCCAGTATAAAACATAGGCATGTCCTGTAGTATTTTAATCAATGCACCAAATTGAAATTCTTGGGAGGTTTGTAACTCTCAGAGCATGGTAAAATATACAAGTCATTGGTCTTGGTTTGTTTCCGTCCGGTCACTTAAACAAATCATATTTTATTTATGTGTTTATATTTTTCACTGATACAAATATACATGGATTAGTATATATCAAATGAAGATACTTAAATATATTGCCTCACATGCTCTAAAGGATGCAAAATCAAAATATACTATATATATATATATATATATATATATATATATATACATACATAGATAGATATGGGTTTCTGAAGAAAGATCAAATTCTCAAAAGAGAAAATATTATAACATTAAGCTCAGATCCTTGAAAGCTCTGAAGCTTGAACAACATGGACTGTCATTGTATAGGATTGTGGTTGCTCTTTTCCTCATTGTAGTGCAATATTAGTAGGGGATGGGAGCGTGCAGCCTGGGTCTTGCCCCCCCTACAAAAAAGAAGATTTTGTGTTTGGGCAGTACCATTCAAGTTTCTGGGGTTTTGTGTATCTGAGCTTGATGTTCTTGCTCTTTTGAGCTTTTGATCTTTTGTTGGTGACCTATAAATGTGTATATATATATATATATATATATATATATATATATATATATATATATATATATATATATATATATATATTCGAGAGACAGTTTAGCTTGATGTGGTTTTCTTTCCCATCTGATTAAGTCTCAGTCTAGCAGTACCACTGTAGTTTGTAGTTTAGTCTTTGGATTCAATAGTAGTATCCCCCCCCCCACTTCCTGTCTGCCAAGAAACACTCGAGGAAGCCTGGAATTAGAGTTTTCCATTTTGGGAGCCTGACCTTAAACTAATGTTTGCTGATGTCAGTTTGAAGGTTTTCACAATCTTGATGGTGTTATCTTCATCTAACATCAATGTCAAATTTACCATTGCTTACCTCTCAGTCATTGTCATCTTATGTTGGATATCTCTTCTCTATGAAGCATGGTCTTAGCCATCGCTGAAAACTAGCATTATTGGCTGGATAGTTCTTTTGGCACTATTGGTTGATTAACAGCTTATATGCCATGTCTCACTACTGATCTGGTTAATGTAACACCATCCTGGAACAACATTGACTGGCACAGTTGTTTCATTATTCTATTTTAGGCCTAAAATAGTTTGACCGTCTGCTGCATTAATTATTACGTGAATATACTATTATTCCATTATTAATTTTGCAGATAATTTTACTCCACATTTAGGTGTTACTTGACTCTTGAAGTCTACCTGTATGTGTAGATAAGAATTTTATCTTAGAGTTTATAACACCAAAAAGATATGGATTATTGAAACAAACTCAATTGTGCATTACTGAAATTATATATGTAACCGACATGATGTGTGCGACCTTTAGGAAAAAGTGTACCATGTATATGTCTTGCACAATGCCATATGTTATATTAATTTACATCATCATCATCAACCTCTTTCTTCCCATTTTTCTACACGGGGTCCGGTTGTCATGTTAACCGTCTCCAACCCTCTCGATTCAATGGCACATTCCTGCCTTCTTCAACACTCATGCCTGACTGTCACAGATCTTCTCTTGCACAATCCATCCACCTCTTTGCTGGGCACCTATGTTTCCTCTTACCTTCTTCCTATCTGTCCCAAATCTTCTTCACCAGATTGTCTTTTGCTTTTCTGCACCTATGCCTGACCACCAGAATTTGTTTTATTTGATCTTTTCTGCAATTGGTGCTACTTTGGCTTCTGCTCTTATGTTCTCATTTCTTTGTCTGTCCCATTATATGCATCCTACCACCCTTTTCAGGCACTTCATTTCCATCACATCAAGCTTTCTCATTTGCTCTACCTTTACTGTCCAGGTATCTGTGCAATAAAGTAGCACTTGTCATACCACTATTTTGTACATCTTACTTTTCAGCTTCTTTGGCATTTTTCTGTCATACACAACACCTGACACTGTATGCCAGTTGGCTGCAGCCCCTCCAATTCTAGCTTTGACCTCTTCATCCAGACTTCCCTTCACCTCAACCCCTCTTCCCAGATACTTGAAGCTGTTAACCTGTTCCACTATCTTCCCTTCTATCTCAGTTCTCAGCTTTTTCTGACTTCCCCAAATTGCTGCTATTACCACTGTCTTATCTGTACTTAGTTTCACCCCATGTGCCTTCAGTTTTGCATTTCATTACCCCTATCCTTTGCTGAAGTTCTTGCTCAAAGTCTGCCTGTAATGCCACATCATCTGCATATGGCAACACTATTGATCTGTCCCCACCAATCTGTTTGCTAATGTAGTCCATCACCAGTATGAACAGCAATGGGCTCAGAGTTGAACATTGGTATACCCCACTCCCACTGGGAAGCCCTCTGTGAGGCTGAACATTGTTTATACTTAAGTCATTGGGTCCTTGTACATAGCCTGCACTAATTCTACCAAAGTTTCTGGGACTTCGAACCACCATAGGA
This sequence comes from Protopterus annectens, assembly GCF_019279795.1. Lineage (NCBI taxonomy): Eukaryota > Metazoa > Chordata > Ceratodontiformes > Protopteridae > Protopterus > Protopterus annectens. The sequence goes on along the minus strand of NC_056739.1, from coordinate 1,772,626,601 downwards.
CTGCCCAAGTCAGCTTTCTTGCGATCTTGTTATATGCTTTCTCCAAGTCTAGGAATGCCCAGTTGGACTTGTTGCTCACCTCCAGCTTCTTATCAACTATCTGTCTCACTGCAAAAATTTGGTCAATTATGCTGCATCCTGATCTGGATCTGAATTGCTCATCTCCTATCTTTCCATTTATTAATCACCCTCTCCAGAACTTTCATGCAGTGTGACAGGAGTTTGATACCTCTGTACTGCACACAGTTGTGGATGTCTCCTTTGTTCTTGTAGACATGACTATGCTTATTCTAAAGTCATCTGGAATACACTTTTATAATAATTAACATTTCTATTATTTTGTGTTTCGCCATTTATATTAAAGACTGCTGCATTTATGGAAATATATAACTATAGATAGCAGCAACAGCTTTGTATGTCAAGTAAGAGAGCAAACAGATTATTTTTTCTACCATAATTATCTTAACTATTAATTTAATTTTTAATAGACCATGCATACTTTAAGAATAATAGATAAGCTAACAATTTAATAACAGAATGGCTGCATTTATCTGTAGCAGAACACTTGGAAACATAGTATTATAGTACTACGTTTAGTAATGTATCCTGACAACAAGAAAGTGGAAGAAAGGAAGCTTTTTTTTTTTTTGGTGATCCATACTTGAATCATACTGAATCACTACTCAGGAAGCATTATGCTTAGCTGCGTTTTCTTTATGGGTTATTATTATTATTATTATTATTATTACTCATTTCTTGGCTGTAAAACTCAGTTATTGAGTATTGTATTTAGGCTTGAAAAAAATTAAAGCATTTTTCCATTAATATTAATGTCATTTTTATAAGAAGGTGCAATTTACTTTAGTTATATAATGCTGTGACACAGATGACAAGTTTTGAATGTATTCTGATACATTATGGCTTGAATGTTTGTGCTATCTTTCATCATTAGGTCAAGCACCAGCTCATGTTTTATTTTAATGTGACGTCTGACTTATGAAGGTGAAGAATGATATCATGACAGAACAGACAAAATAAATTTAGTTTATCTATTTAAAAGTACATTTGCCAAAAAAAAAAAAAAAACACACACACACACACACACACACACACACACACACACACACACACACACACACACACACACACAGCTTTTTATATGGTTTTCTGTTTTATCTGATGATACCTGACAGAACTGAATGGAAGTAACACAAACAGACTTCTCATAAGAACACCTGGATCTTTACTTATGTAAACGTGTGGAGGTAACTTCCTATAATGTAGCCCTTTATGTACTAACTAGTTCCATTTTTTGCCTGTGTGAATACAAGTACAATTGAATCATAAACATCAGACCTATTCACTATCATTTTATGACATACACTAACCATCTAACTGTCTTACTTAATTCTTAAAAGGGTGGACCACACATGTATGCCTCCTTAGATGTTACACATTTAAAACACAAAGGGGGCATTTACAAAGTATCATAATATGTACACCTCCATGTACATGTTGCTGTTACTGTTAGCTATCCTAACACAGTGCTGCATAGTTCTATGGCATGAATATGTGCAGCACCATGTAGGGCTGGCCTTGTGGTCATGCTGAATGCTAATAAGGCATTTTGAATGAGAAGCATATGTGGAATGACCTTGTGATCTCTCCACTGGAAATGCCTCCAGGAAGGCAACTACAGGCCAAGCAGTTCAAGAAATCACTTGGCTGCGTAGATTAGCAGAGCTGACTCCACCACATTGCAATAATGAATACACAGTTTTCTACCTACCACAACCATGGTACTGGGATCAGGGAGTTGGGAGAGACTTTAGACACTAGGGATAGCTCATCAGTAAAAAGTCTTAATGCCACTGGCATCATTACGATGATCAGGGAGTGGGGAGAAACACCAGCTACCAGAGATGCATTTAACACAAGTGCCTTAATGGCACCAACATCAGTACAGAGATTAGGGAGTGGGGAGAAACACTAGCTACCAGAGATGCATTTAACACAAGTGGCTTAATGACACCAACATCAGTACAGGGATTAGGGAGTGGGGAGAAACACTAGCTACCAGAGATGCATTTAACACAAGTGGTTTAATGGCACATGCCTCAGTATGGGGATCAGGGAGTGGGGAGAAACACTAGCTACCAGACATGCATTTAACATAAGTGCCTTAATGGCACCAACATCAGTATGGGGGTCATGGTATGGGGAGAAACACTAGCTTCCAGAGATACATTTAACATAAGTGCCTTAATGCACCAACATCAGTATGGGGATCAGGGAGTGGGGAGAAACACCAGCTACCAGGGATGCATTTAGCATAAGTGCCTTAATGGTACCGACATCAGTACAGGGATCAGAGAGTGGGGAGAAACACTAGCTACCAGAGATGCATTTAACATAGGTGCCTTAATAGGCAGGCATCATTACAGGGATCAAGGGGTAGGGATAAACACTAGCTACTGATGATATATTTAACATAGGAATCATTAGATGGATTCGGTAGTTGAGGGAAGTAGTAGCCACCAGGGATACATTTAATGTTACCTACCTTCATGGCACCAATATCAGTGTGGGGATCAGGGATTAGTGCAACACTATCCACCAGGGATACATTTAATGTTAGTGCCATAACAATACTGGCATTGGTATGAGGAGGCACTGACATCAGCATGAGGATCAGGGCAAGTGAAACACTAGACACCAAGACTACTCTACCATTAAGTGCCATAATGGTACTTGCATCAGTATAGTGATTGAGGGGAAATATTAGACAAGAGGGATTCTACAAATGTTCCATAAGGAGATATAAAGTATTATAGTGGTTGGAGATGTGGGGACATAGTAGCTATCAGGGCAATTACAAGTGTGCCATAATTGCACTTACACTATTATGATGATTGGGAGGAACCATGGAGGGAAAACAAGTCCAGGGGACAGGTATGAGACTGTGGCATGTATGTGTGTTTTAATGTGTGCTTCTGTGTGTGGGAGAGTGACCCTGGGCTGGGATTGCCAATATCTACATGAGCAGCAGTTTGCTACTGTGCCATACAAAATCATTTCCAATCCCAGCATGTACCAATAAAATCCAACCAAACAACAAACTGTGGAAACCAAGAGAACTTGGAAAGTTGATTTGGACACCACTCTCAATGCAAAAACGATTGAAAATTCTGTGGTTTTGTGTTTAATATATAGACTTGCTCAGAACCTGATGTGCACATTATGATAGTAACTGCTATTCAAGAGACAGGCAGATTAGTCAATAATGAGGTCTTACGTTATCATGGCAAAATGTCTCTGAATCACAAAATGCCATGTCATGGGAGCATGGCTTGTGCTATGCCTTTTAATGAATTCCCAAGCAAGAAACACACAGTAAATTCTAGGAGCTAGTTGGTTCTCTTCTCTCCAGACTCATGCATATAACCAATTTGAGAAACCTCTCCTGTTAATAATATACCAAGTTCTTGTAACTAAATGTCTGGGATGAATACAGTTATTACTTAGATCAGATTTGCTGAACTTACTAACTCTTAATGAGTATATTATGATAAATGGACTAACACAATAAAAAAAACATTGCTTAACCTTCTGAGATATATTATCTACCACAGGTGACAGCAAAGAGAGGTAACGTTTAGGTACTATTTTGAAACTAATAGAATTAAGCAGCTTGAAACATGATAAAGAGACTTGAGAGCAACTAAGTCAGAATGTTTTCTTTAGGAAACAAATCAAATGACATCAGTAAAGTAACAAAGCAACATGCAATGAACAGAGTATTTTACTCACATACCCTTATGATCAGACCTACTTAGAGTTATAATTCATTTTTTCATCTGAATTATATTTTAGATTTTTTAACAAATAGTCTACCTGTTTCTCTGTAAAGAATAAGTATAGTCCCTTTGAAAACCTTTGCTACTATGATGTATCAATTGCTTTTTGGCAGCAGAATTAGAGGCACAGCAGTAGAGCCATAACTAGGATAAGGAAAGGTGACAGTTGCCCTATGTACAAACTGTTAAGCAGTACGATGATGGTGGGAGAGTGCTGTGCCACTATCAGTTATGGCTTCATACATAAATGCAGATACTGCATTTGTGGCCACAGCAGAAATTTTGAAGCAGTGTTATATTATCTGCAGCAAGTTGCTTGTTAGAGTTGCAAGTAGCTTGAAATAGTTACTGAAATGCAGGATATATATATATATATATATATATATATATATATATATATATATATATATAAATATAAATTTATATATATGGATTTACTTCACTTCATCAAAATCACATATTATCGAATGTCACTTTGTCGACACTCAAAATATTGAACTCCCACTTCATCAAAGCAGCGTAACAGTGAAGATCTTCCCAGCATAAGTAAATATTTACCCAAAAAATAACAAAACCCAAACTGCACCATCCCTAACCTACCCAGGTGGTGGCTATCCTCCCGCACACCCCCTAACTAAATATACCAACTCCGAGACTGCACTACAGCTGGTAAAAGGGCAAAGTTCACCGTCTTGCATAACAGGTTGCTTACTTGGAATGATCTGCTTCATTGAAGTGGGAGTTCAATATTTTGATTGTTGACATAGTGAGATTTGATAATATGGGATTTTGACAAAGCCAGGCAGACCCATATATATGTATATATATATATATATATATATATATATATATATATATATATATATATATATATATACACATACACACACACACACACACACACACACATACACACAAAACTGAACCAATCTCCAGCACCATTGTTTAGCCCAATAAGCTAAAGTAACTAAAAGTAAATAAACAACACTCAGGAAAGTACCAGTAGCTTTCTTTTAATGGCAGACATGTTCCGCCACACCCAACAAATCAAGGTTTCGCCTCATGGCATCATCAGTGCTTTTCCTTCCTGAAAGAGGAAGCTTGTCTTTTATATACTTGTTCTTAAAGCAATATTACAATGAAACAGTACACTAGTGCCACCCAGTATAAATCATACGAAAACACAGTTAAAAAGCTGTTTATCTTGCCATATACACACATTACTTGTTCACTTTGAGTTCTCCCAACCCAAGGTTAATAACTTCTGTGTGTGTTATATTAAACATATATACTAAATATTAAATACATAATATACCATTAATTATAAAGTATTAAAACTAGTGACCTAACCAGGATACTCAGCAGCCATATCCCTCTCCACTCCTTAATAAACAAACCTTCCTGTCCTTGTGCTGTCTCCTGCAACTGTTACCACAGCCTTCCCTATGTCTATAATAGCTATCTCCTATCTCAAGCTCAGCTGTAACATTATCTCCCTGTCCAGGTTGCTCCCTCTACTAGGCTTGTTTCTCACATTCCCATCTCTTCTCTCACTCTTAGAATCTCTCAATACATATCTCTGCTGTTTAAGACTGCTCTTACATTCCCTAGTCGATCCACCAATTTGCTTAATAACTGCACCCAGCTATTCAATCTACTATCAGTAACACAGAATTTCCAGCTCTATACTCACCCTTTCCCTCCTGGTAGCAACCCAGCTATCAGCACCTCACAGATTGTTCTCTCAGACCATTCTTCCTTTACTTGTATCCCGCTTCGTTCACTCTGTGGGCTCACTCTGCTCCCCTACCCTGCCCCCAATTCTCACCCAGCCCCACCACTCCTACATTTATTCTTCCCATCCCACTCCCATCCTCCCTAAATAACCAATAGATACGTTTCTTCTTTACTCCACCCACTTATAGCCAGCCCACTTACTTACATTCACTCTATCCACTTTCCTAATCAATTACAGTCCCCTCCCCTTTTTATAATTCTAAGGAAATCTGTTCCTCTTCCTAAACCCTCACTCCTGCATAGCCTTTTCTCTGCTCCACAACTACATTTAATCTTTCTCCTCTTGCACAAACATGCCTTCAATAATCCACCACACCCACCTGGCCCCCTGCCTCCTCCTTCTTTTACTAATTCCCTTATGCTATACCATCTCATTCTCCTCCAATGCCTGCCCAATTCTACCTACCAAAATAACTTCCATACACACCAACCTTTACCCTTACTCTTACTCTCACTTCCACTCTATCTCCCATTCCCTCTTCCAGCCTAAGCCTCTACACCTATTCCACACTAAAATCTTCTCCACCTTTGGTACAAAACAGACACAAACTAATCTTAGATCTTCCTAAATTCTTAGTTTTCAAATACAAATGGCTCAAGATTAATTCCTTCAACAGCCTAGTCTTAGCCGGTAATATCCACCCAACCCTGGTCCCAATACCATTATTAATACCTCCTCCCCCCTGTACCTTCCACACCCTACAACTCGATAAAAATCTTCACAATTAATGCCCAGAGTCTGGACAACAAAGCCCACCAATTTCAAGCTTGGCTAAGCCATAACCAACCTGACATTCTAGCCATCTCTGAAACTTGGCTTAAACCCCATATGTCTGATTCAGAGATCCTGTCCCCAGGATTTCACATCCTTAGAAATGACCGATTAAATAAAAAAGGTGGCAGCACTGCCTTAGTCTACTCTGACCTACTTACCTTAATTCCCCTCCAAATTCCAATTCTTCAATTCAATAACACTGAACTTACAGCTGGACTACTAAAACTGAACAAACATAAAAACATCTGCTTTATTGCTTTATATATATCTCCACTTTTAACAACATACCTATCCTCGAAGATATCCTCCACCGGGCATCTACTAAAATTAAATATGAAACTTACATTCTAGGTGATGTAAATATTGACTGGAACAAAGTCAATAGTCCCTCTCCATCCATATCCATTAACCTCTATAACTTCACTCAAAAAATCTACCCTATCACCCGACTTAACAAAACTAACCCCCCTGGATCTACTATTGACTGGATCCTAGTCTCCAATCCAAATAAAATAACCAACTCTGGCACAATTCCTGATTCCATTAGTGACCACTTCCCAGCTTTCATTCAACGCGCAACTAACTCTTCTCACCAGCACCACTACATTCTTACTCGCAACCTTAGTAACTTTAACCCCACAACCTTCTCCAGTATGCTTAAACAAATGGACTGGCAAATTATAAAAACCCTCCCACTTGTCAGTGCTACAGACTACTTCAACTCTGTCATCCTAGACACCCTAAATTCTGTAGCTCCACTAAGAAACAAAATAATAAAAACTAATACAGCTCCTTGGCTATCCAAGCATACTAAACAAATTATGCTCCAAAGAGACAAATTGTGGAAGCTTTACCAGAAAAATAACCTGCCAAAAACCTTCCTTCAATACAAACAACTTCGTAACCATGCAAAACAGCTAATCACCAAGGATAAAAAATCCTACTATATTAGGCTCCAGTCTAATAACAACAAAAACCCTAAACAATTCTGGAAATCAATAAATTAACTTCTCAATCCTGGCTCCAAGAATAGCCCCTGTCCTGACTCTGGTAAATCAGACCTTGAAATTAGCTCAGATGTTAATTCATTTTTCATAGAAACAATATCAGACCTAACCAAGACATTCCCCAACAACAACCTTCCAGTCTCTCACTCTTCCCCATTTAATTCCCCTAATAATCATTCCCTTATGTTCGACCTCAAACCTGTCTCCACTAACTTTATAAAGAAACTTCTATGCAAACTTAAACCTTGCTCTAATGCTCCTGACAATATTCCCTACTATTTCCTAAAATGTGCTGCTGATGGCATAGCTCTCCTAATCAGCATCAGTATTAACAGATCTTTAAAGGAATCATACATCCCCAAACTCTGGCGCTCAGCTTATATTCTTCCTCTCCACAAAGGAGGCAAAAACACCAATATTTCAAATTTCTACCCTATTTCACTGCTCTCACCAATCTCTAAAATCCTTGAAAAGTGCATCCAACTCCAACTTATGCCTTTTTTAACCCAAAACAATCTTCTTACACCTACCCAACATGGCTTCTGCCCAGACCACAGCACCATAACCACCCTACTGTCTTTCCTAGAAACTGTCAATCTAGCCCGAGATTCTGGACACTTGGTCTCTACTGTATTGCTAGATTTGTCCAAAGCTTTCAATACTGTTTCCTACAAACACCTCCTCTCTCATCTCTCAAATCTTCATCTCTCACCAAGCACTTTATCCTGGTTCTCCAGCTACCTATCAGACAGATCACAGTCAGTCAAATGGAAAAACACCACCTCCCCCTTTTTAGCTACTCCTACTGGTGTACCTCAGGGATCTATCCTAGGGCCAATGCTTTTTAACATCTTTATTAATAGCTTTCACTCTGCAATTCCTGATGCCAAAATCATTCAATACGCAGATGATTCTACCTTGTTCTGCTCTGCCTCTAACCTCTATGAATTGCTCACTAAAACCCAAACTGCTTTTTCAACCACCAAAAACTGAATGCGCCAAAACCACCTCTCTCTCAATGCCAATAAATCTAAAATTTTACTGTTCCCCCCAACAAAGACTCATTCCTATAACAAAGATACTTTCAGAGTCCTGAGTCAAACCAACTCACCTATACAAGTGGTTCCACCCGCCAAACTACTTGGCATTACTATAGATGAATATCTTAAGTTTGACATCCACATTCTGCAAAATATTAAGAGAACCCACCAAAAACTTGGTATGCTATACAGGAATAATCACTTTTTCTCACACTCTACTAGGCACACTCTGGCCACTACCTATCTTCTGCCCTCTTTACTATACAGAGCTCCTCTCCTAACCAGCCTGTCCTCCTCTATCACCTCCAAACTAGAAAACTGCTATAATAAAATCTCTAAATTTGCCACCAAATCCAAACATTCCACCCTTCATTGCCTTAACCTGCAATCTCTGAATTGGCTAGAACTCCCAAACTACCTCCAATTCACCACTGCTCATAGACTCATATTTCACCCTTCTAAATGTCCAGCTCTAGCTAATATCCTTCCCCCTTACACCCCTAATAGACCTCTCAGATCTGAACATCAAAACTTAATAGCTATCCATAAGCCCAAATGTCCTGCTGGCCAACTCCTCTCTTTCTCACTAGGTAAAAAATGTAATTCTCTCCCCTCCACTCTAAGAACTATACCAAACTCAGACAACTTCAAAGCCCAGCTTTTCAAACACCTGTCCACTAAATGGAAATGTACCTGCCTTCACCCTACCTAGCCACCCAACTACTTGCCCAAAAAATGTTTTTGTTTCTTTTCTCCCAGGTTCCTAAGCTCTCTAAATCTCCTGTAGCTTGTTTTTCTATGACTGTATCCGAGCTCTCTTCAGTTCCTAGAGCTACCTACCTGTCCACTAAATGGGAATGTACCTGCCTTCACCCTACCTAAATTCACCCAACCACTTGCCCAAAACATTTTTTTGTTTCTTTTCTCCCAGGTTCCTAAGCTCTCTAAATCTCCTGTAGCTTGTTTTTCTATGACTGTATCCAAGCTCTCTTCAGTTCCTAGAGCTACCTACCTGTCCACTAAATGGGAATGTACCTGCCTTCACCCTATCTATCCACCCAACTACTTGCCCAAAAAATGTTTTTGTTTCTTTTCTCCCAGTTTCCTAAGCTCTCTAATCTCCTGTAGCTTGTTTTTCTATGACTGTATCCAAGCTCTCTTCAGTTCCTTGAGCTACCTACCTGTCCACTAAATGGGAATGTACCTGCCTTCACCCTACCTAAATTCACCCAACCACTTGCCCATGAAATGTTTTTGTATCTTCTCTCCCAGGTTCCTAAGCTCTCTAAATCTCCTTAGCTTGTTTTTCTATGACTGTATCCAAGCTCTTTTCAATTCCTAGAGCTACCTACCCCTCATCACAACTGTGTAAATATTGTAAATAGTTGCATACTTTAAATGTGTACTTGTAAAGGTTTTATATTTCTAATTTAAATGTGTGTATGTAAAGTGTTTTCCCACATACTATGCAATTAGTGCTCACATAAATGAACCTGTATAACCCTTAAGATCATCTACAATGATGTTTGTCTGACAATTGTGCAACACTGTATGTACATTTGTTGCAAATTGTTCTAGATAATGTATCTTTACATTTCTGTATTACTATATCTGTACTGTATTATGTATTTGGAGCTTTTCTTTCCGGGCCTCCACTGAAAATGGATTCCTTGGGCCCAGTGGACTTCCCCAGTAATCAAACTGGAAATAAATAAATAAATAATAAATAAATAAATCTTTAATCTTAAAATAATCCTAGTAAAGGTGCACAGTCTTAATGAAAACATATGTAATTAGTACATTTTACTTTACCAATGTTCATTCAAACTCGGTTTAAACATTGCAGAATATAATGAAATAAATATTGGGAGGGTACAATGGCAGATATCAGTACCTTGCATAAAGAGTCCAAACACCAAAGTTATTCTGAAATTCTTGTATCACTGTCCAAACATGTGTGAGATGTATTTATTCTTCTCAAAAAGCCCTTTTAAAAATAACAGGAACAAGCCACCACAATCCACAAGCAGTTTTCACTTCACTATGGATAGTGCAATTTAACACTCGTGCTTCGTTCCCAAAATAGTGAAGCACCAACGTAGTTTCAACTACAGTCAAAAGCTTCTTTTGGCGGTTATTTTAAAATTAATTGGTTTAAACAATGCTCACAAGTTAACTATCCACATTCTTTCTTTCTTTCTTTCTTAGTAAGAATCTTATGTGTATGTGCTGTTGTCAGATCAGACCCTACCATTTTATCAATTCCTACATATATAAAGTGAGCCCTTGGATGTACTTGCATATGCTTGTATAGTGCGCTGCAATTAATATCACTAGTATGTAATGTTATCCTCTGTCTCAAACTCAAGGATGTCTGTCCAAAATAAAAAGACCCGCACTGGCACACCACCATGTATATCACCCACTCACTTGTGCATGTTATAAGCTGTCTGATATCAAATATTTTTGTAGTGTTTACTGAAGTGAATGACTTGGTTTTAGAAATTACTTTGCAATGTATGCAATGTCCACAATAGGTGCCCCCCACAATTCGATTCTTTATTGTCCCTTCAACTGGAACTTTACTTTTTTTAAAACTAGATAGACTTTCCCCGATAGTTTTACCTCTCCTATAACCAATCATGTGTTCGGTTATGCAGTGGTAAACCTATATATATATATATATATATATATATATATATATATATATATATATATATATATTGCACTCTATCAGTTGATCGAATTTTCAGAAACTTGAACTCGAGGAACAGGACATTTAGTTGGAATATATATATATATATATATATAATTTGTAAGGGGTGCAGGGGCACATACCCATTGAAAAATGTGAAACAGATAGATTTTTTTGTGTGTGTTTTTTTTTATGTTTGAGTTTTTGAAAACTCTCGTCTATATTTTTTTGAGTTTTTGAAAAGCAGTGCATCTGACATAGAAGTGTGTGTGTGTGTGTGTGTGTGTGTGTGTCTTAAACTTTTGAGAAGCCCTTTTTTCTTTTTTTTTTTTTTTTGTTCCTCAACTTTGAGGCCATTATGGGGCACTTCACGGGTCAACAGATGACCTATCTATGGTTCTTCATAGCAGGAATAGTTTATGAAGTACTTCTCAGCAAATTGTTTTAGATGGGCTCCTAAACAGACACACGCAATGTAAGTAAAATGTGACAAAACACAGTTTATGTATTTATTTTTCTTAAACAATTATCGACAGCATTTAATCTAAAAGAGTGTATTGCTAATTGGCAGTGGTGGAGGCAGTGTATATACGCTGAGAACAAGATGTAGCTTTCAGCACAGTAGTATTCTTTACATTTAATAATTGGTTTGATATTGTATTTTTTGGACTCACTACTACTTTAATTTGTTAATAGCTATATCTGATATTCAATAAAGCTAACACTAAGTGTACACTGTTCTGACTGAACAGACAACACAAGCATAACTCACAACTTGTTCCTCCTAATTTTAGTTTTCCTACCGATTTTCTTGCAGCTTTAAATACTGAAGGGGATTCATAAAGGTTACCACAAAGTGTAGACTACATGTACACTTAGTATAATCTTTCTGACTGATTAGAAAGCACAAAAATGTAGTAGGTATGTTCTTGAATACAGATCATGTACACTAAGTATACACTTAGTGTATGTGTTATTGAATCTGGCCCTATTTCTTAATTTTAATATTTTAACTCATTTTGCTGGGATTTTATTGTGGAAGCTATCATCTTCTAAGCTATGTTTTTTTTTCTGTTGTATTAGATTTACTATTGTTTTTTTCTGTATTTTTTCTTGAAGTAGCATTATGCCTTATTAACATTTTCCTGGACTTTTACATTTAGCCTACTTCCCCAGGTGCTTAACTGTTTTTGTGAGATCCTGTAAGGAAGCTGCTGCTGGAAAGGCTGTATTTTGTGATGTAGGTTCTGAAATATCTGACACTCAGAAACATGATGGACAAACTTGGACTGGTTTGCAATCTTCTGTTTGCTTTAAAAAAATGTTCTTGCTCTGTTACCTGTCTTTTGCAATAATTTCATCTTTCCATAAACTTTTTTCTTAGGTTTCTTTCTTTCAAGAGATTTTACAACTATTTCATTTTGAAGCAAATTATGATGTATTGCCTAATATGTAACATCTGATCTTTTGTCAGAATTGTTATTTTTACCATAAGTGTTCCATTTTTTGCTGTTGCTCTTTTCACTAGGTTGTGGACAGATGGACGGATCTATTTTATCCCTTTCCATTAGTTTACTTTGGTATAGTGCTAAACAGTACACTTTATGAGGGAGGTTATATTGCTGGGTGCCAAAACTACCAACATTTTTACCTCTTCCTCTATCCATTTGTCTGGTACTATTTGTTAATTTTCTGTATCTGTCTCTTCTCTTGCATGCAGTCATTTATTAAGGATTAGAAAATGAATGTTCTTCAGCAGGGTGTTAATCTACAGGTAATACTTGCTGAAAAATGTCTGCCACTTCATGGCAGCATATTAAGCTGCTGTGGAGCTTGGATGAAAAAAAAAAAACTGCTACCATCATTTTACGCTTGCTAAACAGAGCTTTTGCTGTTTAGCAAGTGTAAAATAAAAAAGTGTTTGTGTGTGTGTGTGTGTGTGTTTGTGTGTGTGTGTGTGTATGTGTGTGTTTATGTATGTGTGTTTATATTTGTGTGTGAATGTGTATGCATGTATGAGAGTAAAATAAATTGATTGAGCTATTTTACACTCACAAAGCAACACTTTTGCTGTTTAGTGAGTGTAAAATAATAAATGAAACAGGAAAAAAAGTGTGTGCGTGTGTGTGTGTGTGTGTGTGTGTGTGTGTGTGTGTGTGTGTGTGTGTGTGTGTGTGTGTGTGTGTGTGTGTGTGTGTGTGTGTGTGTGTGTGTGCGTGTGTGTGTGTGTGTGTCTGTGTTTCTGTTTGTGTGTGTGAGTGTATGCATGCATGAAAGCAGAAGAGACTATGCCTGTGAGAGAGAGAGAAGAGTGAACAGTGAGAATGATTGAGCAATCCTCTGGTAGCAGCAATAGCAGTTAAGAGGTTTGCATACCTCTCATCCTCGTAGCTCAAGGTGTCTGGATAAGCATAAAATAAACAGGAGACAAAGGCTCAAAACAGGAACATATTTTAAATGATTTATGTTAGCATGCATTTTCTGAAGCAGAGGGTTTTGTGTTTGTGTGTGTGTGTGTGTGTGTGTGTGTGTGTGTGTGTGTGTGTGTGTGTGTGTGTGTGTAAGTGAGTGATACCGGCCACTGGCAGCATGAGTAAAAAGGTTTGCATACCTCTGGACTTTTCAGCTGAAGAAATCTGGATAAAGCCTAAAATAAAGGGGGAACAAAGTGTCAAAAATAGGAACAGAATTTAATCATTGCTCTTATAAAATGAAAACTTGCTTAAATAAAAGTATCTGTGTCAGCTTGAATTTTCTGAAGGAAATAAAAATCTGAAACTCAAATGTATGTCATTATTTAGTAACTTAAATTTCTAATGAGTGGCAGCAAACCAAATGTTTTAGGAGTAAGTGGCCAAAAAATAAAGTAAATACCCAGATATTTTTTAAAGTGTTATATTTTGGATGTAAAATGCTTCCTGCAACACCATTAGCATACATTGCAGCAAGTTTGAAACATTAGGCAGAGGAACTATTTTACATCAAAATATCTAAACAAATAATATAGTAATAAAAAAGTAAGTAAGTAAAACAACAGTTTTACAGACATCCCATTCTCAAAGTGCAATAATGCCCTCCAGGGTGCATGTTATTGTGGAAATAGTGCCCTTCCAGGGGTGTAGAGGCCCCCTGCCTACAGCGTCAGCTCTCAGACATCCCTAGGCAGGCATTATTGTCACAATAACACACACCCTGTTGGGCATTATTGTTTGCTTATAATGTAGTCTAATTGCTCTGACGAAATATTATTCATTATCACTTCCTTGGATTGGTTTCCATGGTTTCCCTGGATTTTTGTTTCAGCACTGTTGCGTTTCTTGAACTGGAAAGAGGAAAACTAGAATCTGCCCATACTAGGAACTGGTAGTCATGCTGCCTTCTGTCTTTAGGTGACTCTCTTAGTTAACAATTTTTTATTTTTTTATCTTGAACAGACAAGAGAACGCAAAACTTCAGTCAGTATTTATGTATGATCCCAACCTTGAGATCATCGGTGGTGTACTACCCAGATAATCCCCCACTGGTTACTAGATCTGCCCTCTTTCACTTTTTGATTAGATTAGGATAGAATTGTACCTTCTTGAATCCCTGTGGCTTACCCCCCCCCCCCAAGATAATCCTGAGATTCAATGTGTCCTTTAATGTACCCTTTTTACAAATTGCCTTTAACAAGGAAGATTAAATCTGGACATTTTACATGCTGCCTTTAACAAGCAAGAAAAACAAAACACCACACCTGGTGGGTAAGTGAAATCCATTGCCAATATACTGGCTTTTAATGGGGATCCTGTTTTTGTTTTTTGTTTTTTTCTGTTAGCCACGTGATTCTGCAACAACCTTTGGAACATTGTCTGCTTTGAAACTGAATTACACAAAAGTTTAGATCTATCTACAGTGTTGCAGACTAACATGGTGCCTCATCTTTTCCCACTTTTAAGCTAACAGTTGAGTGCATACAAAACAGCAACTGACTGCTATGACTAAGTATTAGTCAAAACAATCAAGATAATAGTGACTGATTAAGAATGCAGACTGAACCAATATATTAGCTAGATCCATTATTTGATAAGCAATCTACTCAGCAATTTTTTATACACTTGATATAGGTCTATGTTATTAATTTAAGATTGTTGATCGGGGTAATTGGTTGATCCTCAGGGGACTTGTTTTAGCCACAGTCCAGGAGTTGTAGCAAGATAGAAACATGATAACATAATACTGTATAACAGTACAAGGCAACAGCACATCAGAGGCACATGTGTAATCAATGAACAAAACATGCATTCAGTAGAAAATAGTATTAAGGAAGCAGTAAGTTTGATAGAAAGTATTTACATATAAGCATTGTTCGGGTTCCAGGCTAAAATCAGTTCCTGTGATAGTATAAAATAGACATGAATATGAGGGGAAGGGGAGAGAAAACATGAAATAGAAAAAGAAAGACATTAAAAAGCAGGGAGAGGTAGTGTGAGAATGGACGTAGTGGTATAATCAATCTAAATGACTAATTTGCTGAAAATGATTTTGAGGTGTAAATTGAATGTTGGAGCCTTGGACATTTTGATTTGATATAATGTAGGAATGGATAAAGGCTCATTTTTGCAGGTAGGATAGTAACTGAATTTTGAAGTGTGTGAAGACAGTGATTTGACAAAGTTCTGTCGGGATAGAGTCCCAGAGCTTGGGTGCTAGTACATAGAAGGCATGGTGTGTGGAGGACAAAGAAGGCCTTTTCCTGGTTTAGCATGTGGACATTGTTAGATTCAGAACACAACTGGTAGGGAGTTTCTTTGATGAACAGCCTGTGACTAAGGGTTGATTCACTATACAACATTTTATTGATACAATTGACTAATATATCTGCAGAAACAGAAATGTGTTAAGTGTAGTAGTTTTTGCACCCCCCCCCCATCCAACCTAGCATCTTGGCATTTGAGATTAAATGTGAGGCCAACACAAGAAAGGTACTGGCAAACCCCCAAAAAGGAAATACGATAACCCGAGCCTACAAGTAATGAGAGCTGTTAAGAACCTCAGCTAGGACCAAACAGGAAGGATAATGAAATGCAACAAAGGGGGAGGCATTTTAGTGACTGATAGTTCAGCCTAAATCCACAAAATCACATTAATGCTGAACAATGAGCTCTTTTACGAGAAATGCACTATCGGAAAGGTAAAAGACGCCTACAATTTGCTTAATGAAGAATTACTCATTTTAAGTGAAGAATGTCTAATAAGTGAAAGGTTATTGGATTTCCTGACCATTAAACATCCAAGGATTCCCAACTTCTTTGGCATGCCCAAGCCTCATAAGAATAAAAAAGACCCCACCCCCATACCGCCCAATCATAGCAAGTGGGAGTAGTATCAATGAGGCTATATCCATCTACCTGGATGTAGAGATCAAGCCAATAGTGGAGAAGAACCCCTCCTTTGTGTTTGACATGAGCAATTTGCTGAGGATGATCAGGAACCTAAAAGTCACAAAAAACGCTATCTTAGTGACCAATGATGTAGAGGCCCTCTACACTGTGCTCCCCCACAAATACTGCATTGAAGCTGTGTTGGAAGCGATCAACACCACGGGCTCAAACCACAGATACAAAGCTGAGTCCATCGGCAGACTACTCAGAATCCTCCTGAGTAACAACTTTTTCTGCTTCAACAGAAATTACTTCAGGCAGAAAAAAGGTATCACAGTGGGGCAGCGATGGCACCGAGCCTGGTCAACATGGCCTTAGGTAAATGGGAAAAAGACCACATTTGTAATTCCCTCTGTTTTAAAGAGATGGCTTGTTACTATCATTTTATTGACACAATGTTTACTGCCTGGGAGAGCTCAGAAGAGAGTTTAAGGGAATTTCTTTGATCACATAGAAAATTCCACAAGCTTTTTAAAATTCACCAACAGCTATAACAGGGAAAACACCATGTTTTTAGACCTCAGGATTTCCAAGGAGTGCAACTCAGATCTTCTCACCAACAACCTATACCAAAAACCCACAAGGGTGAATCTTCTCCTCCACCGGGCTAGCATGCACCCCTTTCAGACCAAAAGAAATGTTCTTAAGTCACAGGTGCTCCAGATCACCAGAGTGTCAAAGAACCTGAGAGATTTCATGGCCAACATCATTAAACTAGACAGGGACTTTTTGGAAAAAGGATACAGTGAAAAGTTAATTTGTTCGATCTTCAACCCCATTATAGAAGACTACACAACTCGGGCTACAAGGAACTTGGAGAAAGAAGATCAAGGAAACACAAGATGGACCACAAGGAGCTCTCAATGGTGCTCATGTACTCCATGGATTTCCAAACCCTTAGAGGCATTATTAGGGACAACTGGAGTATTATCAGGCACAACTCTGACATTAGCTCATTCCTTCCCAGTATGCTGAATTTCAGTATGAGGAGAATCAGAAATCTGAGACATTTCCTGGAGATGGCAAGCAGGGAATGGGACCCACTACCTCAGAATAGACCTGGAACTTACCCCTGTGGAAACAGAAGTGTGGATACTGTAAGTTACTGAGCAATGCCAATAGGTTCAATTGCCCAAACATGAAGAAAGCCTTTTTCAGCAAATACAAAGGGATTTGCGATAGTGAGTATCTAGTTTAAAGAGCAGAAGGTTCAAAATATGCCGCATTTTATAAAGGCAAAACTTTGAACAAGCTGAAAACAAGTATTGCTCAGCACCTACATGACATAAAATACCTCAGCTGCAACAATGCATTGGCAAGGCATGGCAACAAAAAGACTGAACATAACTCCTTCAGGTTCCATATCATAGATATGGTCAAAAAGGGAACAGTACAAGGCTCCGCCAATGAAATTCTAGAGAAAAGGGAGCTGGAATGGTAGATCTGGCTTAATGCAGGCAAACCACCAGGACTCAACACCATAATCTCCATCAACAGTGTATTGAACCTAAAAAAACTGCATCATCATGCTTACTACTAACAGTGACTATGTTCCTAATGCAAATGTTTTCTGTTTTCTCTAATCCACTGCCACAATTTATGCTCACTGTCTAAAGGTTAATGTTCTGCTTGTTCCACTCTTGGTATATCTTGCATTTACTCCCCTGGGTTTTTACCCCATTTACATAAGCTTTTGGAGACTATTGACATGCTCCGCAGTAGCTCTAGCATTACCCAAACTGAGATATGGTTATTCAGATGACCTCTGCCAAACATCCTCTGGTCATCTACCAGACATAGCATTAAAAGGCATGAGAAGGTATGACAACCGTTTAATACTTTTGTAAGATTTTTTAAGATGTTTAACATTCTGGCACCAATTAGTCCAGTTCTATTATTCAACCCTGGATGACGTTCCCTGAGTTAATGTTAATATAAGTTTGGTCATAATTTAGAAACCTCAGTTTAATTACTTTTCAACTGAGTGTTAGTTTACCTGCACATTTGATTCATATCGAGGTCTGATGAAGCTTACTTGCAAAAGTGCTGGTTATAACGTGGCCAGTCTCTCCCCTTTGATTGAGGTCTTTGCGATACATTTATTCCCATAGGTCGAACTCTATACAAAATTAATGTAACAGTATTAACCGATGCGAACAGAAAGTTTGCATACATATCTGCATACATGAATACAACTCTGTCAACCAATGAAAACAGAGGTTTTATATCTGTATTTACATATTCCTAATATGCAGATGCTGTACAAAGTATAAATACCCCGACTGTCTGTGGAGTAGTTGTTACAAGACAACTGAAATAAAATGAAGAGAGATTTTTGCCACAGTGCTCACCTATCCATATTGGATGTTCTTCAAAAATAAAGCTTTTGAAAACCAAAAGGAGGACTTTAGTGGTTTTATTCAACTTTTGAAATAGGAACATATGAGATTGTAGATCAAGGAATGGGTTTATTCTCTAAAATTGACTGGGAAGCTTGTCTGGCTAGATTGAGTTCATCAGCTGGAATTCAATCTTTGTATGTGTATTTTTTAAGTTAGTATCGCTTTTGTGATTCAAGTTCAGAGAAGCCTTGGGGTACAGTCTCTCAACCTGAGAATTCTCAGTGGTTATTTTCTGATTGATTAAAGTGTTAGAAGGAGCCTCATATAGCTTCAGTTTCTGCTCGAGGTACCTGCAGGAAAATTACTGAAATAGCCCACGTCCACCCTTCAGGAACAAGTTGATGGGCCTACTGAAAGGAATTCTCAAACAACCTACACTCAAATTCAAAACAAACCAGAACCTTGAACAGGACAATGGAGATGATGAAGATGGCACCCTGGAGGAGCTGGAGAACCAAATCATCACATTAAAACCCCTGCAATGGGAGGAAGTATTCCTTGCCACATGCCTAAAATGGAACATTGTACCTAAAGGTCTCAGGATACGAAAAAGTCTTTACATCAAAAATAAGGATGATACGATCCTAGCAGAATGGTCAATGCCCTGCATACAGCAGGCCTCAAGCTGTTGGAAATCATGCTTGACCACAACAAGAGATAACTGCTAAGGGCTAGCGACCACATCAACAAACTGGACAACAAACTACTGACTATTGCAGATTTTGAGAGCAAGATTAAACCAATGACTGAAAGGATCCAACACCTGGACCAAGATCTAAGATCCAAGAAACATCTAAAACTGAACAGCAACGTTCTAGACCAGAACATTATGAGGACTTCACGTACAGCTATTAATAAACCATCTCAAGCAAGGACCAATAGAGCTTCAGACAGACCAGGACCAAGAAACCAATGTGGACCAGAACAATGAAGCAATCCAGGCTCCCTCAGTTCTCAGTAGGGAGAATAACAGCAAGGAACAGGGTTTTCAGCATTGCCCACAAACTCCCCGTCTGGACCCGATGAACACAAGGAGGACACCTAGAAGCAAAAACAATTACAGCCAGAAAGGAGTTACCCCAGCAACAGAGTCACAAGAGAAGCATACCATCCAAGATTAAGCAGCTCCCCAACACAGTACCCACAAAACAGGAACAGGACTTGGCAAGGGAAGAGGGACCTGAAACACCTCTGGGTCCCCCCCCCCAGACCTCCCAAGCAAAAGGCCAAACAGCAGCTACATAAACCTACATTCTACAAAATTTGGAACCACTCAGAGAAACCACTCTCTGCCAACAAACTAAAATTCCTAAACAAGGGCCTAACCTTTGTATCCCATCAAAGGGGTAACCTGGTACAATCAATTACTGATCTCAAAATGTTCAACAGAAAGCTCAACCTAAAAATTTTCTTCCATGAGAAAACAGACAGTTTCAAAA
Source organism: Protopterus annectens (assembly GCF_019279795.1). NCBI lineage: Eukaryota > Metazoa > Chordata > Ceratodontiformes > Protopteridae > Protopterus > Protopterus annectens. Next base: position 1,772,606,166 of record NC_056739.1, on the reverse strand, counting down.
AAGAGAAATGAGTTAAGCCCAGCAGTTTTTGTGCCCCTGTCCACCCTAGCATCTTGGCATTTGAGGTTAAATGTCAAGCCAACATAAGAAAGGCACTGGCCAAACCCACAAAAAAGGAAATACTATAACCTGAGCCTACAAGAAATGAGAGCCCTTAAGAACCTCAGCCAGGACTTTGCACAAAGGATAATGAAAGCCAACAAAGGGGGAAGCATTTTAGTGACTGATACCTCGGCCTTCATCCACAAGATCGCATTAATGCTGAACAATGAACTCTTCTACGAGAAATGCACTATCAAAAAAGTAAAAGAGGCCTACAATTTGCGTAATGAAGAATTACTCTTTTGGGTTTATTCTCTTAATGTGACTGGGAAGCTTGTCTGACTAGATTGAGTTCGTCAGCTGGAATTCAAACCTTGTATGTTTATTTTTTAAATTAGTATCGCTTTTGCAATTCAAGCTCGGAGAAGCCTTGGGGTACAGTCTCTCAACTTGAGAATCTTCAATGCTTATTTTCTGCAAGATAAGAATGTATTAAAAGACATCATCTATGCATAGACAATCAACAATAGCAGAAGCAATATGTCAGAATTAATTGTCATTTGTTACTGACTGACAAAATATGGTGTCAGAGCACCCATTTTATATTGCGCAGACATAAGAAATTTCTACTTATACATCCTAATACAGTCCTAATTGTCCTTTTACTGGACTGGATGATGGAAAAAATGGATGATGTGTTCCTGTCATACATTGACAGGGAAACTATGATGTATGTTCAGATGACACAATGTTGACATGCAGTTTTTATTTCTGTTAGCCAGATAAAGAGTTCTTTGTCAGCTAATTATAGATTTATGTTTATAGCTATATGGATGTTAAGTATTTTATTTATTTATGTATCTGTTTTCCTTTGTAAACCTTAATTGCCATACTCAGTGTGATGGTCCACCACTGGACCAGTAATCAAGGAGCATCAATCCTCATCACTAGCGCCAGTGGAGGAGATACACTGGGAGGATGACAAGGTACACACACAGTATTTCCAGATGCAGTTCTCTCTACATCAACTGTAATTTCCCTTAAGAGCACACAGAAACCACAGTCAGACTGGGGCTGGTTTCTCCCTCTTTCTCCAGATCCCCAATAAGACTCCCCAGTGGCACAGCTATAGAGTTGAGATCTCAGCTGAATGGCCAAGCCGAGATCTCAAGTGCCCTCTCAACCAGTGCTTTGTATCCCTACCCAAGTAGCTGACACACACACTCTTTAAGGTTTGATTTATACACACACACACCTGAGAAAAGCTGGCACAGGTTTACTAGCTATGCCCCCTTTTTCCCAGACTATAAGGTAGTTATCACTGGCACCAGCTAACTCCTTATCAACTGCTTTAAGGCCCTTAACAAAGGCTTTCCAGTCTTACTGTGTAATGTTAACATTAATACAAATGGAAGTTTGACCAAGAGCAAGGCTTTTAGGAGTGACCCACAGTGTCATCAAATAAATATGCATGTACTGTCAAAACTTAAATATGTCTCACCAAGATCAGCCACAATGAAAGGTTAAAATATATTTAATAATAAATAATAAAAGAACAAGAACATACTCGGTATATATTCAGGGTGACATCAGAGTTCAAAACCACAAGAAATATTTAAAACAGCATTGCAGGACAGTCTCAAATAAATAAAGAAAAACATCTAAACTATGCTTCACTGTAATCCTGACTGAATCTAAGAGAATTACTATACCTTAGTTAATTTACTTAATAAGAGCAAGTCCGATGTGTGGTGAATGGGTCTTCTTCTTGTCAGGCCAAAGACAGAATACAGAATGCTGTGTCTCTCTAAGAGACCCCTCAAATTAATATCTCAAATATTGCTGCTGGGATAGCTGCAGAATGACACAATTTCTTGTCATCTGAATTCTAGGCCCAAATCAACCATTGAGGGCAGCTGGTAGCATTTAGCATCTACCTGTAAAAATACATAGACAAGGGCTTTTCCTCAGATCTTTTGCAGATGCTAGAAGTCATAAAACAATAAAACACTTCCATGACAATACAGAAAGTTGTCTAGTATAGACATTCTGTCTCTAGCTGCCATAAAGTAATTTAATTTCAGCTATTTTTTCTGATGTTTGCTAGACTGAAAACCTGTTGCATTCCAGTTTCCACTGTTAAAATATATACTTTTAAACAGTTACAATAATGCATGTACATTTCCATTCTATTCCAGTAGGGCATGCTGTGGTTACATTTTAAGCACAATCACTTTATAAAATATATTTTCAACACACATGTCTGTACAAACCTAGTTTGATATATATATACATGACATACAGTTCTAATATATTTGTAACACAAACATCTTACATGAATCATGTTGATATTTACAAATGACATATAATTATTTACAAAATTCCAGATAGCTCTGCTGGCAGTATTTCCCTTTTTCACACTTCTTCCCCCCTCGAAGACTCAAGCTAGTTTTTCAAGTGACCCATGAGAAACATTACATGACAGGGACGAGCCTTTCTGGGAATATATTACCCCATACCCTGTCTTGAGATCCCAGCTTTCTTGGCATTGCTGACCCCATTACAGTGTTGCACTGTCAAATCATATGCTTGCAACCCTAGACTCCACCATAGTAATTTGGAATTGTACAGGTGGCTCCCTGTAGTCATAGATCCTCCTCAGACTCCTCTTTCCTCCTACTGCAAATACTTACCACAAGGGCCTCCCTATTATGGTAAGGTCTCATCATGTTAACATGGTACAATTTGTGCCCCTGCTTCCTGTCTAGCAGTTCTACCATGTAGTTAAAATCACTGACCTTCTTTACCACTTTGAAGGGTCCCTCCCAAGCTACCTACAGTTTGTTGTGTCTAACAAGAATGAGAACCATAACTTGCTGCCCTATAGCATACTTTCTAGCTTGAGCATTCCTGTCATAAGAGACCATTTTCTGCTGTTGGGCTTCTGCCAGGTTTTCCTGGGTCAAGCCCATGTGTTCCCTGAGCCTTGTCCTGAGATTTAGGACATATGCCACAACAGACTCCTTGTGGGAGTCACACTCACCCTCCCACTCATCATGAATCAGATCTAGAGGTCCCTATACAGCAAAGGGTGAAAACCGGTGGATTCCTGGGGCACCTCACTGTAAGCAACGAACAGATGGGGGAAATATTTGTCCCACTCCCTCTTAAACTGGTCTGCAAATGTCCATTGTGTGGTCTTTAGCGTAGTGTTTAACCTATCCACCAGACCATTAGTCTGGGGGTGGTCGGGGCGGTCTTTAGGTGCTTCACCCCACAGTGCTCCCACAGACAAGCTAGCAGGTCTGACATTAAATTGGCACCTCTGTCAGTCAGTATTTAATTTGGGAAACCTATTCTGCTGAAAATCTTTTACAAAGCATTTGCCACATTTTCTGCTTCAATGGAGGACAGGGCCACTGCTTCAGGGTATCTGGTGGCATAATCTACTACCACTAGGATATACTTTCCTGTGGAACATGGGGTACTCAGAGGCCCCACAATATCCATAGCTACCCTCTGAAATGGCTCCTCATCACAGGTAAAGGCACCAAAGGAGCTTTGATCTTGTCTCCTGCCTTGCCTACCCTTTGCCACTGCTCACAGGCCCTGCAGTACCTTGTTACATCCCTTGAAAATCCAAGCCAATAAAAGTTCTCCATAATACATTTCTTGGTATACTTAAACCCATATGACCTGAAAAAAGTATATGATGGGCTATGGCTAGAAGTGCCAGACAGTAGGATCTGGACACTACCAACTGTTGTATTCTCTCATCCTCTAGCTCTCCCTCACGTGTCCACTCTCTATACAGTAACCCTTTGTCCAAGTATACGGATTCCCCTTTTCCTTGAGAATCAGGTACCTCTCTGGCTACCTCCCTCAAGCCATGTAATGTAGGGTCTTAGAGCTGAGCTTGTCTCAACTGTCTCTTTATAACCCTTCCTAGCTCCCCTTCCACAGGAAGTCTGGTATCCTCTGACAGTGGTGCCTCACTGTCAGACTGGGTACAACTACTCACCTTTGCCCTTGCAGTCACTCTGTCTAAGGGAACATTAGTACCCACAAATAGCTGTGGCTAACCTTCAGTCTCACTACTACAGGGTAGCTTCCTCCCTGAAGAAGCAACCTCACCAGTTCTGGCCTTAAGAGTGTGGTCTGTCTGGGTCCTCCCCCAGACTACCAGACCCACATGCCTGTCTGCGAGCTTGACTGCATGTCACTGCATGCACACAAGGTACTACAATATCAAAAATCATAGCTTGGCTGGCAGTATCTCCCTTTGTCACACAGAGTATAATCTAATTTTAGGAGTTGTCTAGGGAGAAATTCTGAAATCTATCTATGTATATGTATGTATATATATATATATATATATATATATATATATATATATATATATATATATTTTTTTTAAATACACACAGACAGACAGACACACACACACACACACACACACACACACACACACATATATATATATATATATATATATATGTATATTTAAAATAATGAAAAACTTAATTTACTAAAGATCTTTACCATTTGTTGAGTGTAGAGTTTTGGGTGTTGTTGGTGGGATGTTAGCCCTGTTTTGGGCTATTTTGAACAACTTTGCTTGCATAGCTGCTCAAAATAGCCAAAAAACAAACAACTCCACTCCTTAAAAGCTGTTTTTACCCTACAGAATGCTGACATCTGCGCGCTCACTGAGACATGATTTAAAGCTATGGAGAGCACACTAACAGTGCTAGGTTATAATGCTTGCCACACATTTAGGCCAGCTACTTCACAGGCAGGACTAAAGGTGGAGGTGTCTCTATTTACATCAAAGATAAATATATGTCAAGGCTGGTCAAACAGGACAATGCACTTGAGCTGCTCCTTGTTCAAATCACCATAGGCATAATCCAATACCACTTCCTTGCAAGCTATAGGCCTCCCCTCTATGACCCAGGAAACCCATACCATGTTTTTAAACTTATTAGAAACACTAACCATCCAACCCAATACCATACTCATGGTGACTTTAATTACCCCACTATTAACTGGGAATCCTATACAACACCAAATGTACATGCACAGAGATTCCTGGATTTTGTAAAAGCAAACTCCCTGGACCAGATAGTCAATACACCAACCAGAGGTGCAACCATACTGGATCTGGTCCCCATTAATATGGTAGAGTGCTGCACACCCTGCACTGTAATGCCTTCCCTGGTATGGTCAGACCACAAAATGGTCTCCTTTGTAGTAAAAATAAAACCTGGACCCCTGGCTAAACCTGGAATATTCAGGAACTATTCTAAGGCTAACCTCCTACTATTAAACGAGAACCTGGCAAAATTTCAAGCTCCCATAAACCCTGAGAACACTGCTGCCTATGCAGAACTGTTCACAGAAACTCTGTACTAGCATGTTAATAGCTGCATAGAGGCATCTGTACCCACCAGGAAGAAGTACAGAACTAACTCAAAAAACAAGCCACCCTGGTGGAATCAAAAATACAATAGGCTGTATAACAGGAAGAAGGAAATCATGGCAAATATTAGGAAGTGCAGCACCCAGCAGGATAAAAGCACTCTCATAAAAGTAAACAAACAACTCAGAGGACAAATAAAGTCTACCAAAGCCAAATTTGAGGTAAGTTTGGTTTCCCAGGCTAAGGACAACCACAAAGCATTCTTTAGGTATGTCCACAACCTCAGAGGCAATATACAATTGTGTGCAGAGCTCATTGTAAACAGAGCCACCTATACTGAGCCAGAAGACATAGCAAACCTCCTGGCTGATACATTCAGCTCCAACTTTAACCCTCTCTCCCCCCTCAACCCTCCCTCAGGAAATATCATCAAATATAACTCCCCCAACTGTCACTAGGGAACAGGTCCTTAATGCTCTCTCTAAGACCAAGAACACTGCATCAATGGGCCCAGACAGTATCCCAGTATACCTTCTAAATACCATGAAACATGACCTATCAGGGCCTCTGGAATTACAATTTAAATGTAGCCTCCAAACAGGTTTTGTTTGGAAGCAACAGTCATCCCTCTGCACAAAGGTGGGCCATCTACAGACCCTGGAAACTACAGACCCTTAAGTCTCAGTAGTCGTATATGTAAAGCCATGGAAAGAATTATCATGGAGATGATCAAAAGATATATAGCAAACCTCCAGTCATTGGACCCAATCCTATTTGGTTTTGTCAAGGGCAGATCATGCCTACTCAGCCTGGTAGACTGCTTTGAAAAGGTCACCAAAGCAATGGATGTGGGCAAATTGTTCACACTACCTACCTTGACCTGGCCAAGGCACTTGACACAATACCCACTCAGGCACTGTTGACAAACTCAGGAGGTTAAGTACAAACCCATATGTCACCAGGTCAATAGCCAACTGGCTCCCAAACAGGACCCAGGGAGTTAGAATTGGGGAGTCCACCTCTACAAAGAGGGCAGTCACAAGTGGAGTCCCTCAGGGATCAGTCCTTGGACTACTCCTTTTCGGCATTTACTTCTAAGAAGTCAAGACCAATATCAGTGGTCTCAAGGCTGACTAAATTTGCAGATGATTACAAATTAAGAGCTGACATTTAATTTCACACTGGCACAAATGTTCTCCATGAGGGGCTGACACAGACAAACAACTAGTGTCAGAGCCATGGACTAAAACTAAATGTCAAGACATGCATAATAGTATTATTTGGGAAGTTATCCATCCCTGGTTACTTTCATATTGACAACACACCCTTTAGAGTTGACCCAGTAGTCGGGGACTTAGGGACACACAGATAGTAATCTAGCATTTGACCACCATGTGTCTACAGTGGTGAGGAAATCATTTTATAATGAGCAACTTATAAACAAAGCTATGGCATCTAAGTCCAAGGAAGTCATTGTTCCACTGTATTTGGCATTCATCAGCCCTATAATTGAGTACAATACCCCATTTAGTATGTACCTAACCAGGCATATCCAACAATTGGAATGTCCACAGAGGTTCCTCACTAAAAGAATACAGAGCATAAGTAAAATGTCCTATGCAGACCACCTCAAGGCCCTATTCATGTATCCTGTCTCCTACAGGCTTTTGAAGGGAGATCTATGCCTGGCACACAGGACATTGTCAGACCACACTCTGATGGACTTCCTACATATCCACAAAACAAACAGCACCGGAATTACCCATTCTAAAGACTTAAAACTTGCCTGTGATATAAATATGTCCTGCTGGAGAGATAGGTATGTATTCCTGAGACTACGTCTATGGAACAGGCTCCCCATTCATGTGAAGCAGAGTTCCTCCCTAACCCAATTCAAGTGCAAAGTGGACAATTGAATGGGAAACCAGAAATTCATCCCTGGTTTGGTACCTATGTCTCTAATGGACACAGGTACCCTGTAACTGGTTCATCTCCCAAACTCCTGCTTACACTTATTAAGGGTATCAGAACTTGCCAGAGATTTGTGATGCATGGCTAGACTTAAAACTGCCCTTGTGGTCATTAGCCTAGTAAACACTTATAAACCTGTGAACCTATGAACCTATTAGGGAAGATTATGTGCAATTTTACAAGTAGTATTTTGGTGAAGTCCCTTTAAGCCAGTAGTTGTCTACGAGGCCCCCATTGTTCTTGTATTATTTGCAAGCAGGCATTAAGTATCTTGAAAATATTACTTATATAACACTGCCTATATCCTCAATGCATCTTTTACACACTTGTCTACCTCTGAATTGTTGTAGTACATCTTGACTGGCTGACGTTTTTATGCATAATTCAAATATTAATATTATAATCTAATGAAAGTACAAGTGTAGAAGATTTAACAGGTTTTAATCAGAATTTCTCAAAATGTTAGATACAGTTAAAATATGGTAAGAACAAACAATATAAATATGTCATGAATTTTATGCAAATGGTGACCTTGAGTATTTCGTTCAGACATGTTAGTTTTAAAAATATTGTAGGTGTATGTCTGTCTAAAATCATTTTGCAAAAATAAAAAGGGACATTTTGACGACAGATAAAAAAATACATCTGATATTAAGTGTGACAGAAAGGAAAGTTATCACCTCACCTGCTTTTTGTGTAATATTTTATAAAAATGCACACTTGTAATATTTTACTGCAGAAATTATCTTTGAAGCTATGCAGTGAACATTGCATGTCAGTTCACGGCAGTAAAGTGGCCAGTATAAAACATAGCCATGTCATTATAATTTAACACATGCAACAGGTTGACATTTTTGGAAGTTTTGTACCTCTCAGAGCATGGTAAAAGTTATTAAGTCATTGGTTTTGGGCTTTTAATGCTGAATTACTTAAATGAAACATATTTTATTAATAAATTTTACATATGTCTATCTGCAACAAATAGCCCTGGTTAAAGTGTAGATCAAAAGACAGTTTCTGAATATATGTCTCATATACTCAAAAGTATCAGTATACCATAATCAAACCATATTTTGTACATACAAGTACACACATACATGAAGAATCACAAATGGTCCCTTAAAATATATGATACTGTCGAAGCTAGTGTGGCCCTCTCAGGAGAGAGTTTAGCTTGATATGTTTTAGTCTCCTGAGTTTAGAATTCATTGTAGCAGATTCATTGTTATTTAGTCTTTGGACACTCTAACAACAGAAATGATCTTGCTATATAGTATATAGGTATATGGAATAGTTGTGGGACTGTGGTATGTGACATATGAAATATCTTACATTGCATGTTTAAGGAATGTACTGTGCCTGTGTATTTCTATTGCAAAGAGTGAAATTAGGCAGTAAACAGCATTTGAGCTAGTGATCGTGGGAAAACAACACCATTTTTAATAAAGTTGTACTGTAATTCTTGTGATTTCATATTCTAGACCCATAATACGAGTATTCTAAAACTTCTGATGCAAAAATTTGTATCAGAATTATGAATTGGTGTTTAACTTTGTGTACATTTCCTGCCAACTTTATTAAAGTCCTTCTTTTCTCTCTTGTGAGTATCTAGTGCCTTCTCCTAGCTTTTTGATTACCTCCACTTCCTCTCAACCCTCTTGTCCATGACTCTCTAAGCTCTCCCATTTTCCTCTGCCTTTTTAAACCTCTCCCACTCTCTACTGCTGTCTCTCCTTGCTCTGTCTCCTTCTTCTGCTAGTTTTAATAAAGCTCACCCATTCAACAGCCATTTTTCCACCTCCCCTCCTTCTGCTGTTCTCCTTTGTGCTTTGTAACACTCTTATGCTATGTTGCTACCTGTTTTTTTTAATCCCTTTCTCTTGCTCAAGCTCCTATTTTATTATTTTTTCTCCTGTCCCTGTATTACTTTGGAAGACTTCAACCATGTTGGGCTTGCGCCTTTTAATTGTATTTTCTTTCCTCTTTTGCTTTTTTTTATTTCATGTTGTTATTGTACTCCTGTAGTGTTGTTACTGGGACCTTTATTCAACCCCAGATATCTTATCTTAAAGCGCATTAAATTGTTTGCTAATTGTATTTCTTTGTTATACACAGTTCTTTCCTGCAATTTGTTTTTTCTTTTTGTTAATCCCTCTACCAAGGCCCTGAAATTGTAATCCAAGGTCCCTTTTGATTGAGTACCTGATTTAATACCGAGATATACACTCTATTTTTTAGAGGGTTAAGCCGCATGGTACATTTTAAGCTTTTGTAAAATTTCCGGTTTGTGATTTTTATCGTTTTGATTGAGCAGCCTCCGCTGATTTTATATTCAGCTCCTCTATCTTATGACCAAGTATGTTGCATGCGAGGTTATATATTTGCTCTATTTTTAGTGGGGATTTGCAGCTCTTTCTTAACCAAGATCTTTGGCGCTGTTTGCATAATCCAAGTTTTTGGGACCCTTCTAATCGTTTATTACTGTATATAACATTTATTCCTCCGTTCTTGATCTGATTCCACGAAGATCTAGATGATCACTGAAAGAAGCTTTATGTTTTTAAGAGGGATTCATAGCCTGTTTCTACAATTATTCTGGGATATTACTGCAAGATCTTACTAGTGCAGGCACCACATACCTAAAGAAGCTACATTTTAGGTTATAACTGTAAAGAAATCAATCTATATTGAGATGCTAATGTTACTGCATTTTATTGGCTTTTTTTTGCGCATGCTGGCAAAGCAAGCTGGACTATATTCTAACTGTTGATGTATCTCCTTTTTTGGGTGGCCTTTTTCATCTCATTTTATTTTTGTGTGCCAATTGTTAACCAAAGGCCTAACATAGTGTGATTTTTTTGGGAAAGCTTTATTTTTATCGCAATATTTGCGGGTATTTCGATTTAATGTATAAAACATTGCTTAGTGTTGTGTGTAATTATTTATTATATTACTATTCTTTCATGCATCCTAAACAAAGCTGTGATTTTTACACTACTTTTAAGCTGGCATATTTTTTAAATGTTTTTGAGCTCTCTGCCCTGAGTTTATTTTGCTGTGTACTGTACTACAAACCCCTGTTTTGTGATTTAAGTTTTAACATCTCTCTTAACTGCTCCAGAAAAATGTTAGTCAACAAATGCTGCTTTTGCTAGTCCTCCAGTCTCTACTTTGAGTTTTACTTCACCAGTTAAGATCTTAACACTGCTGGTTTTATTAGTTTAACGTTCTAACACTATCTTTCTTCAAATAATAAGCAACTAGTGTTACTTCTCTGCTCCCTCATTAATCTGCGTTTACCTTTCCACACCTGATGTTCAAAATGACTTTTTTTTACTTCAGCTCTTTAACTGTATGTAATAAAGTTCAAACCTAATAGCAACCTTCTAGCTCCCCCATACCCCTTGTTTTTTTACAGCCTTAGCTCGGGATTCTAAGGCCCTGTGATCTTTCCCCACCCATCCACTAGCCACACTCCTTGTAATTTCTCCCCTTCTGTCTCTCTCTAGCGCTCCTGCCTTCTGCCTTAGGTCTCTTTTCTCTTCGTTTTGTATCACTAGCTGCACCTCTTCCATTGTTCCTCCTAACTCTTCCTCTTCTACCACAAGACCACAGCTCCTTCTGCAATCTCTACTTTCTGTCTTTGCCACTCCTCCCCCCTACCCACCCTAACTCTTTCTTTCCCACTCTGGCTGTGTAACACTTCTCCTTCCTCTTAATCCCCCAGGCTCACTCTCTTACTATGCCTACTCACCTCACTATCCCCTTCCCTCCTACTTCCCCCTTTCCTGCCCTTCCTCTTCCCCCAGCCCCCAACCATTAAATCTCTTGTTCTTCCACTTACCTACAGGCTCACCCGCCTTAATCTTATACTTATTATAACACTCTATCTTATACCCTATCATTGCCACATTTCAACCACATTCTCTGACCATATAATTCCAATCCCAACTCTTCACCATTCACCCCTCCCTATCCACTTATAATCTTCTCCACTTATCTTCAACTGCTATATCTCTTATATACATTATTATTCTATTTCAATCCTCTTTTTCTTCTCTTCTAACTCCTCCCAACACATATACCTCCTACATTACTACACCTTATCTTCACTATTCTCATTATCCTTCTAATATTATCTCTTCACATGCCCAATCTACACCCCACACAACACACACTATAACTGACTTTAACTACACAGCTATGCTATAACTGACCCCTTCTACTCTTTCATTTCCTCATCTCAATACCATTATTCTTCTTACTCCTCTCACCTTCAAACTAAACTTCCCTTCCCACTCCTTTCACTATTACTATTCTTCCTTATATCCACATTCCTATCATCATGAACAATCAATCTCTTCCTCTAACCTCTCTATCATATAACTAACTCTCACCTCACAGCATTCTAACCTCACAATCTTCTTTCCTCACAAATTCCTCTCCCTCCCACACTTTAACTACTAAGCAAAATCCTCTTATTATAATTAATATCCATAAGCATAGTAAAACAATCCACAAACCATATCTGGATAATCTCATCTACATCCTAACTAATCCTACTATTTGTCTAATACATAAATAAGCAAAGGTCCATATCTGACTTCCTCAAATCTAATCTCCCAAACCAACACTACTACAAATATAAAGAAACACAATGACTCTCCACACTTTAATTCCTCAAGCATAAACTACAATAAATCAAAACCTCAACACCTGGCTCATAACTAATAACTAGACACTCCCTCCTCCTCAAAAAACCTGGCTAAACACAAACAAAGATACATATAGTCAACAACTACTCCATCATCAGAAAAGACAGAATCACATCCTGGCGGAGGAGCTTCCCTTAGTAACACTTCCTCAACAATCACACTCCAATAAACAAACCTAACTCCTGGCTCAACAATGACGTTAACATTTATGGAATAATAATCCTACTCTCCAATCACATAACTAGACTTAGGTCTCCTACATAAAACCAGGGACAATCAACACACTAGTTGGAACTCATCACTCTCACCATCCCACCTACAATCCCCCTCACCACTCAACAGGACTACCCACTATTCCACACCCTTATACCACCCTCTACCTAAAACCTCCAATGGCCTCTCTACAATCACAACACCTTTCACCAAACAACTCACCCAACAATCCTTTTAATCTTCAGCAAGATTGGATTTACTCTCCCACCCTCACTACCAATCTAACACTGGCACTCTTCCCCATTACACTTGCTGACTTTTCTTAACCTCAAACTTTCAACCTTCACTATCCCTTCAGTACACTTTCTGGAACTAAAAATAATCACCATCAACAAAACTTGCTCCCTCTATCAACTTCTCAAGAACAACAAAGTCCACCAAACCGTGCTCTCCAAACTCAACACACGATATAAAGACTAATTTAAAATCCTCAAAATAAAACAACCAACCTCACTAGACATACAGTCAAATACTTCTCGTCACACTCCAAAGCAAAAACAAAAACACACCACAAGACATAGAGACAAAGTCTGGACTCGCTACCAAAACTCCAGCACCCATCACCTTTTACAGACCCACCCAAAACAAAATGACTTCAAAACAAATTCAATTCTTCTTTCAACATTCAATTCCCTATTGACCCTCCTTCACTCTTAACCTCTTCTTTCTGATACTCTTCTCTTCAAATACCCCCCCCCCAATTTCAGATTCCCACACCCCCCATTCTAAATTCTCCCCCTCTCCTCTACCTCCTTCTCCTCTATTTACCATACCTATCACTCACCCAACTCTCCCCTCCTCCTTCTACCTAATACCTCACCCATTAACTCCTATACAAACCTCTACTATTGAAAATTTCTGCTTCTCTCCCACCTCCTAATATCAACCCTACTACACCCCTTCTATTTTCTCAAAAACCTCCTACCCTCTCCCCTCCTGATCCCCATTCTAAATCAAATAACACATGTCTCCAAAAATATCCTTCTTACTTTCTTACAAAACTTTACTATGATCCTATACCCATAATTAGTATCTTAATTAACCGCTTTCTCACAAGAATATCCTGTCTTAATTCCCCGCTTCCATTAAGAAACTCTCCATAAACGAATCCCAACCTCATTCCTTCTACAACCTTCTGTAGCAATTCCTTCCCCACTTTCCACACCATAGACATCTCTAACCCTTGCAGCAAACTCCCTCCCCCTCCTCTACCTTCCAGCTCTCTCCTCTCCTGCAGACAACCAAATTATAAAAACCACACACACCGACCACCCTCCTACCCTCCATAGCCCTCAACCTCAGCCCTCTCCTAAAATCTTAAACAAACTCTCTCCTCTTTGAAAACTTCTTCCCTCCTCTTTATCTTGACCTAGCTACTCTGTATCATCTCAAATAGCACCTGTAAAAATGGAAAAAAAACTTCTTCTCTCTTCCTCCTCTTTTCACTGGTTCTCTCAGGCCACCTCCTCAAATCTATGACTTACAAAGCTTCTATCTCTTTCTCTTGGTACTAAATATGTTCTTCCCAAAGTATCACTTATCTTCTCTATCTTCTCTTTATAATGTTCTCCACAATCTGTTCCAAGATGCCTATCACCCAACAGAACAAACTATATCATCTGTTCTTTCACAATGGATACTACCCCAAACTTACCACTCTCCAATTTTCCTTCCCACAATGGAATCCATGTAACCATTCAAAATAGCTCTCAAATCCAAGTTAATGTCCTTCCAAAGTATTACTTCTAACCATCCTCCCAACCAAACCTTCTCAAGAAACCAAGCACACACTGAAATTTAATGAATAATAGCAGAAATTTTAAAATCCAACACAAAAACTTATAAAAACGCACACAGGCTCCTTACCTCCTATTAACATCCAAACTCAACCAGAAACTTCGGCCTCCCTCCTACCTAGAACACCCATCCCATCTGCCACCTATTTCAACACTCTTCTAATCCCTTCTAAATGTTTAAATATGGTGCCCTTACACCTACTCCTCTTCAAACCTGTTATTAGCAAATAACCAAAATCCTCCACCCACCCCACCATGCAAAAAAATGCACCAAGCTAAAAACCTCCACCCTCCACCGCCAACTAACCAAACTAACTCTAACTCATACTTCCTTAACTTTAACCCTGCACCCTCAACTCCTCTCTTTCTTCTGCCTTTAAACTCCACTTCTGCCTTTAAATCTTTCTAAGCCTAACTAAAACTAAAGGTCAACAGAGTTTCAGGTCAACCAATCAAACAGACACTCTCTTTCCTTCAGCCTTGCTTCCTTCCTTCAGCCTCCTCTACCTCCACTCATCATCACTACACCTTCACCCACTCATCCACTCCAAAAGTCACTTCCACTTCTCTTCAGCTTACTTTGATTCTTCTTCTCCCCACCCATCCCCACTCTTAACTCCACCTACTTCACTCTACTTCACCATATTACCATATATACTTCTATGACATTTATTCTAATTCAATTATTATTATTATGTTAATATAATTGATTTTACACACTATATTTATGCATTTATTCTCTTATTTTACATTATGTTAATTCTAGTACACATTTCCTTTCTTTATGACTGCTCTTCTATGTGATGAGTTCTACATTGGTTTGTTTTTGACAATATTAATAAATCTCTGTACTAATGTGTGTATATTAAAACTGTAAAATGTTGAAAATCTGTTATGGAGCTTTTTTTCCCAGGACTCCATTGAAAACGGGTTCTTTATGGCCCAATGGACTATCCTGGTAAACCAACGGCAATAAATAAATAAATAAAATAAATAAATTTAATGCCAGATTTTCAAAATGCTGTCTATGCAGCTTCAAAAATGTCATAATACCAAACCATAAGGTGAGTAATGGCTCACTGACATAGTCACACAAATGTACAAATGTTATGCAGTTGTTAAGTAAAACAGAAAATCTAAAAACTTACTGTACAGTTACAAAATTTTTGAAAGAGGGGACTTCCTCCCCTGTACACCTGTTATTAATAGCTTTGGCCTCATACCCCTGCTTCACACACACACACACACAAACACACGCACACAGACACACACACACACACACACACACACACACACACACACACACACACACACACACACACACACACACACACACACACACACACACACTCTGAGATTGCTATACTTCAGAGTAGGGTACCAGCAATTTCAAATTTAGCAAGTGCTCACTCATAATCACACTATTTTTCTTTTGTGGCCCCTCCACTTTCAAGAGGAACATATTGGTACAAAAATACTAGTTAACTGTTCCATTCTATCCCCCTTGCCAGAATTCTAGAGAAATGTATCCACCAGCAACTCATGAATCCCCTCACTACCAACAACCTACAAAAATACTAGTTAACTGTTCCATTCTATCCCCCCTTGCCAAAATTCTAGAGAAGTGTATCCACAAGCAACGTGTGAATCACCTCACTACCAACAATCTACTCTCCAACACAAAGCATTGCTTCAGGCCTAAATACAGTACTAACTCCACCCTCATAACCTTTACAGAGATCATTTGCCACCTCAAAAATAAAGGACAACTAGTCTCAACCATTTTCTTAGATATGTCAAAAACTTTTGACACAGTGTCCCATCAGCTGCTCCTCAAACAACTTGCCACTTACAATCTCAATACGGCACCCCAACATGGTTTCACAGTTATCTATCCGAACGTCAACAGGCCACTAAGTGGGCAAACAGCCTCTACCCACTATTACCATGGGGGTACCACAAGGCTCCATACTTGGGCCCCTCCTCTTCATAATATTTAACAACAACCTATATACTACCACCATCATCCAATATGCAGATGACTCTTCCCTTATCTGCTCAGCCCACTCCCCACAAGAACTCCAACACAAAATGCAATCATCATTCCAAGACATTGAAGAGTACCTCACCAGCCACCAACTCATCCTAAATCCAGATAAGACCAAGCTCATAATTTTCTCTAATAAATCTTCCAAACCCAGTACCCAATCCCTCTCCATATTATCTAACACCAGTACAAAAATCAAACCCACTAATCAGACCAAGCTGCTAGGGGTAACCATAGATAACTCACTAAGATTTGATAAACACATCTATCTGACCATCAAAGAAATCCATTCTAAACTAGGCACTCTATACAGGGTTAAAGCTTACCTTACACAACAAGATAGACTGGCCATTGCAAGATTCCAGCTGCTATCCACCCTCCTATACTGCTCTGAGGTCTTTACTAACTTATCAAAAACTGACCTAAATAAACTAGACTCCTGCTATAAGAGAATAGCTATGTTTGTCACCAACCAACCCCACAGAACATACCACTGCACTATTCTCCGACAGCTCAACTGGCTAGGACTTCCCAAACTATTATTACTAAAACAACTTTCACTTGTCCATAAAATCATATTCAACCCTATCAACTGCCCAGCTCTATCAGTCCTAGTCGAGCCAAACCCAAACTGTAGACTCCTCAAGTCATCCAACAAACTAATGCTAAAAGTAACCTAGTCTCACAACTATCATGGAGACTCCCTGTACTCCCATAAAATAGCCAGATTTGAACACCCTTTTTCAACAAATAACTAAAAACCTCAACTTGTCCACATTTAAAACTACCCTGAAAGACTATTTAAATGATAATCGACTATGCCAATGTATTGTTCCCAACTAATATTCTTACTATTTTTCCCCACTCATCTCACACATGTTAGCCCAAATAGTGCTCATCCCACATATGGCTATCCCACTATCTGTCTTATCTTTATTAATCTTTGTTCCTTCGGGTGACCTAACTTGTAAAACTACATTACCAATGTTGGTCTTTCAGAAGTGACTCACCTTGTAAAGCTACATGACTTATGTACCACATGTCTATCGTAAAAAAAAAAATAGTACTGCTGTATGCCTGAAACATGCATGTGTATATTGTATGCTGTTATTATATTTTGCTATAATATTTTTGTTAAGCTCATTTACATATTGATAGCAATGTACTACTCAAACTATGTTTACTGCTTGTACCTTAATGCTCTTTTTGTTGT
Organism: Protopterus annectens; assembly: GCF_019279795.1. Classification (NCBI taxonomy): domain Eukaryota; kingdom Metazoa; phylum Chordata; order Ceratodontiformes; family Protopteridae; genus Protopterus; species Protopterus annectens. Next base: position 1,772,588,687 of record NC_056739.1, on the reverse strand, counting down.
GGAGCTTTTATCCCCAGGTCTCCACTGAAAACAGTTTTTTTTTCAACCCAGTCAGACACTATCCAGTTCTTCTTCTTCTTCTTTCAGCTTTTCCCAGTTAGTGGTCACCACAGCAGAACACCTGTCTGCTCATGACTGGCAGTGAAGTTTTTACAGTGTCGAGTTGCCAGCCTGGCGCCCAACCTTTCATGGAAGACACACACATGCACACACTCATGCCTAGGGCCAGTTTAGAGTACCCAGTCCACCTACAGCATGCCTTTCGGATGTGGGAAGAAACTGGAGCACCTGGAGGAAACCCACACAACCACAACCACAGGGAGGACATGCAGACTCCGCACAGCTGAGGATCAAACTGGAGAACCTCTTGCTGTGAGGTGGCAATGCTAACAGCTGCACCACCGTGGCCGCCCACACTACCCAGTTAACAAATGTAAATAAATAAATACAACTGCCACAGTTTTGTCACATGTGTTTAATTTGGCAAACATTTCCATACAACATTAATAAACTGCAGTAATTTTACTCCAAAGATGTAAAATACTACCTTTGAGGTGTCACCTGACAATGAACTGGACTAGTCTTGTACCATGTTCAGCAACAGTATTTGAACTGGGATATACATTTCATTGTAGCAGAGAAATCCCCTTTTAAAATACAACTGCACAATGACATGGTAGAAAACATTATTTAGATCTATAGGTTGAGCATTCTGAAGGATTTGTTTGTCCCCAGATACTGTGAGCTACTGAAATCATGACACTGTGTTTAATCTGGGAACATATCCTTGAAGTTTTATGAAAGCTCAGCATTTCATACATTCCATTAGAAAACATAATGTATGAAAGAGCACAGACTTCTTTATGTAGAACCCTTTAAATCATTATTCTTAAGGATAAAATCTGAAATTACCTCATTGCCAAAGTTAAGAGCCTGCATTTCCTGTGGTGAACATTTCTTTATAACATTACTGAAACTAAACATTCATGCACAATATTTTCAAAATGACATTTATTGGACCTCTTCTCATGAATATATGTGTCACCTTTTCTTTCTGTGTCACAAATATAGGGGTTATTCAGAAACAGTTTGTGTACTGGATCAAGTGAAACAATGTGGTAAGCAGCAATGAACATACAGGGAGGAGTCTTTCAGAAACACGTTACACAATCATGGAAATTAGCACAGTATGCATCATATGCAAATAACTACACAATGGCATGCAAATAAGAGTCAATGCACTAATTACAACTGTTGCATATGCACATGAGGATGGCAAATATGCTGGCATGATTCAAAAACCTACAGAACTAGCATAAGCAGCCACAGTAATCAACTTTTCTGTACACCAATATTACTCAGTGAATGGGTTTATGACCAGCAGAAAGATGCTATGAGCAGCATCTGCTTTAGCTACTCAACTTGTGTTAATAAACTCTTTGGAAGACAGGGCCCATTATGTTGAGCTCCACTTCCAACCACATTGCAGATGGGTCCATTAGCAGTTGCCATACCATCACCTTTACACAACTGGCAGTAGTTGACTTCTACCATGTGGACCAAAATATCATAACAGAGATTGTTTAATGGTGCCATCCTCACATGGGATGAAGGGAGATCAAGGAATGAATGCCTGCCCCAACAGACCCAAAGGTTTGTGTAGTATTAACCATTCTTGCTATACAGTAAGTTCTGAGATTCATTCTTAGCTGTTGAAAGGTTCCCACAGCAAGAATAATTAATGCTAGAAGTTTTGCAAGCCTCAGCCTCATGAATCCGTTATCATTTCCTAGCTGTGTTGCTGATGCATGTGGAATAGTACATTGGCTTCCACAGAAAGAGAAATGAAACCCCAGAATGCAAGCATTCTATGACACAGACCATTTCCTTGAGACGTTTGAGGCTATTGATTTCATTCACATTGCTGTCAGAGTCCCATTTGGTTGACATGGCATCCTGTTTATCCACTGGAAGGGTTTTTACTACATCAACTTCCAGGTGGTATGTAACACATAGATATTATTTATCTATTCTATCTATCTATCTATCTATCTATCTATCTATCTATCTATCTATCTATCTATCTATCTATCTATCAGCTATCTATCTATTGATCCTTTCTTGACCAGGTTAGTCCCACTAGGCTGGTGACTTATTTTCAAGGGAGACAGATGTGGTATTTACAGTACTACAAGGGAAAATTGGGCCAGGTATTGGGGAATGTTCCATACTCATTATTATTGTGAGTAGGACCCATTTTACAGGAGTACTTCCCGTTTTCATTCTAGGTGCAGAGACAGCCCAGAGAAAAAAAAGAGGCAGATGGAGAGAGAAGGAGAAAAAGGAGTGGTGAGAGAAATGGAGGAAAAAGCAAATATCAGGACTGGAGAATGTGCGCAAGATTCTGAGGAGATGTTTCAAAGAAATCTGATGGAGATAAGTCAGCATGTGATGGATGTATAATTACAACCCTCCAGTTGGGAGGGTTGAAATATGATTTGCTTAAAGAAATGGTGATACAAGCGAGCCAAAAAATAAGGACATGTGTCCTGGAGGGACATTATAGTGAAAATACAAAAGGAGGGTACAGAGACAATCCTGAAGAATAGTGGTGACATGAAAAAGAAAACATATGCAGAAAAAGTAAGAGAAGGCAAAAAGGGGAGTAGCAAAAAGGAAGACAGAAGTAAATGAAAAAAAAACAGAAGTACACACTAAGGATTAAAAGTAAGGAAAACAAAGAAATGGACAGGTATGAATTGTGTGATGATTTAATAACTCATATGGATGTAAATGCACATGAGGTAAGAGCATTTATTCTTATTAAAGTATTTATTCTTATTAAGAAAGAGACATTTTGTGACATTATATTTTAGACCATTTTTTCAATGGAAACGTTTATGGGAAAGTATGAAAAAAAAGAAAGACTGTAACCCATGGAATCTTTATGAGATAAAAGCCTTTAACAGGGAAACAGACAAGAAACTTCATATACAATTTTGAACAGAGGTGGAAAGAAAGACTTTGAAAGGACATTTGAAAATGTTATGTAAAGAAGTACTGGACATTGCAAATGTTTATGACAAAAGGGGTTTATGGACTGGTGAATGGGATTGTAATATTGTGTTAAAAAAAGAGAAACAATAATGTATATAAAGTACGATAAATGTGGGTAGGAATTGGGGTGTTGTAAAATACTGGGGAAAACCCCCCAAATATTTTTTTTGTGGGAAAGAAGGACATTTGGTAAGTAACTGTGACAAAAAAATGTTTTATATATATATATATATATATATATATATATATATATATATATATATATATATATATATATATATATATATATATAGGGAAATGGGACAGTATGCAATAAATGTAAACTGAAATGTTATAAATGTAACAAAATTGGATGTTTATGAATGGATTACAAAAATGAAAATAAGACTAAGGGAAAAGAAAAAGAAAGAAGAAATTTTAGAAGTAGAAATTGAAGAAAATAAGATGAAAAATAATAATAAAGAGGACATAGAAGAAGGTTCAGAAATAAGTGATGAAGAAGACATACATTGGGAGGTAGTAAAAAAAAGAATTCTATTGTTAAAAGGAGGGTAAAAGACGGATTCAATAATGCCTACAATAAGTGTACACTAAGTGTACACAGTTCTGTGTGGACAGACAACATATGCATAACTCACACCTTTTTCCTCCTAATTTTAGTTTTCCTACTGATTTTCTTGCAGCTTTAAATATCAACAGGGATTCATAAAGGTTACCACAAAGTGTAGACAACATGTACATTTAGTGTAATTTTTCCTGAATGACTAGAACGCACAAAAAAATGTGGCAGGAATGTTCTTGAATACATATCATGTACACTTAATGTAAGTGTTAATAAAGCTGGCTCAGAAAAAGAACATTTAAAGGGATAAGTACAAAAGAAAAAAAAAGGAAATGGATGAAAAACAATATATACAGATAATGATTAGGGGTTGGTATAGTGGTTAAGATGTTTGACTACAAACACAAGGTACAGTGTTTGATTCTTACCTTTGGGAGAGAAATTGGCTAGGTTTAGAATGGCCTATTAAGAAAGTTAGGTTAGTAATTAGTAAAGAACTTATGAAACTACAAATCTAAGAAAAGGGAAAATGACAATTTTAGAGTGTTTTCTGTAATTGTGAAAAGATTAAGAATTGAGAAAACAGAAGATTTTTAACAAATGAAGAACGATTACAAGCTGAGAAACTATGGGGAGGAAAGACAATCTGGAATTTAGGACATGAGAAATGTTCCGGAACAGCTGTATTCTGTAGAAATACAGTAAGAGAAAAGAGAAAATATATAAGAATATATTTATAAGTTATAAAAAAAAAGTAAAGTTAAAACTGTGGGACAAAATCATGGGACTTACAAAAGGGGTATGTATAGAACTGAAATAAATTATTTTATAGTATCAGAAGGTTTAGTTGTAGGAGAAGGGGAGGCAGTTGAAACAAGATTTTGTGATAATTTTGCAATATTGATAAATGAGAAAGTATGGCATGAAGAAGGAAAGAGACTAATAATATAGTTACGGGAAGATCATATTACTCTGAAAACTTTTTATAGAAATTAGTCTGAATGGTGGATGATATTTATAAAAAAAAAAAAAAAAAAAAAAAAAGAAAACAACAACAACAACAACAAAAAAAAAAAAAAAAAAATTCAAAAGGAACAAACAAAACAAAAACAAAGCAACAAACAAATAAAAAAGTTTGGTTTGGTTTCTGCAGTTGGGTTTGTTTTTGTTGTTCCTGCTTTGGGGAATTTTACAAAAATATAAAAATGTTTTTACTGTGACAATATGATGTGAGTTACATAAGCAGATTAGTAAAGGAAGGTGGTAGTATAATGAGAGAAATAAAGAAATGTAAAAGGAGAAATAGAAAAAAACTCAGGAAAATAAAGAGTTGGAAAAAGAGATTTCTTTAAATGAGCTAGATAACATATTAAGACAAGTAAATATAGATTCAGCTACAGGACCAGATGGAATAGGAAACTAAACATATAAAAATTTAAGGAAATGGCAAAAAATATATTTTTAAAGATTTTGAATGAATGGTTAAATTAAGGTTCTATATATAATTATGAAGTAGAATACTTAAATTCATATGGAAGAAGGAAGCTAGAATATAATTTAAAAAATGGAGACCAATAGTTTTGAAGAATAATCATAAGATTTTTATAAAATAATACAAAAGTATTTTTAAAAAAAAAAAAAAAAAAATAAAGAAGATTATATATATATAAAAAGGGAGGAAGGTTGTCAAGAATTATTAATGGTAGTCAAAGAAATTGTGGATGATATTAAGAATAGAAAAGAATGAGTAAAACATCATGATTCGGACATGACATTTTATGGGCAAAAATGAAACAATATAATATAAGGGAGAAGGTTAGGAAATTATATATATTAACATATAGTGATAATAAAGTAAAAGGTATAAGACAGGGATGTTGAATAAGTTGTGTACTCTTTACATTAGTTATGAGTGTGATAGTATGTGAAATAAATTACAAAAATTCTAGTATTGTTAACATATGCAGGATGACATAATAATAATTGCAAAAAATAATTGTATAAAAGAAGCAATAATTAGTGTCTAGAGGTGATAGGTTGGCTTTAAATAAAGAGAAAAGTAAAACTTTAGGTGATGTAGTAAAGACAGGAGGTATATATTTTACAATGAATAAAATGCCTGTGTTAAGTATAAAATCTGGGAATAAAGATGTAAGCACAATTGAATAGGAAAAAGCAATAGAAGAAATAAAACAAAACTGTTTTTGTCTGGAGAACATATAAATTATGATTCAGAAAAAAAGACTTATTAGATAAATTCAGTACTGGTTAGGAAAATAACATACTTAGCAGGTATAGTTATGTTGCCAACAGTATTTAAAAAGGAATTATTGCAGAAATATTTTCCCTTTCTAGATTAAACCCAGTAAAAAGGAGAGTTTTGTATAGAAACATTACATTTGTATAAAGTGATAAAGTGATAATGGAAAAATATAAGAAATTAGTAGTAAAACTGCATAAATGTAAGTATAATGAATTATGGGGCACAGTTAAAAAGAGTAAAGAAAGAAATAAAATATGACCACAAATATTTTTTTTTGGAAAATAAAAATCAGTGATGTAGAAAAAGATAGAAAAGTATGGCATAAGACTATAATGATAGAACATTACTATGTAAGACCATGGGAAAATCTAACAGATTAAAAATTAATGCTATAAAATTAAGAAGCAAATAGTATAATTGGAAAATAGAAGGTCAAGCTGTTTTGTGGAGACTGTCAATAGATAAATTACCAGTAAAAATAAATATGCCATATAAAAAGAAAAGTGATAGAATATGTTTACATTGTCAAAAAAACTATGTAAAAAAGATTTTTTGAAGATATAAATGAAAATAAATATGGATATTATAAGAATAGAACTAAAAATATGTTAAAATAATAGATAAAATGTTATTTTATGTTTTATGGGTTATTTGGAATGAAAGAATAAATTAAATTTTGTTTAATGGTAAATGGATTATGGCAACCATATTAAGTAAAATCAGATGGTAGTTATGGAAAAAGGAATGGGGTCTAATAGGGATGAACATTTAGTATGATTGTAAAGTAAAGTATGAAGATGTGTAAATAGATTTGCATATCTATATATTTGTACATTTGTAAATACTTGTAAATATATTATAAACAAGAGTTATTTTGCATATAAATACATTTAAGGACCCTTACTTGTTATGGCACTCTCACAGTCTGTGCATCTGATGAGCACATATGCACATTTCATTCCCAGCACATTGGTAGCTGGGAGAATGGTGCATAATATGGCAACTAGTGAGATAGGAGCTGAGGCAAACGCTAACTCCTTGGAAATGTATGAAAAGAGTTCAGAGGATATATTTAAGAAGCAAGAGATGATAGAAAAAATTGTGGATGATAAAGAGGAGCTTTTTCAACGAAATTTGATTGATAGCTCGAGAGGAGTGGAATGGTCACAGGAATATGTTATTAAAACTCTCCAGTTGGGAGGGTTGCAGGATGATTTATTGATGGACTTGATGGAAGAAATGAGTCAAATACTGGAAAAAATATTTTGGGAGAGATCATGGAGAAGATTCAAAAAGAAGAGGTAAAAGAGATAGCTAAGAAAATGTTTAGAGAAGTAGTGAAGGAGAAGAGAGAAAGAAAGGAAGAAAGCAAGAGTCAGAAAACAGAAGAAACAACAAAATGAAGTACATTGTGCATATACAGAGTAAGGAAGAGAAGGAGATGGACAGGCATGAAATATGGGACACAGTGATTATACCTTTAGGAATCAAGGCATAAGAGGTAAGAGTGTTTATTTTGATAAAGAAACATACTGTGAAATTTTTTGAGACTGCTACAGGAATAGAAACTTTCTTGGGGGAATATGATAAAAGACAAGCATCCATGGAATAATTATATCATTAAGACTTTTTATCGTAAGACACAAAAGAAAGTGAATATGCAGTTTTGAACAGAGACTGAAGGAGACACTTTAATAAAGTATTTATTAAAGAATTTTACAAATAAGTTTAAAAAATTCAAAAAACATGACAGAGGACTGTGGACTGGGGGGTGAGATTGTAATGTTATTTTGAAAATAGCAAATGATAGAGTTGTACATATCCCAAGCATGATTAATGCTGAAAGAAATAGATGTGTTGTAAAGTTTTGGGGACAGCTGAAAATATGGTTGTTGTTTGTTGGCAAGAGGGGCATTTTTTGCATAACTGTGATAAAAAGAAATGTTTTTCATGTGGGGAGTTTGGATATGATGCAAAAAATTGAAATGAAATGCTATAAATGTATGCAGACAGAGCACATTTATAAGTGGATTGTATAAAAGAACAAACAAATATGTATAGAAGAAAATGTAAGTGAAGATGAACAAAAATGAGGAAAATATGTAACAGGAAAAGTAACAAAATGACTGTGTAAAAAGATGAATAATGAGATATAAATTGCAAATAGTGACAGAAAAGAAAAACAGGAAGGTGAATTAGAAACTGAGTCAGAAATTGGTGATGAGGAAATATTGATCGGTTAATAAGAAAAATTCTATTGGAAAAAGAGTAAAAGATAGAAAAACAAAATTCCAAGGATTAGGATTAAAAGCAAAAAAGAAAGGAAATGGATAAAAATGCATAATTTCATATAGACTAAGAAGAATAGAAACAAATACTAGAATCTTATCAGTCAATGTCAACAGTATAAAAAGTTTAATAGAATAATTGGAGTATTAGAGTAATGCAATAAATATGAAGTAGGTATTATAATATTAGAAGACATTAGAAGTTTAACAAAGAAAGAACGACTACAAACAAACATTTATGAAGAGGATATATAATTTGGAATTTGTGAGGCAAAACCTGTTCAGGGATAGCAGTAGTATATAATATAGCAATTTCAATATTAGATTTAACTTTAGTAAGATTAGGACAATTATTATTAGTAGACTTAAGATGGGAAAATAAACTGTGTTATATGCACATGTAACATTTAAAGAGACAGAAAAAGGCTGTTTAAAGACATATTGGATTATATAACAATACTAGCTAAGGGTGATTTTAATTGTGACTTAAGGAATAAAGAAAAAGATCAGATAATATAAAAATTAGGAGATTATGAAGTATGGAAATTTAGTATTAGGGAATATACATGCAAGTTCATATAGGAGTGGAAATGTTAAACAGATCAATTATTTCTTAGTTTCTAAAAATATAGAAATAGTCATAGAAGAAGCAGTAGAATCAGGGTTTTCAGATCACATGGCGATATAATAGAAATTAAAGAAAACAAAAAATACACAAATTAAAATAATAAATGAGAAAGTGTGGAATGAGAAAGGAAAAGATAATATATTGGAATTATGGAAGGGCCGTATAACTATGAGAGAGTTTTATAATGATTGGACAGAATGGTGGCTGGCATTTGCAAGAAATATAGAAATATTCACAGTGGGAACATAGAATAAGACAAAAAGCAAAAATATATGGAATGCAGAATAAGGTATTAGAAAGTTTGGAGAGAAATGAGAAAATATAAAAAAGAAGAACTATATAAAATAAATAAAAAAAAAGATTATTGTATAAATAAAAGTTATTTTCTGCAAGAAAAAAGGAGGGAGTATATCCTTATTTAAGTAAAATGGTAAAAGAGGAAAGTGGTATAATAAGCCTGCCTTGACCTTGCCAAGGATTTTGACACCATTTCCCACATGGGAATTACAGAAAAACTTACCAGCCTGAACATAAACCCCTATGTCATGAGATGGATTGCCAACTGGCTTACAGACAGAACTCACACGGTAAGAATAGCAGGCTCCAGGTCCGACTCTAAACCAGTCACAAGTGGTGTCCCACAAGGCTCGATCCTGGGATCCCTACTGTTTGGCATATACTTCTTAGAAGTACAGGCAAACACAGGAGGACTATGTCTAACCAAGTTCACCTATGACTGCAAACTGGGAGCCATAATTGACTCTCCAGCTGACACGGAGATTCTCCAAAAGGGCCTTACTGAGACGTACACCTGGTGTCAAAGTCATGGTGTCAAGCTAAATGCCAAACAATGCATAGTCATCCCATTTGGGAAAAACAAATCACCCATGAATTACCACATAGGTGGCAGCCCCCATAATACAGAAGAAGTAATAAGAGACCTGGGGACCCAAGTAGATAGTAATCTCTCCTTTGACAATCATATTGCCAAAGTAGTTAGGAAATCCTTCTATGTAGCCCATCTAATTACTAAAGTGTTCACATCTAGAAATAAAGAGGTTATAGTGCCCCTCTACTCATCACTCATCAGACCCATCATAGAGTACAATGCCCAGTTTGGGATGTACCTCACAAGACACTTCCAACAGCTGGAAAGACCACAAAAGTACCTCACCAAGAGGATTACTGGCCTCAAACATATGTCCTATGCAGCCCGAATGGAAAAACTCCAGCTGTACTCAGTGGCATATCACTTATTCAGAGGTGATCTCTGCCTGACTTACAAAGTCATGTCCAACTCAGAATTGATGGACATGCTCCACCTAAAGAAATCCAAGTCACTGCGAGCCACTCGCTCTAGTGAGCTAAACCTTGCCACATTAATAAATAGAACATGCTGGAGGGATAGATTCCTGTCACAGAGACTCCCCATGCTTTGGAACAAAATTCTTAACTACATTAGGCAGAGCCCCTCACTAACACTCTTCAAGAGAAACCTTCACGAGTGGATGGGTAACAGAAAATACACCCCTGGGATCACTTCATTGTCTCTTCTTGACAGAGGCTCAGTTAATTAATCAATGGGGCGGCTAAAGCCGACACAATCTGGCTAGGCTTATAAATGCCCTCGGGCAGATAGCCTAGTACCTACCTGTGAACCTAAATGAAAATAAAAAGGCAAAAGTAGAAAAACAACAAAGAGGTATTATGGAAATTGTAGCACTATCTGTTAAAGAGATGGCAAGGAAAAGAGAGATGAAAAATGAAAATGAATGGAATATTAAGCAATTTACAAAATAAATAAAGATGTGGATAAACAGATTTCCTTAATTGTATTAGACATGGTGATAGAGAAAGTAAATATTAATTATGCAGCAGGTTCAGATGGTAGAGGTTATTTACTGTATGAGAACATGGAGTAGTGACACAAAAAAATCTAAATGTGTATATTTAATAAATGGCTAAATGATGGTATTTGTTATATACAAATATGTTGTAGAATCATGAGATTTATTTGAAAGAAAGGAAAGAAAGATGAAATGAATAACTGGAGAGGAGACCAGTTGTGTTAAATAATACTGATGATAAGATATTTATGGAAATATTACAAATAAGATTAGAGAATAAGATAGATAAGGCATTACAAGATAGTATTTATGGAGTTAAAGGAAAAGGATGTCAGGAGGTATTAATGATTATTAGAAAAATCATAGATGATCTTATAAAAAGAAATTAAGCAAAATTACTTTGAATAGATGTAAATAAAACATATGATATGATAGATCATGATATGCTATGAAAAATAATGGAAGGATATAATTTTAGTAAAAACTTCAGAAAGTAATTATATCAGTATATAGGAATAGCAAAATCAGAATTTTGATAAATAGTTGGTTAAGTGAAGATACAGAGTTGAATAGGGGTTTAAAACAAGGATGTCCAATGAGTAGTATTTTATTTGTAATAGTAATTGATTGGGTAGTAAAGAAAACAAATGAAAATAAATATCCTGTTATCTTACCTTAAGCATATGATATTATTTTTATGACTGAAGACAGTAAAATGATAGAATAAGTGACTTTGTGTATAAATAATAGTTTACAAGGAATAGGGATGTCAGTAAGTAGAGAAAAATAAAGGATTTTGATCAGAAGAGAAGTTAAAAAGAATTCAGTTTGGAATAAAGAAAATATTGATATTAGGAATAGAGTTTGATGCACTGAGAGTTGTTATGGAGCAAAGGATGAACATTTTACAAGAACTAAAATGAATTAGTATCATATGGAGTAGGAATAGCTTATCTTTTAGGAAAAAAAGTATATTTGATTAATTCTATATGGGTGGGAAAACAGCATACATGACTGGTTTATATATGATACCAAAATTGTCTGAAAAAAAGTTTATCAAACTAATGTTTAGATTCATTTGTGGAGCTAGATTATACCAAATTAAAAGAAGAATATTATACATAGATAAAGATGATGGGGTTTGGAGTTGTTAAACCCTATAATATATGGGGTATCATTGAATTTATATTGGGTATTAAGATGGATAAATAGAAAAGAAAGCAAATTGGTAGTAAGACTATTTAAGACAAAATATGACAGAGAATGCAATGTAATAACATTAAATAAGAGGGAAAGGAATTGGAGAAATGAAGAAATAAAATGCATCAAGACAAAATAAAAATATGGAAGTATAGAGGAGGTAGAAGAAAATATGAAATTGTGGTACAAAAACATAATGATGGAAAATTATGTGAACCCATGGGGACATTTGTCAGAAGAAAAAAAAAATAAAAGCAATAAAACAAAGGAATAAATGGTGTGTGAAGAATACAGAATGTCAAGATTTTGTATGGAGGTTACAAAGTAATAGATTGCTGGTAAAGGAAAATATGCATTCTAAAAAGTAAATGAATGGATATATGTCTTTTTTATGGTGAATTAGAAACCGTAGAAACATTTTAGCACGTAATATTTTAAAATGAATACATGATTATAAACATAAATATGGATATAATTGAATATGGATTTTATTAAAAATGTAGTAAGGAATATGTTAAAAATGTGGATAAGAAAGTATTTGGTATTGTAGGGCTAATATGGAATAAAAGACTGAATGAGATTATGTTTAATGGAAATTGGATGACACCAAATATAATATGAAAAAATAAGTGATGGTTGTGGAAAAAAGGGTAGGTGTGCTTACAAATGTGAAACAAAAAGTTGAAAGTGATGAAGGAATGTAGATGTAATGTAAATTTAAGTAACTATGTAAACTCATATGATTGTACATAATTGTATATAATAAAATATCCCTACTCTTTTCTTTGTGAGGGGAAACATTTTTGCTGCTACTCTTCCTGCTTCTGTTCCTGGAACAGAGGCAGATAGGTGAAGCTGTGCAGTAATGGAGGAAGAACAGAGTTGTCCTGTTGGTGACTGCAATTTGGTTCTGTCAGTTGGACAGAAAACTGTAGAAAAGCAAGTGGATAGTAGAAATAGTAAATGTCTAGCTGACTTTAAACTTCAAGATTGTAAAGTTGCTGTAACTGAAATTGCTTCTGAAGGTGTCCATGATGAAAAACTGGTTGGTTTATTAAATACAGGTGAGCTTCATGAAGAGTCTGAGATTTCATGGTTGGATTGGATGGAAAACATTTTCTGAATGGATAGTGAATTGGACAGTGAGGAAATGAGTCATGTGTTGGATGGACATAAGGTTATAGGTAGGATACAATCTGGAAAATCATATGCTGATTCAGCTGGAAGGAAGAAAAGGTACTCTAAACTTTATTTTAAAAAAAGGTTTGCTGTTTATATAAAAGGGAAGAAATAATAGACAGGTATTTTGTGTGGAATAATTTAGTATTGCATTTAGGTTTTGAAACAAAAGACATTAGACTTTGATTCGCTGGAGGAAAGAGATGTTATGTGACTTAGCACTTAGCCTATACACTTAATGGATAGAGTTTTGTTTAATTGTGAAAAAAGAAGTACTGTTACCCATGGAATGAATTTTTATTTTCCAAGCAAAGGGTTAGATTAAAAAAAAGTGTTTCTTCAGTTTTGTACAGGTGAAACTGAATTAAAGGATGTTAAAATTATTCTTTATTTATGTGTTATTCAGTTTCTGATGTGAAAATTAAAGAGGAGAGGTGTATTTGAAAATGGGGAAGTGGTTGTTTAACAAGTATTATATATATAGATGGTAACAGTGGAAAACTTAGGTGTATGGGACAGCTGGAAACTTTTTTTTGTGGGGATTTCAATCATCTGATAAATGAATGTATAGAAATATGATGTAATTAATGCAGGAAAAAAAGGTCATATGATGAATAAGTGTAAAATGAGTGTAGAATATGTAAAAGTGAAGGGCATTTTGGTTTGCTTGTAAAAAGAATAAGCAAATTAATGCTGAGCAGGATGATGAAGAAAGTATTAAAATATTTGAAAGTAATGAGGAAGTGGTGGAAAAAGGGAAAGATATTAATAAAAAAAGAATAAAGTAATACAAGATGACTTAGATAAAAAAATGTTATATTTGAGGAGGAATAAGGTACCTATACTGAGAGGGGTCTATATTGTAAGTTTGAAGTTTGAAAACTTTGAGTCTCATATGATCGACATCATATGAGCAAAGTTTTCAAACATCGAACTTTTCAGTGGAGATCGCTGTAGGGAATATTTCTCTTCACTTCAATTTAGTGCAATCTCAGAGTTGGTATATTTAAGTAGTGGGGGTGTGGGGGTGCAGGGGGGCTTTCCCCCCTGCATAGAGTGTTCAGGTAGGTTTTTTATTTTTAGTTTGTTTATATTTTATGTCCGATGTATGAAACCTTTGCTCATATGGAGTCGATCATATGAGATTCGAAGTTTACAGACTTTGGACATATAATATAGACCCATACTGAGAGCGTTGAAAATAAAGAAGAACTTGAAGGTTATATGTTAGCTGTTTGTGTAGGGAATGTAAAGGATGTTAGAAAAAGAAATCTGATAGGCGCTAGGGTAAAAGTCAGGAAAAGAAGATTTAAAAAATATTACCAAAGATTAAAAAGAAAGGTAAGGAGTAGTTATAGATGTGTATCAGTTAATGAAGATAGTGAAAATCTGATTCTGAGGATCAAGGAATAGTTGTACATAAATTCAGAAAAAATATTCAGTCGGGGAAAGAATAAAACATAAGAAAATGAAAATGTAAAAAACTTCCCTTAAACTTAAAATGAAGGAAAAGTAATACATTTAGAGTGCTTTCAGTAAATGAGAATAGTATTATTAATATTTTAAGAAGGATAAGAATACTAGAATGGTGTGCTAAAACATGATGTAGATATTATTCTTATAGAAGATGTAAAATTCCTGACAAGTGAATAAAGATTGCAAACAGAAGTACTGTTGTATGGAAAAACAATATGGAATTTAAAAAGTGAATATTATTCTAGAGTGGCTGTATTATGTAAGAAAATACAGTAAAATATTAGATGTACCAATGATGGGAAGGTTAACTGTTTTGGGTTTCAAGTGGAGAGAATATGTTTTATGGAATTATAGCATTATATGCATATACAAATGGCAAGGACAGAAACAATCAGTGTCAAATATTTCATTGTGTGTTGGTTAACATGAAACTTATTATTAGAGGGGAGTTTAATTGTGACTTAATGGGAAAGTGTAAATGGAAAGGGAAAGATGTAAAAAAATATGAGAACTGATAAAATGTAGTAAATTAGCTGTGTGGAATAAAATTCAATGGACTTATAGAACAGGGGCAATTGGATCCTAAACTGGTTATTTTGTTCTATCAGAAGGTTTTGTTGTAGTAGATAGTGATACATCAGAGGCAGTTTTTTTTTATCATTTAGCAACGTGGATGGAGCTGATGGAAGAAAGGGAGTATATTAAAATAGAAATTGAAATAAAAAGACAAAAAATGAGAAAAGTTTGGAATGAATTTGTACAATGAGAAGCATTGCAGCTATAGAGTGATCATATAACCATGAAGGAATTTTATAAAAATTGGTTTGAATGGTGGATTGAATTTAAAAGAAGTATAAAAAGTGTTTTTTCAATGATGTAAGAAAGGAAGAGAAAATTAAACATGAAAAGATATATAGAAGCATATTTCAGAATTTAGAGATGAATACAAGAGAATAGTATGATATGGGAAAGAAATGTATAAAAGAAATCAAGAAAAATAAGACATTATTGTTTCAGCAAGTATATTCTTTACAAGGGAGAAGGGAGGAGATGTCTGCATATTTAGGTAAATAGTAAAGGAGGATATTACTATAATGAGGGAAATGAAAAATGTAAAAGGAGAGGATTACCAGCCTCAAACAGATGCCATACCTCGACCGTCTCAAACAACTCCAGCTCTACTTCATCGTATATCGCCTACTCCGAGGTGACCTTTGCCTAACATACAAAGCCATGTCTAACCCAGACCTGATGGAAATTCTACACTTAAAGAAATCCCAATCTCTTTGAGCCACATGCTCCAGAGACCTAAACCTTGTCACCACAATAAACAGAACATGTTGGAGGGATAAATTCCTGTCCCAGAGACTTCCCCTGATCTGGAATAGGCTGCCCATTCATGTCAAGCAAAGCTCCTTGTTAGCCGTCTGTAAGAGAAATCTTAATAATTGGATGGGTAATCAGAAATTTACCCCAGGAATCACTGCTGTGGCTCTGCTGGACAAAGGCACAGGAAAATAATTTTCTTGGGTGGTGAAAGCCAGGGAACTCATTTGGCTAGGCTTTTATAGGCCCTAGGGCCAATAGCCTAGTACTTACCTATGAACCTGTAAAAGAACACAAGACAAGATCATGAGTTTTGTAGTACAGTATGAAGAAAATATGCATAAGACTATAAAAGAAAGAAAATAAGAGAGAATAGAAAGAAAACAAATCAAGAATGAGTTAAAGAAGAATTTGAAAAAAAGAAATTGCCATTACTGAATTAGATGAAGTGCTTAGGAAAATAAATGTTTGTTCAGTATCAGGCTCAGATTGTGTAGAAATTAAAGGATTGACAAAGTGAGTGATTTTGTAAGCATTTTGAATGAATAGTTGAAAAAGGGTTTGTTTATGAAGAATTATGGAGTTGGATACTAAAATTTATATGGAAGAAAGATAAAAGAATGAAATAAAAATTGGAGACCTATCACATTAAATAAAAACAGATAATATTTTTATGAGACTAATACAAAAGGAGAATGGAGAAAAGATGAAGGACATTATGGAAGAAACTATACATGGTACACAATGGGTGAGATGTCAGAAATTATTATTGATGGTTTGAAAAATTGTGGATGATATAAGTAAAAGGAAAGATGTGAAACTTATGGTAGGTGATATTAATAGGCATTTAATACATTAGGACATGATTCTTTGTGGAAAGTTATGGAAAAGTATGGAATAGATCAAAGAATTAGGAGAGTATGAATGTCAGCATATCAAAATAATAGAGTGAGAGTGTCAGTGAATGGGTGGCTGAGTAAAGAAATAAATATGAATTATAGTATAACACAAAGATATCCCATGAGTTGGATAGTGTCTGCATTAGAAATGAATGCAATAATGAGAGAAGTAGTTTATTAAATGAAAGATGCTAGATATGTGATAGAAAAAAGAAAGTGGCGATTCCAATAGTTTTGACTAATGCAGATGATATTGTTGCGGTTGCCAAGAATAAAATGTGGATGAAGGAATTGTGGGTTTGTCTGAATGGATGCTTAATGAAATGTGAATGACCTTGAATAAAGATAAAGTAAGGGTTTGAGTGTTTTTTGGTAAAACTGGAGGGGTATATTTTTCAATGAATGAAGTATCTTAGTTAGGGATACAATTTGGGATCATAGGAAGTTACTAGGCTTTTGGCCCTGAGGCCCTTACAAGCCTAACCAAGAATTTAGCTCATGTTCCAACAGGTCAGCACTCGATGCCCCTGTCCAGCAAGGGCACAGATAGAATCCCAGGGGTGTATTTCTGTTCCCCATCCAGTTATCCAGGTTGCAGTTAAAAAGGGTTAATGAGGTACTCTGCTTGATGTGGAGCGGGAGTCTATTCCACAGAATGGAGAGTCTCTCAGAGACTGCCAGAGAGGACTTACTAATAAGCATTGAAGAAAAAGGTTTATCTGGCGAATTATGTTTTAATGGGAAAATAGCATACATGTCAAATGTATATATGATTCCATAAAATATGAAAAAAGAAATTGTGCAGTTAGTGTTTTATTTTATATGAGCTTTAAGATTAAACCCTCTGAAAAGAGGTGTATTGCGTATGAGTAAAAGTGAACGAGGATTGGGGTTATTAAACCGAGCTGTTTATTCTCCTTCTTTAAACTTGTATAGAGTATTAATGACGTGAATGAGAAATTAATAGTGAAAATGTTTAAATATAAGTACAAAAATGTGAGGAGATGATGAGAATAAGAAAAAGAGATTAAGATTGTATAAATGAAGAAATTGAAAATTATCAAGTATAAATACTAGGGTGTATGGTTAATCATTGAAAGGAATAAACATTGAATGGCATATCATCGAATGCAGAAACTCAGTACAACTTTCTAACCATTGCCATATTGCCATACTCTCTCTTCTCTCCAAAATTCTTGAGCACCATGTGCATAAGCAACTCATGTCTTATCTAACTTAAGAAAACCTTATCTCACCTACCCAGCACCGCTTCCACCACAGCACCACTACTGCTCTCATCTCCTTTACTAACTCTGTCTCTCTAGCCAGAGGCAATAATAAACTGGTGCCCTGCCTTGTCTTGTATCTCTCGAAAGCCTTTGACACTGTCTCCCACTCCATCCTTCTCTCTAAACTTTCTCAACTCAACCTCTCCCCTACTACTATCTTTTGGTTTTCCAGCTGCCTCACCAACAGACAGCAAGCTGTAAAATGGCTCTCAGCTCTTTCTTCCTTCTTTCCTATAAAAATGGGAGTCCCACAAGGCTCAATTCTTGGCCCCCTTCTTTTCAACATTTTTACCAATCAACTCCACATATCCTGCCCTCAGTCAACCCTCATACAGTATGCAGATGACTCCACTATCATCACCATTGGTAACAACCCTTCTGACATGTTCATCCTAAGATGAACATCCTTCAATCTCACTGAAACTTTGCTACTGCCAATCAAGTCATACTAAATCCTAAAAAGACAAATCTCCTCCTTTTCTTATCCAAATCTCTCCACCATCTTAAATTTTCTGTCAACATCTCTTCTCTGAACAACAATACCATCTCATCTGAACCCCACACAAAGCTCCTTGATGCTTGGTGTAATTATTGATGACCAACTTAAATTTGACCTTCACATCCACCAAAGTATAAAGAAAACTCAACAAAAACTTGGCCTACTATATAGAAACAAAAATTTCCTTACCTCCCAACTCCAGAATCTCACTTACCCAGGGTTATCTTCTCCCTAATCTCTTCTACTGCTCTCAAATCCTTACTAACTTACAGCCCTCTCTTCAATCAAAACTTTAAACCACACACAACAAAGTTGCCAGATTTACAGCCAACCTACCACCTAAATCCCACCACTGTCTCACACTACATACACTTGGCTAGTTAGAATTTCCTAACCGATTCCTATATTCTCAACTTCTTATCATCCACACCATCTTAAACAAGCCCTCCTCCTGCCCTAGTATTTCCTCTCTTGTCTCCTTCCATAACTCACCTCACGCCCTCAGAAGGTCTGAACAATGTCTTCTACAGATTCATAAACCTAAAAAATAGTGGAAAGATCCTCTACAGTTACCTTCCTTCTCTTTCGTGGAGCAAACTTCCTATGCCCTCAGAAAGATTACCCATTAAATTCCCTAAATAGCACCTGGAGATGCCTCTGCAATCATCCCACTTGAAATCCTCCTCTTTTCTTCTTTTTCATTGCCCCCCCCCTCCTTCCCACTTCTTTCTCTGTGACATTAAGTCTCTATCTGTTCTTAACTCCTGTGCTCGATTTTGACTGTCAACTGCTCCTCTCTATTCCCCTACCAACTTCTTGCCCCCAGATAACTGTCACTACCTCCTTTCCTTACTCCAACCCCCTTCTCTCATTTCCCCTCACACTGTAACTCATAACTAACTGCTACTACAACCTCTCTTGAGCTATATTAAAAACTCTCCTGCACTTTTCTCTCTACTTCTACCCATCTTCCTTTTACTCACCTCCTAATATAATTGCCTCATCTGCCAAATTATCCCTTAATTGTACAGCAATGCTCGCATATTTGACCTAATTTTATTAACCTTTACTTGTATGTACTATAACTTTACTGGCGTAACTAAACAGAGATTTAATTACTTGCTAGAAATTTTCTTGTTACTGGTATAACTTGTTGGATGAATGTAGTATTTGTTTAATTTGTACTGTGAAATTTCTCATTGTATAGTTTGTACTGTGGAGCTTTTCTCCCTGGGCCTCTGTTGAAAAATGGCACAAGCTCATTCGGGCTATCCTGGTCAACAAATATCAAATAAATAAACAGGTAGTCAATGAAGTCGCTCTATGAGGACACAGTGGTGGATATGAGAATCTGCTAATGAGGCAAATCAGAAAATCTTATTCTCAGGAACCTCATTTCTTTGTGTATTGTAATATGAGTGCAGACAGAAAGGGTAGGCAATATTGAGTTTTAGGGAGAAGGATGTTTTTAGCAATAGCAGATCTAGCTGTTGGATTTGGGAGATGAAGTATCTTGTAACAAAGTTTGAGCTGAGATAGAATGTTCGAAGTAATAATATCACTATGAGTAGTGAATGGCAGTGATGGATCAAGTATAATATCTAAGTATTTACTTTTGGGAGCATTGAGACTATTATTGCCTTGTGTAGACATAAGTATTCTCTTTAATGAGCTGTGCCAGGTCAAGATGATTTAGACGAGTAGTGAGAGAGTATCTTAAGGAAGAATTCCAGTTGTGAATTAGATTATCACAGATTGTAAGTTGACTGACTTTGTTAAAAGTCAGTAATTGTAGCAGAAGATCTTCTAGCACTAAAATAGAGGCTGGGAGACATATGTAGATAGTAGCAATGTTCATTTGTGTATGGCCACCTAGATGAAATTGCAACAGTATCCAGCTGAGTCTAGACATACAGAGGTTGTTAGTTGTGGAAATTAAAGTAGATAAAAGATTCAGGTCATTTCTAATCATAGTGAAGACACCTCCTTCATGTTGCAGGCCTGGTCTATTGTTGGCAAAAAATGACAGTTTGAGGAGAAATTAGTAGCTAGAGTGGAGGAAAATTGGAGGATACTGTGACAGTAAATATGGATGGCTTATACTGAGAAGCCCAGGTTTCTGTTTCTGTCCATTTATTATGTATGCTACATAAATTTGTACATGCAATGGAGAAGTGCTTAGTGCATGTGGGAATGACGCTTAATGGTATAGGAGTAGGATTTAATGGTATGTCTTCAGATAATACCACAATGGTTGTAAGTAGAATAGAAATATACTTGTGAGCGTTCCATATTGATTTCATTGGAGAATGTTCATTTATTGTGGTAAACAAGTGGTGTGTGCATTGATTTGTTGTATGAATGAGAGGGCTTTTTTAAGGTATACCAGTAATATATATTTGGAAAGATATATATATATATATATATATATATATATATATATATATATATATATATATATATATATATATATATATATATATATATATATATATATATATA